>NC_046328.1:14733280-15034228 GCF_009819535.1 Lacerta agilis
ACAAGTCTAAACGTGAAACAAACCAATGTGCCATTAACGATATTCAGCGTTGCGCCCTACTCGGAGTAGTAGAGCCGCTGAAATTCATAGGCATGGACTTTTGAGTATGATTAAAGGCTAGATAACACTCCTCAGGCCGGGTACACACCACTTGCTTATTCTTATTAATTAACTGATATACGGCCTGATGGTAAAAAAAAAACCACAACCCCCCCAATACATGTATATACTCCCCAAATCCTGGGAACTGTAGGTTGATAAGCGTGCTGGGAATTGGAGTTCTGTGAGGGGTAAACGACCAGGTCCCAGGTTTCTTGCGTCGTGCGAGGGCCTGGGATGAGCTTAAAAGGTGCTTTTAAATGTATAGTGTGTGCACAGCCTCACTATAAAATTTTAATTCTAAGTTGATCTGTGGTACCCTGCTGTGTGAAGGTGGGAGATCACACTTCGGGAAAAGGATTGTGAACAGCAACAGCAAAGCCTTATGAAAGTGCCCAAAGTTTAAAGTTTGGCATTTGCTTTCTCCTGTGGTGAGGGAAATGCACTCTGCTTGTGCTCAGAGGCTTGCTCTAGTCTTAACTGCCTGTATTGCTGCTGTAGTCCTTGTCTTCTCTTATTTGTTTCTAGTGCCATCCATGGTGCTTTCCCAAAATGTGAGAGAAGGGGAGGGGGGTGTCTCTGCCCTGAAGCGCTTACAATGTACTAGTAGAAAACAGAGGGATATGGGAAGCAGGGAACAGAGGAAAATGGAGGCAAGGGAGAGCTGCTCCACTTAGATATTCAAGGCTTTGTTACAGGGACCTTGTGTTCCCCTTCTAAGGTTGACCTCTGGTGTTAAAACACACTGTGCCACAGGCTGGTACTGAGCCCTGGTGCAAAGGAAGCCCTAGCCAAGTGCTCTGCCCCCCTTGCAGTGTGTGCCTGTTGGACCCTAGCTCACTCTGGAGGATTTGGGGGAAATGGCCCCTCCACATTATTATCATTATTGACTTTATTTAGCCACCCATCCACATGGTCTCTCTGGGTGGCTCAGAGAAGCAAAAAATAAAATAGTGTTAAAAACAAAATGTGGGAATTAAAAAACAATGACAGATATGATAAAATAATGCAACACAAAACTTTTCTTCTAGTAGGAAATAAAACTAGAACTCAATAACTCCCTGTGTCAAAATCACCTGGCACTGAGTTTGCATTGGGTAACCATTTAAAAATGTTGCATCAGGAGAAACAGATGCTCTTGAGCAGCTTTTGTAAGGACCTGTTTTGTATTCCTAACCAACTGTACCTGTTTGACTCGCATCAAGAATTTTTACCCATCCTGTTTTAGCTCTGGGCTTTGCATGTTATGCCAGTGCAAACTGATTTTTAAAAGCCCTTAAACTCTGTAATTTACCACTGCAATCCTTAACATGCTGATCCCATCCCTATGTATATTTCACTTTGAGGGCAGCTCCACTGAGTTGAATGGGACTTATTCTGAAGTGGATATAGGACTTCAGCCTCCAGGTGTGTTCATAAGAGTGTTAACTCAGAACTAAGTCCCACTAAATTAAATGGGGATATTGGATTTAACATGGTTAGAATTACACTGTAATAAGAATGAAATTTTGGTGGCAATCCTAGGCTCCTATTCTTGATAGTAAGCCATGTTCAACTCAGTGGGCTTTATTTTTTTGGCAAACACACACAAAATATGAACAAAAAGGGAAAGGATGGCCTTTCTGGTGTTCTTCACAAACTCCTTTAAGCTGGCGAACAGAGTTGTAGTTCTCATTGCCTTGCATGTGCTCCCTCATTCGAGTCATGGAGGACAGAAGAGAATAGCTGGAGTGCATCATTTCCATTTATAGTGCGGAGATTGAACTCTAAATAACCTTACCATTGCTACCATATATACACACAATCAATTAACAGGGAATATATATGTTTGGGCTCTTGAATGTTTCCCTGTCATCCTAGCTGTAGGTCATTGGGAGCACTGAGGGGATAGATATTCTTTGCTCATCTTTCCATCTCCATAAAATCTCAGGAAACTGGGAGCAGAGGTGACTGGGTTCTCTGTCTCCTCTCCAACCTCCATGAACTTCCTCAGGATACTGAATTAGTTACTCCCTCTTCATTTCAACCTTCAGGTAGAACTTACAAGAAAGAGGATCTTGAGCAACATGTGCACATGAGAGAAAGCCAACTGTGCCATGCTTGTACCTAAAGCAGGATTAACACAATGCTAAACCATGGTTTAGCCCTGCATTGATGAGCCTGATGCTCTCTTTCTGCACAGCTGGAAGGAGGAGTTTGGAAGCTTTTTGCTTTTGGTTCTCCACAGTTTGTAATTTTGTCAGAACAGGCAAACTGTGATTAACATAAGTTATGGTTAGTTTAAAACAAGCCATGTTCAAACCATGGTTTCAGAAGGTGCAGCGGCGGCGGCGGCGGCGGGGAGCATTAGTGCATTAATAATTACAGCCATAAAATCCATTTCAGCCTAAATCAAATGACTGTCCTATTTGCATATCATTTTAATTCAACTTGCATACAAAAGTTAAGAATGCTAAATAAATGATATTAAATATTAAAATAATAGCAATAATGATATATTATCATCTATATTATATTTTTCAGAATAATAATAATTTTTATTATTTATACCCTGCCACTCTGGCTTCCAACAAAATATAAAAAATAGAATAAAGCTCATATGACAAAAAATTCAGTGCACATTACTTATTCCACTATCTTTTAGGACAAAGAAAAACAAAAAGGAAAAGGGGGGAAATATACTGAAAACCCTCAAAGAGCTTAAAAGATAAAATACATTAAAGGGTCTAGGAGAACAGGGCAGTCTTTGCCTGGTGCCAAAAGAGTAATGTGACACACTAGGCAAGCCTCTCTAGGCAGAGCACCACAGGTGCAGGTGAGGGTGAGGAGGAAGGTGTTAACACCCAAGGGGCCCTGGCCCTTGTCACCAGTTTATTCTATAAACTCTGGGCTGTCTTGAGTACAGTGTCAGTAGAAAGGTGGGGTATAAATTATAACTAAATGCACAGCTAAGTCATTGCGCTTCATTTGGCACTAAGGACCTGCAATATGAACTGGCTCCTTGGCAGGTGAAGGCAGCCAACACCAGCAAGTCTGGAACATTCTGATCTCCCTCTGTGGAGGTTTTATATGCAGGCCCAACTAGCTATTGGGAAGAGGAAGAGCTCCTATTCAGAGCTTTTCAGTAGTGCTTCAGAGACACCTCTCATTAACAGCTGAAATATATGCAGCTGTTGAAATCCATTGAACTCATGATGGAAGCTTTTGCCTTATATAAATAATAATAATAATAATAATAATAATAATAATAATAATAATAATAATAATATTATTATTATTATTTATTTATACCCCGCCCATCTGGCTGGGTTTCCCCAGCCACTCTGGGCGGCTTTCAACCGAGTATTAAAAACAATACATCATCAAGCATTAAAAACTTCCCTAAACCTTGTGTATGTGGACTTCCAGCAGTTTGACTTTACCCCCAAAAGGCACACTCCTCCATTGTCTCCTGAGACAGATGGATGGATGCCAGCAACAACAAGATGAGAAACAGTTTTAATCAGTCAGTGTAGAGAGCTGTGCTTGGTGCTAAGAGATCTGGGCTCATATCATGGTTCAGCTTTGGACTTTACTGAGTGGTCTTGGGCATTCACAATTTGTAATTGTATTAGTGGCATAGTTTTCAGTGCAGATGAACAAATATCAGGATTCTAAAATGTGACCATGAAGTAGAACCAAAGACTTAGTACCCAGTGACCCCCATTAAATTTTTGTGAGCCAAAGTAAGCAATCTGGGATATGCCTCAAACTCTGGCAGGGTGTGTGTGTGTCACAAATAGGAAGGGTTTGGTTTAGCCCTATCTTAATGGGTCACTGAGGGCATCTTCCCCACCCTAATCACACATACTGTATGTTGTTGTTGTTCAGTCGTTCAGTCGTGTCCAACTCTTCGTGACCCCATGGACCAGAGCACACCAGGCACGCCTATCTTTCACTGCCTCCCGCAGTTTGGCCAAACTCAGTCTAGTCGCTTTGAGAACACTGTCCAACCATCTCATCCTCTGTCGTCCCCTTCTCCTTGTGCCCTCCATCTTTCCCAACATCAGGGTCTTTTCCAGGGAGTCTTCTCTTCTCATGAGGTGGCCAAAGTACTGGAGCCTCAACTTCAGGATCTGTCCTTCCAGTGACCACTCAGGGCTGATTTCTTTTAAGGATGGATAAGTTTGATCTTTTTGCAGTCCATGGGACTCTCAGGAGTCTCCTCTAGCACCATAATTCAAAAGCATGAATTCTTCGGCGATCAGTCTTCTTTATAGTCCAGCTCTCACTTCCATACATTACTACTGGGAAAACCATAGCTTTAACTATATGGACCTTTGTCGGCAAGGTGATGTCTCTGCTTTTTAAGATGCTGTCTAGGTTTGTCATTGCTTTCCTCCCAAGAAGCAGGCGTCTTTTAATTTTGTGACTGCTGTCACCACCTGCAGTGATCATGGAGCCCAAGAAAGTAAAATCTCTCACTGCCTCCATTTCTTCCCCTTCTATTTGCCAGGAGGTGATGGGACCAGTGGCCATGATCTTAGTTTTTTTGATGAGCTTCAGACCATATTTTGTGTGCTCCTCTTTCACCCTCATTAAAAGGTTCTTTAATTCCTCCTCACTTTTCTGCCATCAAGGTTGTGTCATCAGCATATCTGAGGTAGTTGATATTTCTTCCGGCAATCTTAATTCCGGTTTGGGATTCATCCAGTCCAGCCTTATACATACATACTGTATAGTGAATAGTAAATCACTGCACACATTTGTGTACATTTGCAGATTGCCACATGTCTCTGCAGAGATGCATTTCTTCACACAGTGCATCATTAACTGGAATTTGCTGCCACAAGATGGCCACCACATTGGATGGCTTTCAGTGGAAATTAGCCTTATTTTTCACACATTTGTCTATTGACGGATATATACTATATCCAGTGTCAGAAGCAATACGTCTCTGTATCCCAGTTTCTGGGAATTCCAAGTGGGAAGAGTGCTTTAGCCCCTGAGTTCTGCTTGTGGGCTTTTTATTGGTGCATCTGGTTGATCATTGTGAAAACAGGATGCTGGACTACTAGATGGACTTTTCGTCTGATCCAACAGTGCTCCTCCAGTGTTCCTTCTCATCCATAGCAATGTGGTAGTGGAGGATTTCAATGGTGTACCTCTTCTCCTCTCCCCCATGCATTCCCTCATCTGGTATGATGAGAAACATTTTGCTATTCATCATAAAAAAAAAACAAAAAACAGTTCCTGAGTTTCACCTACCTGTCACAACCAAGGAACTGTACCTGGAGCAAGTCTGTAATGACAAGGCTTGATTCTCAACGACTCTTATCCAGTGTTGTGTGACATAGAAAACTTGAAATTAAATTCCATAGGGAGCAAATCTTAATTCATATACTTTAATAAGGAGTAGGCTTAGGCCATTGGCTTGAATTTGCTTTAGTGTGATAGTTTCCAGCTTGTAAGGTCTCATGTTCTCTGATGTGATTACACTGCAGAACCTCTCAGGGTTAACAAGAGGATGTTCACTTGACCACAGTAATGTACTTTCCTCCTCACTACTCTAGATTTCCCATACACATCAAGGTTGATGGGTTTAAAATGCCCATGAACTCTGCTGCTGGCCTCAAGATAGAAGAGGTTGTAAAGGTCAGGGCTTCAGGTGCTGCGTCCTGTATTTCTTTACTGCTAAATTTGTCCTCAGCAAAAGCAGATTTTGGAAAGCCTGCAGAAACAGGAAGAAGTGGGCTAAAAATAATGCAGTGCAGCCCTGAACCTGCCAGCCAAGAAAGATGAAATGAGCTCTCTAAAATACACATTATGTGATTTATTTATTTTAATTCTAAAAAGAATTATTACTCTCCCATCTTCTGGAGTAGGTAAGGTAGAGCAGGAGTAGGTAAATATTACACAGTAATCCAGAGGAAGATAATGATTTGTAGCTCGGTTTATGAATATGTGTATTTAATGTAGATTTTTTATATAGATATGCATGCATAATTATTTGTATTTTCCTGTTTTTATACCCATCACCACCAGTACCCTTTTCCACAGCAGCATTGTAAGACATGATAATCAGTCTATGAAGAAGATGTTGGTACTTTGGAAGCAACCACTTTCCCCATTCCTCCTTACTGGTAAGAATCCTCATATTTTTTCATCTTATTATTTCTCTTACCATTTCAAACTATGATTACAAATTATGGTTTGGAAGCACAGTATTAAAGGTAGTTGGTTTGTTCAGGAAGTGGAAGAGAGAAGCTTTTTGCAAGAGAGGGTTAGGGAGGGTATGGAAGGCTGGTTTCAATACATGGAACAGGACATAACCCTGTTTTGTGATATTTGATACTTATGCAATTTTGCTTTGTTTGAGTCTGTGACACTACATAATAAAGAATTTGTAAACTGCATGTGATGATGATTGTGACATGTCATGTATTGCAACTGCTCTTTGATGTTAAATTTCTGATACCCATCCTTGGGAAATTTTAGGGCTGCGACTATTAGATGAAAATTAAATCTGTTGGTCTTGTAGTTCTTGCTGAATCAAACATGTGAAGGTACTCATCATGTATACACAGTGTGAGTATTCTGGTGGTGATGTAGGCTAGAACTGTTAATTGCGTTTTAATCTTTGAAATTAATTTTGTTTGGTTGTGGCCAATTGGTGCCTTTTTACTTTCTACCCCTGCCCCTGGCCTGCAGACTCCAGTGACCCCTGAAAATCTGCTCTATAGAATTGGGAGACCATCCAGAATAGGGTGGTTTTGTTCTGCCTTGAGCACAGAGGTGTCCTGTCACAAGCAAGATGGGCAGATTTGCCAGTTTTAATCAAATGGATTTGGGAAAGGAGTTGCACAGACCATGAACCACCACAGAGAAGGCCCCGTTTCCTAGTGGGGACACCCAGAGCCAGGCCACTAAAGAAGATCTGAATAATGTCCAGGCAGATTTATATAGGAGGTGTGTAAACAAAGTAATATAGCTGAAAGAAGTGCAAAAGCCTTGGCTTCCTGAACACTTGAAACCATTTTCAGAAATTTAATTAACTACTGTAATTAATTAACTAGTTAATTTTATATGCGACTCTTCATCCAAAGATCACAGGCTGGTTTACAGCATTAAAATACAAAATGAAAATACATAGTACATAACTTAATTACAATAGCAAAAACTATTAATCCCCCACCCACAGAAAAATGTACAGTATACATTCTTTGATTAATACATTCTAATCCAGAAGAAACCGATGCAACTAATGTGGCATATTCTCTCTATTTGTGTCAGTCTCAGGGGTCCCAAAAGAAGGAAGAAAGCTCAGAATAACATAGTCATGGTTATCTTGTTCTCAGTGGCAAGAAGGGAAGGTTGGTGGCTTGCTGATTTACATAAGCGCTAGCCAATCAGTTTTGTGCAAATGCAATTGTTACTGCAAGTTGGAAAAACATGTTTCCTTTCCACTGAATCTGGTCCATGTGTTTAAAATGCAGTGCTTTCACAGCAGGCTCACTGCTGAAACTATTTTTACATTGTTTTAACCAGCCATAGGACCTTATGGTGAAGAAACCTCGTCAGTAAAAAGCATGTGCCTGTATGCAAATGTGTGCCAGTTTGCATCCTAGCTCAAGGTTCTTTTGCTCCCACAAATGATTCCCAGAAGACTTCATTCTAGTACATGCTCCTGTCCAGCAGGTGGCAGTAGGGAAGTGTAAGATGCTTCTTGTGCTATGATAAGAAACACAGATTAATACTGTAATATCAATGCTTGCATAGAGATAGAAAAGGATTAGAATGATATGAGGTTTCTTCCCCCCTTCCTTGTTTTCTTTTATCTTTTGGCTCTCCAATTTGCACTGTTAACTGAGTGGAAGCACCAGGTGTCTCTGTGCAGGACCATAGAGTGCAAGAAGTGCCTGCTGTGTGCAGCAGAGCCCTGGCTTTATGTGTATTCTGCCTTTCACAGATTTGGGTTGTTGTCAGTCCTGGCTTCTTTTTGTCTGTAGCTGTTTGCGGTCTCTTTGAATTTGCAGCTTCCAGACTGCTGTAATGTTGGGAAACAGCCACTTCCCATTATGCCAATTACCAAAGAAACACAATCATGCACTTTAATAACATTTCAGAAATGGTAACAAAGGGAAAAACATTTGAAATATTTTGATGCCAGAATGTAAGAGGTACAAAGGTCAGGAGCACATTTGGTAGTCATTTCCCCATCATATTTTGCCAGCTGTTATTACCGTATATACGTGAGTATAAGCCGACTTTTTCAGCCCATTTTTTGGGCTGAAAAAGCCGCCCTCGGCTTATACTCAAGTGATGCGGGCGGCTGCAAAGGGACAAGCGGCAAGAAAGGGATCCTTTCTTGCTGCTTGTCTCCCCTGCCCTGCCGATCCCCCAACTGTGCCTGCTCTCTGATCCCTCCTCCTGTGCCTGCTCTGCGCGAGGATCGCCTCCTCCTCCTCCTCCTCCCGTCCCTTCTCCCCGAAGGGGAACAGAGGTAGCGACGGGGCAGCGGGAGCAGGAGGAGGACAAGTATTGAGCAGGCGCGCGAGCCGGCTCAGCCCCAGAGAGCCTGTTGCTTTTGCCCCCATCCCAGCTCAGTCCGCCATAGAAACTGCCCACCCTGAAACTACCCACCCCTGAAACCTTCCCAGAAACTTCCCCCCTTAATTCCTCCCTGAATATGCCCCCTCCCCCTGAGCCCTCCCTGTAAAGAGACCTTTCTTTCCAAGCCTTCCCTCTTAACCCCTGCCCATCCCAGCTCTGCCCACTGTAGAAACTGCGCTGAGACTCTATGATCCTGTGCCTGCTCTACCCCTGCCCATCCCAGCTCTGCCCACTGTAGAAACTGCGCTGAGACTCTATGATCCTGTGCCTGCTCTACCCCTGCCCATCTCAGCTCTGCCCACTGTAGAAACTGCGCTGAGACTCTATGATCCTGTGCCTGCTCTACCCCTGCCCATCCCAGCTCTGCCCACTGTAGAAACTGCGCTGAGACTCTATGATCCTGTGCCTGCTCTACCCCTGCCCATCCCAGCTCTGCCCACTGTAGAAACTGCGCTGAGACTCTATGATCCTGTGCCTGCTCTACCCCTGCCCATCCCAGCTCTGCCCACTGTAGAAACTGCGCTGAGACTCTATGATCCTGTGCCTGCTCTGCGGAAGGCATCGGGGAGGGAAAAGTGGGGAGAAAGTGCTCCTCGATGTTTTTCCTCTCCGATGCCTTGCACAGAGCAGTCACTGCTCTGTGCGAGGATCGAGGATCACCTCCTCCTCCTCCTCCCGTCCCTTCTCCCCAAGGGGAACAGAGGTAGCGACAGGGGCAGCGGGAGCAGGAGGAGGACGAGCAGGCGTGCGAGCCGGCTCAGCCCCAGAGAGCCTGTTGCTTTTGCCCCCATCCCATCCCAGCTCAGTCCACCATAGAAACTGCCCACCCTGAAACTATCAACCCCTGAAACCTTACAAGAATCTGCTCCCTTAATTCCTCCCTGAATATGCCCCCTCCCCCTGAGCCCTCCCTGTAAAGAGACCCTTTCTTTCCAAGCCTTCCCTCTTAACCCCTTCCCCCATCCCAGCTCTGCCCACCCTAGAAACTACCCACCCTGAAACTTTCCCAGAATATGCCCCCTTGCCTCTCATGCCCTCCATAAATATGCCCCACCCACCCTGAAACCTTCCCAGAATCTGCCCCCTTCCCCTTTAATCCATTCCAGAATCTCCCCCCTTAATTCCTCCCTGAATATGCCCCCTCCCCCTGAGCCCTCCCTGTAAAGAGACCCTTTCTTTCCAAGCCTTCCCTCTTAACCCCTGCCCATCCCAGCTCTGCCCACTCTAGAAACTGCCCACCCTGAAACTTTCCCAGAATATGCCCCCTTGCCTCTCATGCCCTCCCTAAATATGCCCCACCCACCCTGAAACCTTCCCAGAATCTGCCCCCTTCCCCCTTAATCCATTCCAGAATATTCCCCTTGCCCCCTGAAATGTACCCACAATATGCCCCCTTACCCCCTGAGCCCTCCCTGTAAGAGACCCTTTCTTTCCAAGCCTTTTATTGGTATTTATTTTTATTTTTGAAATTTACCAGTAGCTGCTGCATTTCCCACCCTCGGCTTATACTTAAGTCAATAAGTTTTCCCAGTTTTTTGTGGTCAAATTAGGTGCCTCGGCTTATATTTGCGTCGGCTTATACTCACGTATATACGGTAAGCAAAAAGATGAACGTGGCAGTAGCCCTCCGTTGAAAATCTCCAGCTTCCAAGATAGTTTTCACAGGCAGTGCAACATCCCCAGAAGGGATGAATGAATGCCCATTTTGGTTTCTCTGTTTCTCATTTTATCATTCTTAAGTTAACAGCTCAGGTCCAGGATGCCCCAGGGATCACTTGGTCCCTTATATCTCTGCCCAGTCACTGAGTTCTTTGGAGGAGTTACAGTGCTTTCAATATTGTGGGCCCAATTTTATGGAACTACCTTCCAGTTGAGGTCAGACATGCCCCCTCCCTGTTGAACTTCCAGTAGGCTTTTTAACTGAATTCTGATTTTATAATTTTAACTGATTTTTATTTTCATTGTATTATGTACACTGCTTAGAGTTGATTTAGTGAATCAGTATATAAATTGTCAAAGTAAAATAATTGTTTTACTTGAATTTGGGCTCTCTTCCATAGTGCTCTATGTCTGAGAACTGAAGCTGTGAGTTGGGAATTGATATGTCTAGGAAGTGACCATTGATGGTTTGAAAGAACCCCCAGCCAATCTTTGTAACAATGGTGATGTTTCTCTCTGGGCTGGCTTGGAGATGCCAGGTTCACTGTACAACCTCTGCCTCTGTTACACCGCAGTGTCAATACCTGCCTGCCTGATTTCCTAAAGTACGATTTCCTTTTGTTACAGGTCAGCGGAAACTCTACACTGCACCGGTGAGGAGTGTACTGCGGTTACGCCCACTGCACCTTTTGGTGGCTACAGGCGGAGGTTATGCGGGGTACAAGCAATATGAGAATTATAAGGAGAATCAGCTCAGAAAGTTGGGTGTAGAGCCACCCCCCAAAATCGCAAGTGATTGGGAGGTAAGTTTTTATGCCATGTTCTTAAACGTCTCACCATTCCTTGTTAAAAACAACATGAACTTGCTGAATGTACTGTAAAATGAAACGAATGGTGTGGTGCAGTGGCTCTAAAGTTTTGTGTCTTGGGTGTGAGAAACCCAAGTTGAATTCCCTGCTCAGCTCTGCAGCTTGCTGAATGGCTTTGAACAAGTCATAGAGTGCCAGTCCAGGGCTGCTATGAGGTGTAACCATCATTCTGAGTTTCTTTGAGGAAGGGGAGAACACCAGTATGCATTCATAAGTATTCAGCCTTTTTCTTTTCTTTCTTCTTCTTCTTTTTTTTTTTTTTGGACCCACCTATCACCTTTTATCTTGCTCCCTGGGGGCGTCATGACTAGTGGCATTTTGGTTTAGTTGCCTGTTGTAATAGTGATGATAGCAATGAATTTTTTCTAGAAAAAGAGGTGCTGGAACTCACTCACTTCCCTTGTTCTCTTAAAATTGCAATGGTTTCCAGTTGAGAGGTGGTGGAAATGAGTTCTGGTGAGTTCAGGCTTTTAAAAAAAAATCCTGTGTGATAGTAATAAGGAGGGAGGGCCATATTGCTCCATGGTAGAGCACCAGCTCTGAATGCAGAAGGTCCTAGGTTCAATTCCCTGCTTCTCCGAGTAGGGCCAAGAAAGACAGCAGTCCGAAACCCTGGAGAGCCACTTATAGTCAGGGCCTTTTCTGGACCACAAAAGGAGAGGGGTCTTTGATGAGTGCAAAGGGGGTTCTCTGTGTGGGTCTCTTACCTGGATGAGTGGTAATGCAGTCACTGGTGGTTGTAGTACCTGCAACATGGAGCTTTCCTTCACCAGGGCTCTAGGGTGGCCAATTAAATGGGTGAACTTTGGATGGCTTGATTCCATTAGGAACTAGATAGGGAGGAGTGCAAGTGCATAGTCTTTAGTTCTGATGCTGCTCTGTGTCTGTGTGTATTCAGCCGGTGTCTCTGCAGATTTTGAATACAAGGTCTGAGCTGTGCCAACCCTCTTGTCCCTGCTGGTCTGACTTCTGTGTCCTGTAATTGACTCCTTGAGCAGAACAGCTTGTTCTGTTGGTGCTGAGGAATGTTTCTGGGACTGTTTTCTATTTCTCTCTGTGTTTCTGCAAGTGGTCTCCACAGTGTGTAAATGTGGTATGCCCCTTTTGCTTTACAAACTGCTGGCACCCAACCTGTACACTTTTGCATCTGCCCATTATCTCGCTCTTGTGGGGCGGGTGGGGGATGAACACAGGTCATAGTTAATGCTCCTTTTGTTGATGTTAACATTTCTGTATAGCTTCCTCCTGCCCTGTAAATCAAGTGTCCCACCTCAGTGCCTCAAATCAAGTGCTAAGATGTTGGAATGCAGTGTTTACTGACAAGTCTGCGGTTTGGCTGGCCCCTAATTGCACCCCTGAATTGAATGGTTTGCCAAATGAAAAGTAGAACGGGGGGGGGGGGCTGTCTTGCTGCAAACGGTTTGTTACAACAATGGGAGGCTCAAAAAAATATAAAAGCTTGATTGTTCAAAGTGGAGTCTATTTTTGCTGACTCCCCCCCCCCCCCAATTGCAGGTTTTTTTGTATCCTTGGTCACAAATGACTGAGCTTTTCCCACTTCTGTATGGTTCATGAGTTGTGTAGCTGGCCATCACCAGGACAGGAATGGATTGCTGGGGGGGAGAAAGGGGCTCACTCCTTGATTCAGGCTCCAGTACACCGGGCTGTGTTGGTAGGAGGGTGTTACTTTTTAAATTGCACTTGAGCTTGTTGCAAAGCGGCAAGGGTGCACAGAGTGAGAGTGTATAAAAGAGGCAAATTTCACAGAGAAGCAGTATTGGTCATAGCAGGAAGAAATCAAGGACTGCCATGGCATGCTCATCCAGTTGTTGGAGCCTCCATTGCTGGTCTGGATCAAAACTGCTTTGTGAAATCAACATAAATTTATGGAAAAGTATGTCATAGAATCATAGAATTTGTGGAGTTGGAAGGGATTCCAAGGGTCATCTGGTCCAAACCTCTGCAATGTAGAAAACACAATTAAGATTCTCTGACAGATGGCCATTTGATTCCCAGCAGGTGTCAGCATTAAGTTGTTAAGCACCAACCTTGCTTTAAAACAGGTTTCCTCAAACTCGGCCCTCCAGATGTTTTTGGCCTACAACTCCCATGATCCCTAGCTAGCAGGACCAGTGGTCAGGGATGATGGGAATTGTGTTCTCAAAACATCTGGAGGGCCAAGTTTGAGGAAGCCTGCTTTAAAGATAGTTATGGAGTACAGCCTATGCCCTTCCAAATGTTGCTGCTGGGGCCACTGGGAGTTGCGGAGTCCAGCAACACCTGGAGAAGGGCCACTAGTTCCCCATTCTTGCTTTGACATAGAGCTCTGCTTCCAGCTTTTCCAAAGTTGGATCGCACTGTGAATATGAGAGGGGGATTTACTTCCATTTAATTAAATGAATGCAGATGGCTCAGGTTGCATTGGGTAGACATGTTATCATGTGGTCAGGAGGCTGAGAATCCAAAAAGCATTTCCTGAATGTGTTCACGGGCTGTCTCCAAAGGGGTTAGAGGTCTTTAGGGAGAAGAAGCCTTTCCTCCAAAGAGCTCAGCAATCTTGCCACATCGATTTACACAAGAAAGCCTTGACTAAAGAATGTGCTTGTGTACACTTGGCCGGATGAGAGCAGCTTTTTGCCTTGAGCTGCAGCATGTTCATTTTATATTTTCCTTTAGTGTGTGAAAAAGCTCCCCGCTTTTTTGTTAATGAACAGACTCTTGGCCATTCTAGTGGGCTGCTTTGTGCCTTTGCATTTCAGAATGGCTGTTTCTTTTTGGTGCAAACCTGGGGATTCTGCATAAAAAAAATTCTGCCCCCTCCAGTTGTTTGTTAGCTGCCTTGAGTACCATTTTTTGGAAAGGTAGAACGCAAATTGAGCAACAACAGCAAAAGTAACTTCTCTTACCATTCATTTAATGAAGAGAATTTACAGTGGTACCTTGGTTTAAGAACAGTTTAGTTTATGAACAACTTGGATTAAGAACGCTGCAAACCCGGAAGTAGATGTTTTGGTTTGTGAACTTTGCCTTGGAAGCAGAACATGTTCCACTTCCTGTTGAGTGTGTTCTATTTGTAAATTGAGTCCCCTGCTGCTATGGGAAAGCACACCTTGGTTTAAGAACACTTTGAAGGACGGAGTTCTGGAACAGATTAAGTTTGTAAACCAAGGTACCACTGTATATCCCACTGACTTAGTGGCAAACAATTAAAAACACTAGAAATGTTAGCAACAAATTCATATAAAAGCAGCACAAAACAGCAGTGGGATAACCTTAGCAGCAAGGTATAATGATGAGTAAAATCGAAAGATGGGCAAATGCAAAGACATCTCAGTTTGCCTCAGACCAGCTTCCATGTATAAGTGAACCCCTGTAACTTTGTCTTTCCTGTGTGCATAGGGTGAAATTCTCTGCATGCATGCACTGATCACCATAGGCTCAGATACAGCTACTGAGAGAGGGTTAATTTGCTGAGCTTTTTGTTGTTTTCTCTGCTCCCCACTATTTTATTTTCATTTAAATGTAAACACCAAATACTATTGCACAATTGGGCTCAGAATAGATAATGGGAATGCTGTCCACAACCCAGGTAGAAAAGGTGCTGCCAAGATCCAAGAGAACTCTGTGAACTTTGGAGGAGCCCCAGTTCACAGTGACATCTGACACTGAGCACGCGGCGTGTAACCTGGCCTGTTCATGCAGCTTAGCCGTTCCTAGCTCTGGAGAGGGAACCTTAGTGTGATGGGCCGTACTGTGGCACCTGACCAGCCCTAAGAAACACGAAGCCCCAGTGATGCTTCACTGACATAGGCTTTCCTGGCGGAGGGGAGTGGCGTGCATTGATGAGTGATCCACTCTGATGACATGGCACGCTCTGCTGAAAGGGTACAAATTGCATCTGTGGACTCTGTTGCAATATGATATCTCCTGCTGCTGGAGATCCTGACTCAGAAAATAATCAATGGAAAACCCCAAGCGGGGACTCCTTTCCTGAGCCTAAGTTTGCTGCCGGTACAGAATGAACTGTAATGTGGGTCAGTCTGGCTGCATTGCCAGTACGTATAGTTAAAATGCATGAAAAGTAGCCTCAGCAAGCAGCCTCCTCCATCTGCAGTGTGAATTTAATGGACAGGGTTGTTGTAAGTGTGTTTTGAACACTTGGAAATGCAATCACAAATGTTATTAGTTTTGTTGCCTCGTAGCCCAAAATTTCCAGATGGTGTACATAAAAATAATTTAAAAAGAATAAAAAGTACAGTAAAACAATAGTATAGATAGATCGCTAGATGCAGTGATGTGAGACAGAAAATGTTCCAAAACAATTTCCCCCCCAATGCTTCATTTTTCTGTGGAAAAATAACAGCTATTTGATGTTAGCAACTTTGAGTGGGAGAAAAGCCAGAGATAAATGTATAAATAAGGAAATGGTTGTTCAGGAAACCACATAGCGTTAAATGAAAAAAAAATTACTTCTTTTAAATTCTGCCTGTAGTTATTCCACAGAAGCCATGTGTCTTTGACTCTGTACATTCTAAGTCATTTTTGAGCAAATAAGCAGGTTGAGAGAGAAGAAGAAACCCAAAGGTTTAAAATCTAGGGTCATCTCCTCAGAGATACAGAAGTTAAGCTGTGCTAAAATTATTGGGAAGAATTGTTGTGGTTATTATCCTTTTATTTTCATTTATGAATCACTTCTCATGAGGCATCTCAAAGTGATTTAGTATATAATATGAACATATATAAAACAGTTACACGTATACAACAGTTTGAAACAGTTGCATATATAAAAGCAAATTACACACACATAAACATGTTTGCAACAACAGCACATACACCAAATCAGTTCAGATCCCATGCATGTATTGTACCAGTCCTTTGCCACATGCATGCTGGTATCTGTGATTTTCAGAACCTTGCAACACTGAGGACTAGAAACACTCACTGCTTTTATAATCCACTTTGGAATGAACAAAACTTGTACATCAGTACAGTATTTAGAATGCATGCTGCTTTTCCAAGGCAGCTCACCTAAAGAAAAAATAGTATAAAATCACAAGCTCAAATAAAACATAAAGTAGTTAACCAGCACTAGTTAATGTCCCTCTGCATAAATAAGCTTTACATTCTGTTGAGAAAGTTGTGAGGGAAGAGGAACCTAGAATCCTCAGAAAAGCTCATACACTAAAGACACTGCTCTGTACAGCTGATGACATCACTTGGCATAGCAAAGGGTCTTGGAGCAAGCAAGGGGTCGAACCACTTGGTGCCTTATTGGCAAACATATAATATTCCCAACCCTGTGACACATGGCTTCTGTGGAATAACTACAGGCAGAATTCCCAACCCTCAGTCCTCCAGGGGGTGGAGGACCTACAAGGTAGAATTGGTGGTTGTGGGGGGAGTGCCCTCAAGATCACTTCTTGAATCAAAACCTGGCTGGAGAAGACATTATATCATCTCTCACCATCTGATTCTCCCTGCAAATCATGAAGACAGTACTGACCTAGATGGACCAACTGGTCTGACTCAGTAAAAGGCAGCTTCCTTTGATGGAGAAAGGCTGTAGGTCTATGGCAGAGCCTTGGCTTTGCATGCAGAAGTTATCAGGCACAATCCATGGCAACATTTCCAGGTAGGGCTGGGAATAGCCTGTCTGAAACCCTGGAGAGCTACTAAGGTAGAGGGACCCAATGATATGTCTCTGTGTAAATAGAACTTCCTGTGATCCTTACGAAGAGCAGCATATGGAAAAGAGACATTTCTACAAAGAAAATTTATTGGGGAATGCTACAAAACATTTAGCTATGCCAACATTTTTTCAAATACAGTTTTCCAAAAAGCAGATTGCTAGTACAATAGGAAGCAGGCAGAACAATACAAAGTTGCTAAACAAATGCAGTGGAAACCCCTTCCTGGAAAAGGTGCAGTCGCTGCTATGCTACCATCTGGCTTCTTCTGGTTACTGGGCAGAGGCTTGCACAATCTGCCCACCCCTGAAGGACTGTTTGTGCTTATCAGGAGAGGAAGAGTATATTTGGTGCCTGGCATCAGCAAGTGCTTATGGTTGTGGCTGGCTGATAATTCTGACTGCAAACTTGTGAGTTACTGGTTCAAATATGTTTCCTGGAAGTATGTGGGGATAAGTGGAGGAATGTGTGTTAAGATCTGGGAAGTGTGGTTATTGTTCCTTTTGTCTGGAAGCTGGAGAAGTGCCCCAGTCAACTAAGCTTGGAAACAGTGAGAAAGGGGATTTAGTGGACAGAAGGAGGGGCTTGCCCTCCCCCTCCCTTCCCACAGTGGTTTATAAAAGGAGCTGGAGTAACAACAGTCTGCAGTTGGAGCAGTTGCAGTAACAACAGTCTTCAGTGACAGTACAGCGGAGCCAGGATTTGAGGGAGGCGGTCACCACCCCAGCCTACAGCGCCCAACCCTTTTCCCTTGCAAAGGTGCTTGAGAGCCATCTGAAGATCGGGTAGCTAAATATATTCACATGGTCTATAGACCCTTTTGATTTCTACTGTTTCTCCTCTGTAGAGTCTTTTCATGTGAATAAAATTTTAATTACAGTACTGAGGTAGAAAGATGAGGTAGTTTTGAGTTTCCCCTCTTTAATGGGGTTTCTTTTATGATGGGGTTGTAGCCTTGAAAAGCATCCAAAATAGTTCAGGATAAATTATTGCACTATTCAGAAAGTCCACACAAAAGTGTGATGCTCTTTAATCCACTGTGTGTAGAAAGTACATTGGACTTCCTATAAACCGGTTCAGTGCTTTTCCCAAAGTCGCTCTTTCAGACCAAGAGGGCTTCCTTTTTCAAACTTCCTTTTTCAAGCCTCAGCCTGAAATATTTTGGGTTTGTGAGAGTCCTAATGACTCACCAGCAGCTTCCCATCCCCCTGCTGGTCTCTGTACAGGCTGGGCAGAGCCTGTGAGCAACTGGTGGGAGTCAGAGTGCCTTTGTTATCATGAGATTTATTGCCCCTCCTTCCTCACTCTTAGGCTTTCTGCCTTGCTGCCGCCTCTTAAAGAAGCATGAGGCATATCTGGCCTTTGGGGGGTATCTGTGTTTTATGACAGAGATGGAACAACCTTAAGAGTTCTCATCCCGCAAGTCCAAGTAACTGAAACTTCAGTTGAAACAGGCAGTTTCCACTTTCTGTTGATCTCTTAATGAAAGTACCATACTGAGCCGGTATTCTGAGCCTGCACTCCATGAGAGGATGAGTAAAGGGTATTTTATCCGTTATTGCAAAATTTCAGATTCCGTGTTGAGATGTATATAATTTATCTCTTACTTGTTACAAGCTTCCTCACTGTCTAAATATGAGATAATGATGGTGGTGGTAGTGATTATTATTATTATTAATTGAAATTATATACCACCCTATACCCAGAGGTCTCAGGGCGGTTTTTGCCCTTTTGTGTGTTTTTTAGAAAGAAGTGGGGGTTGTTATTCAGAATTTTTTTTTTGTCTGTCCTAAGTCTACAGCAGTGAGCCTTTACATCTAGTGTGGAAGAGTTTCTACCAACAACAGCTATTTGGGCAAGGTTGCTTTATTTTTGAACCAGGACATCAGCTTCCTGGCAGTCTTGCACGCAAAGATGTGAGTTGCGGAAAGCTTTTTCTTCCTGTGAATATGCTTAAGAATTTAACTGCTTGTTAAATATTTAGTTGACATAATGTAAACTGCTTTCTACAATACACATGCACATTCTCCTGCTGTTACAATAATAATATTAATAGATAGTGCCCCTGTTTATTATAATTGCATCTGCTTAATGTGATTTTAATAAATGGGGTGAGGACTTTGTGAAGGGGTGCTGATGACGCCAGTGAAAGTTATTTCCTAATGTTATTTCTACGGTTTTCACAACTGTATTTTTCGTCTATAAGACGCCCCCCTTTTGGGGGGAACTCCGATTTAAGAAAATGGGGGAAGATCTATCCGTGTATAAGACACCCTCAAATTTTGGACATTATTTTTTAGGAAAAAAACCTAGTCTTATACATGGAAAAGTACTTCCCATTTGAGAAATAAAAACATCATCAGAATAATTGCAGAACTTTAAGTAGCATTTCATTTGCCCTGACTGTGGCATTCCTCTTAAGCAGCCTTTGCCACCCTGGTGCCTTTCAGATGTTGTTGGACTGCAGCCCCAGCAGCAGACAGATAATTCTTTCCCATAACCTGACCCTTCTATAGCTGGAGAGATTGAACCTTGGACTTCCTGTGTGCAAAGCACCTGTTCTGCCACTGACCTATAGTAGTGGTAGAGTACACAGTTCTTTCAGCACTTGTAAACAGTCTCAAATTTTTACAAAGAGTTAATAAAAACAAGAAGTTTGCCTTCAATTGAATGTATACATAATTGCATTGCCATTCTCTGCTACATGGTGAAGGCTGTCTGGAAAATCATGTGACTTCTTTCAATTTGTGTCAGACTCATGATTTATGTTTCCGTTGTTAGGTCAGATTTAGCATGTGCTGTCTCGATAACTGAATGCTGCTTTCTTTGCAGTAGTTCCCTGTACACAGCAAAGTAACATGTCAATTCTTTCTGACATGTAAGCTTTCTGTGTGCAAGGATATTGTTGTTGTTATTATTGTTATTAATAGAGGAGAATTCTGCCACGTGAGTCTCCATCTGCAGCCTGAAGTGTTACATCCAAGAAACACATTCATTAGTCTGCTGTTTATAAATAGGTCTTAGTTGAAGATTGCCAGATCTGCTTGTTTGAGCAATCAGAATCTAAGTTGGTTATAATTCTGCATATCACCTTCTAAATATACATCATTTTTAATGACTAAAGTGTTAATCAAAAGTGAGGAAAAAATAAGACTGTCTACTCTAGCCAGGAGCTTTTACCACAGTTTTGTTTGTATGTGGACTAAAGGTTGGTCATTCTCTTGGGTTTACAGAGGTGTGGTGAGTGTCGTGGAACTGGAATATTTGAGTGAATTTAAAGCCAGGGGTGAAGGAGAAATTCACTTCAGTTTACATTTAAAGGCAAATTTACCAGATTCACACTTTCTGAAATGATATGCAAACACACACAGGGCCTTCCTTTAAAAATTGCACCAGCCTGAATGAATTGCAGTGAAGTTCCCCAGCCAAGTAATTTTTTTTTTAAAGCATACAGTCGTACCTTGGATCTCGAATGCCTTGCAACTCGAACATTTTGGCTCCCAAATGCCACGAACACGGAAGTGAGTGTTCGGGTTTGCGAATGTTTTTTGGAAGCCGAACGTCCTACGCGGCTTCCACGGCTTCCGATTGAGTGCAGGAAGCTCCTGCAGCCAATCGGAAGCCATGCCTTGGTTGTCGAACATTTTCAGAAGTTGAATGGACTTCTGGAACAGATTCTGTTCAACAACCAAGGTACAACTGTATATATGCATAAAGTGTGCATGAAAATGCATATGCAGTATTTGTGAAAACAGCATACAAAAATACATTATATTAGGGGAAATTGCTTTGCAAAAATATGTATATTAGTCAAAATTGAAAGGGTGCTTATTAGGATAAATTTGCCCTAAAATACTGATTAATTTTCATGAGGATTTTTTTTTTAAATTCACAAATTTCCACAGAAACTAAGATTGGAAAAACATGACACCAAGACCCAATACTGACATAGCTATTCTCCATTTAAAACAGTCAGACCCAAGAAAGTGTTCTGATGAGATGGAATGTTGCGGTGTTTCTCTCTGTTGCCCTCTTAGACTGCAATTTTGGGGGGTCAGGTGGATACAAGTACAGTTGTATCTTGGATCCCGAATGCCCTGGAACTGGAGTGTTTTAGCTCCCAAACGCCACAAACCCGAAAGTGATTGTTCTGGTTTGCAAACGTTCTTTTGGAACCCGAATGTCCGACGGGACTTCTGCGGCTTCTGATTGGCTGCAGGAGTCGAACGGACTTCCAGAATGGATTCCGTTTGACTTCCAAGGTATGACTGTAACTTGGCAAACTCTATCCTTTTTCCCAGGTGGCAGCAAAGTTCACAAAGTACGGTACAACCTGATGTTGCAAGTGCGATGCTTAAAATCTGGCTGCAGGACTTTTGTGCTTTTTTTGGCTCCTGAAGTACTTGAGACCAGAGCTCCTTTTAGAGCCACTTGGTATTAGTGCAAGGCCAGGAGGTGCATCAAGATGAAGCTGGAACATCCAGTTGAAAATGTCAGAAGAATTTTCAGTGTTAATAAGAAAACAAAAATATGGACTCTACATTTAATTCTTTAAAAAAGCAATAAAATAAATGTAGCCGTGCAAAACAAAACTTTGCCTTAAGGGCATAATGATGGTTTTTCTTCAGGGATTTGCAAGCTGGTGCTCTCGCCTTGAGAGGGGAGAGTTTCTCTTTTTGAGCATAGCTTTAAGGGGTGAACTGTGCACTTCCTTCTCTCTTGGCCACTTCCTCTGGGGAACTTTCTACTCTATGAAGCCTGCATGTCTCTCTCTTTCTCTTGTGAATCAGGTAGCCATTTTTTTTGCTTTTCTGTTTTTCTTTACTGAAGAAATGGACCCTGCAGCTGCAGGGGTTATGAACAGACAGCACTTGCTTGACCAGGGGTGGGGGGCAGGTAAGGGCTTTGAATGGGTGGCCAGCCCTGCTTAGATGATATTCTTCACTTGCATTCTGAAGCCATGGCTGTCTCTTCTCTTCAAGCAGCATTTGGCAGTGATTTCAGCATTCCACCTCCAAATCAAGGATGCCCAGTATTTGCTCACCCATGGATGAAATGTTTTTTTCAAGGGCCTTAGAAATCAAATAGGGCGGGGGATAATGACCCCTGGGAATGGCAGGTAGTCTCCTACTGGGAGCTCACTGTTGGCTCCTGCTCAGCTGATGCCATGACCTTCGACGGTTGTTTACTTGTGATCTGCATCTACCATTCTTCATAAACAGGTCCATTGGGATGCATCCAGACCAAGTTAGGCCCCATTCAAACCAATGGGTAAAGGTGCTTGATGACTTAATGGTTCTCAGGACTTTAGAAGGTTTTCTCCTACAGTGTTGCTCATATTTTAGTTGGATGGCTAGGACTTGGCCTTATTGATGAGGTGTTGGGAAAGCATTTTACAGTATGTATTTTGTGGTGTTTTTACATTTATTTGTTTTAAATAGCTTTTATGTATTGTATTATATATTGTTAATCTGCTTTGAGACCTTCTCTTTTGTATAAAGTGACTGATGAATGTAATTATTATAAATAATAATAATCCCTAGTCTCATTGATTTCAATGGGAACAAAGTTCAGCTAACTTACTCTGGATCCAGGCCATTGAACTGCATTCTTTGCTTCTCATCCTTGGCTGTTCTCATGACCAATATAAACCTGTTTCTACATACATACTCGAGTTAAGTTAAAAATTCAGTGGAAGGAGTGACTGGCTAGAAAACGCAGGGATACCATAATCATGAAAAAGAGTATTTTATTTAAGACACTGCCCTAGATTGACAGATCAATTCTGCAGAGCAACGTGGAGCTCAGAAGAGAAACCCAGCAGTAAATGCCTGCTTCAGTAAGACCTCTCAGGAAGCAAGGCAGTTGAGTGCAATCCCCAGTTCTGCTTTGCTTCAAAACAGAGGCAGGCCTTCCTAGAGATAGTTGCCTTAAGTGGTAGGTTTTGGGTGTTGCTAAGGGTAGCAGCAGATTGGAAAACAGGTAGGTCTGACCCCTAGAGTGCAACTTAGCAGGAAATACCCCTGTATAAGCCAAATGGAAATGAGCAGGACCTCTGCATTTTAAGGCCAAAGTGAAGGAACCTCCTGTTGGATGTTTGGCTGTAATGCTTTCCAGGAGCCTGGAGTCCTCTAGATGTTTGGGGCTAAAACTTCCATCTGTCCCAGCCAACAAAGCCATATTTTCTACTCCAGCACAACCTTGCTGGCTGGGGCTGCCGGAAGTTGTAGTTTAAAACATCTGGAAGGCATTGAGTTGGGGAAGGCTGTGGTTTCCAGTGTGGCAGAAGAGATGGGGGTTATGGAACGGTCCATAGACTGCCCCACTGATGAGGGGAAAACACTTGGAAATGTCTTCTTAATAGCACAAATTGGAATATGCTGCTTGTAATGATTGCAATCTGCCCTGGCCTTTTCTGCATGGAAGGCAAATACGGAGGACACCTCTGAAGGCAGCATGAAAAACGGTTGCTGAACAAATTCCCGGTGTGGGAGACTCAGGAGAGCAGACTCAGCCTGTCTGGAATGTGAGGGGGAGGGGAGAAAGTCATCCTGCCACCATTATTCAAGCCACTCTTTTGTCCAGTTGGGCTCCCCCCCCAGCACTTTAAGCATTGGCTGTGCTTCTTGGGAGCTTGGTGAAAGAAGTATTGCTTGGCTTAACAGAGAGCCATGGCAACCTGAGCAGGCAGATGACAGAAATTCCCAGAGTATTGGCAAGGAACATTCTTCTGCACCACCCTAGGCATTGAGCCTGAGCAGGCATGGCTGGCTCCCGGAGACTGCAGCCCAGCGGCCTCAAAAGCTACCCCCAGGTCAGCTGCAGTGGCTGCTGGCTAAGGAAGCCTATCACCCCTTGCCAGGCCCGTTGCTACAGCTGTTGCCCCAGACAGAGCAGTGCCAGCAGTTGGATGGCACAAGGCTGTGTGGTCATTGTGTCCTAGGAGTGCCTGGGTGCATTTGCTAGGTGAAAGGAGGCTGGAGAGCTGAGCTGGGGGTGGAACCCTTAGAAGTGCACTCCACCCTGTTTTTTATTTGCAAATATAACGGAAAGAAAGAAGAGGTTAATTGATAGACAGAGATATATTAAACAAACCATTGCCATTTGACCCAGGAAAGCGCTGCTGTATTTGGCAGTTTTGCTGATTTTGAAATGCTGCCTTTGGGTTCCTACTTTGTGGTTGTGCTGCTGGGTCCTTTGCCTGCTTGGATCTCTTTCTTTCTTTGAGCCTTAGCAGGCAGAAGGAGATCATGTTCTAGAGCAGCCTGGTGCCCTTCAAATGTTTTGGACAGCAACTCCCATCAGCCCCACCCAGCACAGCCATTCAAGGATGCTGGGGCTGATGGAACTTGTATTCTAAAACATGTGAAGGGCACCAAATCAGCAAAGGCTGCTCTGGAAACTGGCAGGGTGCAAGGAGGGGGTGGGATACATGTGCATAGAAATATATTCATAATTAATTTAGAATGCAGTCACCACTGTCACTATCTATAAATTTGAAGCAATGGCAAAGGCTGAGAATGGAAAACCAGAAAAAACCCAGTAAGAAATGAATGCTCTTGTGTAACTCACATTCACAACAGTGAGGCTTGTGCAGGAGGAACTGGTGCCATTAGTTTTGTCCGGCAATGATGGCCTTCAAATGTGGTGCTAACTGGTATTGATGTGGAAATAAGCTTCCTGGAAATCATGGGCAGCGTTCAAGTGTACATGTTGGATGAATTTAAGAAATAGGGAATATCTGTGTGGCCATTAGCTAAATAAGGACTTGCTTCTCTATACCAACTTCCTGTCCAAAATAAGCAAATATTTCTGCATTTTGGCTGTGTTGGGGGAGCAGTAACGAAGTTAATAGTTTTCTTGCTAAACATTGTTTCTTGACTAAACAACTCTACATTGCTTGGCTGTTACTTTGAGAGTGAAGTCCAATATAAGCAGGTTTATTCTGGTCTGTGCCTCTGGCCCTCTTAACTTCCATGGTTGGTCTGTCCTCCTCTTACTGCCCAGGTTTACTCTATAATATGACCTGAGTAGTCATAGGCTTGAATCTGCTTAAAGATTTTGCCTCTGCCTATTTCTTGGGGAAGAGATGGCCGATTCCTGTGGCCTCCATCTGTTCCTAGCTGTGCAGAATGCGATAGAGGGCCTCCTGCAGGCTCAGTGGGGGGCATTCCTCTTGACTGCGATTGGAGGCTCCCTCCCTGCTTGGAGTGGTGTGTGCTTTGGCTGGGCAATGTGGGCAGGAGATGTTTCTCTGGCAACATGAGTGCTGCATGCAGACCTGACTGAACAGCAGCCCACAACTGAGGGAGATTGAGTTGCTGCACTGCAGAGTCATAGCTGGGATTGCCTCCCCCTTCCCTTCCCTTCCCTTCCCCTCCCCTTCCCCTCCCCCCTCCCCGCCTGCTCGCTTGCATTCAGCCTGGCTATAGGGAGAGATGTGCAGGGCTGGTGGGCTGCACTTCTGACAATAGTGCATCAGTCCTCGCAGGCAGCTCCAGATTCGTTGGCGCTGGAGCCCGGCTCCAATGGCAGCCCCTGGCTAAAGCAGAGCCTCATAGCGCAGGGCTGGCATGTGGGAAGGGCTTGCTTTTGTCTCTGCAGGAGGATGTCGGACTGTGACACAATGCTTGTTTGTTTGCAATAGCTGAGACCGTCCTAAGAGGGCAAGAGGCAGGGGCAGATCGAAGGAGGGAAGACCAGCAGCCTGCAGCGGCGGCAGGGGAAATTGAGAGCCGTGACATCGCACCTTTCCCTCTTGTGCCCAGAAGTGAGTGAGGGAAAGAGAGGCAGAAGAGAGGAGGAAGGAAGAGAAAGATTGAGAGAAAGAGGACGATGTGTCAGTCAAGCGCCCTGCAGGGACCAGAGCTGCATTCAGGGAAATGGTGAGATGCTGCAAAGCTTTATCTAACCCTCCTCGTTCATGCTGCAACCTCCACAAAGTTAGAATTCATGTCCGGAGGCTGAGCTCAGGGAATGGTGGCAGCAGCGGCAGCTGTGCTGGGGAGCAGCACCCGCAGCTGGAAAATCCGGGCCCAGGTGGGGGCACCCCAAATAGGAGAGCCCGTTTCAGGTACTGTCTAGCATATGTTTTGCTTTGTCAGAAGGTGCTGGAAGGAAGGGGGAGGGGGAAAGGAAGGGGAGGGAGGGAGGGAGGGTGAAAGAGAGGCAGCTGCCTGCAAAGCCTTTGTTTGGCCCAATTTACTCCCAAGCTCTTTATGCGCTTGATTGACAGTCAAAGTGGGTGTTGCACTGGAGTTGGGCATCCTTTCCCCCTTCCAGGCCTTTTTGAGGAGTGGGGCAAGAGTGAAATGGAGCAGCTGGGTGTGTGTGGAAAAGAAGGGCCATGTGGGGGCAAGCAAGGATGCTTTACAGCTAGCTGCGGCTCTGCGGGGATTGGCCCATGATTGTCTGCAGTGAAAGGGGGGAGATGGAGGAAGAAGAAGGAGGCAAGAGAGAGGCATATTTTTCTTTGAGCTCTTTGGAAATCCCCTCTGTGGGTCCAGCCAATGAGAAGAGGCGGAGCAGCATCCATGAGGCCCCATTACAGCCCCCCCCCCCCGGCCCTGCTTCCCTTTGAATATTGGTAAACTTTACCCTCCTTTGGCCCTAAGGAAACTTGGCTGCCCCTTATGTGTGGGGAATTGCTTGAGCCTTCATTGACCTCGTCAGGACCCCAATGCACTCCTATTCCCCACTTTTCACTCTAGGTCCAGATCCTGACCAGAGTGTGTGCTTGGGAGCGTCCCAGAGGCTCTCTTGCTGCTTCCTCCTTAGAGGAAAGTAAAAGGGATGGGTTCTTTTCTCCCTGATATGGGTGGACTGTGTGTGGGCAAGTAACAGGCCTACTAAGCAAGTGATCACTTTTAGGCTCAAAGGAGATTAAAGTGCCAGTGGCTGCAGCCAAGCGGAGGTTTATTCAGTTGTTGTTCCAAAAATGCAGATAATTTAAAACAGAAAAGCAGAGAATTACCTGTCCAGAAAGAATAATCAAAACAGAACTGGTCTCTCCCAGTCGTATCTTTTTTTGCTTTTGTCCAGTGGGAAGTTCCTCTGGCCTCAGTCCCATGGCAAGAGGTGTAGAACCCCTTGATTTTATGAAGGACCAGGGAACTGTTATAAGGGGGGGGGAATAAGGGGATTGGCTTTTGCTGCCGAACTCCCCAAGGGACCAAGCCCCCTAAGTCCATGATCAGTGAGAGATCAATTGATGGGGACAAGATCCATAGAAAGCAAGGCAGATCTTTATTTTTCTGTTGCAACAGAGTTCCCTCCCCTCCTTGCAAGGAGGTAGGAGAGACCCAGAACAATGGTGTACAAGCCCCTATAAAGACTTTTGAAATTGCCCACCCTGTAACCCAAGACCATCCCCCAAAACATCATACATACATCACAGAAGGAGGCGGTCCCCAGCAGAAATTTAAGAGTGTTGCTTCTCTCCAGTCTGCCAGGATACCTGATAATGCCTTACTTGATTGCATTTTCTGGGTAGCCTGGCCATTCCTTTGAGATGATAAACACTTTAGTTCCTGAATCTCTTACACATATTGATAGTTAACAGATACTTGCCAGACTGTATTTGCAGGGAGGTGTAAGCCCCTACAGTCCAAAGACAATTGGAAAGCTTTTCCCATTTCCTTCCTCCTTGCAGAGAAATATTAGAGGTCAATTTGGGAGAGTCAAAATGGCTTCAGGATTGCTCTCCTGTACTATTTCCGACACGTAGTTTATATACTTATGTGTTTGCCTTCTACATTTATGAACATTTATTCTATAATTGAGACCTTAGAATTCTTATAACCACCCTGGAAGTGGAGTGAACTTTTGGTGCTTAGTAGCAGGTGTGTTCTGCTTTAGGCGAGACCTTTTGGTCTCCCTGGATAGCTCAGGATGTAACATTTTCCTGGTTTCAGGCAGCCCTGCTGCTGTAGGATCCTATACCTGGCTCTTTGCAGGACCTGCTACTGACTGGTAACTTCTAGCATTAGCAGCTCCTGTTGTAGCCCTTCACTAGGATTTGCCTGACAAAGTTTCCTCGGGACCCAAAAAGAAAGGCAGGAAGTGCCCTCTGTGTTCTTTTGTACACAGTAGTAATTTGGGTACAATTACTTGAAGGCCCACAGAAGTACGGGTTCTCAAATAGCAGGGAACAAGGCTGGGGCCATGTTGGAGTCATCCTACAGCAGTGTCAGTGGGAAGGTAGCAGACCTTCCATTACAGCTCTTTTGCTGCAGACAATTTCCATGTCCACACTGAGTTATATTATAGAGAGTATTTTGTCTTTTCCAAATGTGTCCTTTCTTTCTTTCTAGTGGATTATGGGTGAAGCCTTTTATTGAGTGGTTCTAAAAAGTACAATGTGGCTTAGGCAGGTCAGCCTAAAGACAGCCTTGCTTCCCTTCTGAAACAACTGCTGAGTTAGCAAGTACACTCTCACACTCGTTCCTGGCCTTTTATTTTTGGGAAAGAGCAAGAGTGGGTGGATGGGCAGGTGGTAGGTAGAGATGTTCCCATGTCCAGAGAGGCGCTTCTGATTGACCAGGTGCTTGACTTTTGAGAGTCATCAGTGCCTGAGCTCAAGTTGGCTGACTGTTTTGTGTGTGTGTGTGTGATCCTACAGGTTGCAATTTCCCCAGCTGGCCCTGAGGCGGAGGTTGGGCCAGCTGAGCTGTATGTCTAGGCCCGCTCTGAAACTCCGTTCTTGGCCTCTGACTATTCTCTATTACCTTCTGCCTTTTGGTGCTCTTAAACCCTTGACCAGAGTGAGATGGAGGCCTATGAGCAGGGTAAGTGATTGCAGGTTTGTACTGCGCTTTCTGATGCCTTATTTGGAGGAGGAGGGTGGCTGTTAGCAGGGAGAAAAGGCTGAAGTAGAGCTGGCGTATGGAGCCCTTCCCCTGCCACCCCTTTCTCAATCACATCACTAGCATCTTACTTCTGTGCTTGGAGAGCATTTCCTTCTAGTGGATAATTTCATCTGCTAGCCTCGTGTGGAAGTTATGTGTGGAGTCAGCTCCTAGAGAGAGAATGAGAGGGAAATGCTGGGTAAGCCAAGGTGCATTTATTATGATGTGAAGATGGATGTTTGCTTACGCCATCCATGGCTGCTGAGAGGGCAGGGACCCTCACTGGGCACTGTGATATTTTGGGAGATTGAGGCTGCACATGTTGCAGGAATGCTTTGTTGCATCCCTTCATGCAAACATGTCCATGCCAGACCGCTGTGGGTGTGCAATATGTGAAAGGACACTGTCAACGTGTATAGTATAGGAGTTTTTAAAACAAGACATTTGTGCCTTAGTCATGCTGGTATTACAAGCATATTGTGCCATTATTTTGAATATAGTTGTGCAGTGCCAGGAAACTGCTGGGCAGGAGTCTACCTTCACAGCCATTTCATTCCCCCCCCCCTTTTTAAATGGGAATAGTGTTGCTGAGAAGAAGAATTAGCTGAAAAATCATTAGCGTGGTCTTCAGAGTGGCTATTGCTCACTTGCTTTTCGGTCCAACTACTCTTATTTTAAAGCTGACTTTCCTCCTTCATCTTAAGTCCATTTCAGGCAGCCACAAGAGAATCTTATGAGCAGGCAGTCATGGCTATAAACCTCACATCCTTTTTTCTCCAGGGAGCTCAGGGTGGTGTATATGGAGGTTCTCTGATTTTATCGTCACAACCAGTGCTTTTTTTCTTACAAAATGTTTAGGGGTACAGTACTCTTATTTTGACTCAAGAAAATCACCATTTTATAGTTCAAATTGGGAAAATACAGTACATGGACAAAAGTACAAAGATTCGCAAAAAAAATTAGGGGTATGCATACCCCTGCGTACCCCCCAGAAAAAAAGCACTGGTCACAACTACCCTGTAAAGTAGGCTAGGCAGGCAGAAGGATTATTTTCTTTCTCCTCTACTGCACAATATTGAATTCTATTAAAGTGATTTTGGCCACTCAACAGTTGCCTCCAACAGCCTTCCCTTCAGAGTGTCTGTTTTCCCTCTATGCATGCAGCACTCTACATTTGAACACCCACCTTCCAAACTGAAGTGGGCCTGTTGCATGCTTCTGAAACAGAACTGTGAATAAAAAGGAGTGGTGGCAGGGAGATGCCTAAAAGAACAGAATCTGCTGACAAGGAGCTGCTGGCTAATGCATAGCCCACCAGCAGTTTTTAATGGGATGCTGTATGTTGCAGTGCGTGGTTTCCCCAAATGTGTAGCTTTTCATTTTTTCCAAATGGTAGAGCAGAAGCTCACCTGAGAAGAACAGGGTGTATGTGTGTAGCAAACTAGTGGCCCTGAGTTAGTCTGGGTCCTTCTAGGCCTGAGGAACTTACCTGGTAAATATCAGAGAACACATGATGAATCAAAATGGATGCCAATAATGGAAAAAGTTCAGCTGATTGAAATGTTTGGTGAATCACAGTGGCAATTAATGTGAGATCTTGGGAGATGATATGGACCTGATGTAAGGTTAAAGAAAGCTTCATTCCTAATAAGATAGTAAAAGGAGCAGTAGCACAAGTGAGTTGTTTTCAAGAGTATGTTGGAATGTGTCAAAGTGACCCCAGTAAAGGCTTGCCAAAAAAATAAAGGGAACATAAGAACATAGCAAACAGCCTATGTTTTGTCTTCACTGATTGGCAGTGGCTCTCCTGGGTTCAAAGCTGAGGACATTCCTAGCCCTACCTGGAGATGCTGCCATTGAGGCTTGAACCTGAGGGCTTCATGATGCAATGCAAGTGCTCTACTACTGAGCTACTGTACTACAGAGCTACAGGTCCCAGTTACACTTTCCCCTACTCAGATTACGGGCACCCATAATCTATTACTTAGGTAGGGTCGCCAACCTAACTGATGAAATTGACATAAAAGCTGGTGTTGCCAATCAGTAAGCTAGGAGGATTCTCCCTCCTGCACTTGCTCAGACCACAAGACTCGTTGGCCCCTGACAACTTTATTCCGAAATACTGTAGGGAACTTGGAAATCATTTTAAAGAATAGTTGCGCTGGAGAAAGTAAGGCTAGGAAATAATAAGTCTTGGATTCTTATTCAAATTACTCTGATTGCTTAGTCAAGGCAAATATAATGCTCTTCTTAATCCATATTATTTTCTAACTGCTATATTGCTATACTAGATTTCTAGTCTTTCTTTGAAGGTCATAATATTATCTTCTGTATGAAGAATAATATTATTTTCTGAATGAAGGATTGTGGATCAGCAAACCAGTTTGTTTGTATCAGTTGCCATCTTGAGTATGTGGTCTTTATCACCAGCTATACTTTGCCCTCTGGCTAACCCACCGGGTTGCTGAAGTGCACATTTGAAACCCAGATGACACCAGCACATTAACACCAAGTGCTTCAGATGGGTTGCACACCCTTTTGATCATAAGGGAGCTTGAAAAATTCCGGAGATATAAAAAGTAGCTTTCTTTCCGCTTCCTGGCTCAGTTTTCAGGGTGTTCTGATGAGTGAAATAAAGTGGCATTTCTTTTAAGGAGAAAGATAAATATTTTCCTATTTTTATGAGGAGCCTCATAATTAGAAATGTTGAAAATTGCTGAACTCATTCTGTCCCCAGTGAAAGGACATGAGTTGTCCTGTATTATCCAGAGTATACAAGCTGCAGTGGCAACAGGCTGGTGTGTCTGTGTGCCATGATCACAGCGCAGTTCCAAGCATTTTCCCTCTGAACTCAGCTGAGCAAATACAACCCTAGACACCTCCCCCACCCGTCCTGTAGGCATTGTTCCTCGCCTGACATGGCTGTGCCAATAGCTAGCCATGTAGGAAACTGCAGATTCAGGAGAATAGGTCTGTGGAAGTGGCTGCTGGGGCACCCTGCTCTTCCTTCCTAAGCCAGAAAGCCATTGAATGGCTTTGCCCAGTGATGATGGCAGCCAGGATGCACCTGTGCACCAGCCAGACCTTTTCATCATACCAGCAGTCTCTGTACTTATCCTAAAGTAATGACCCCTGACCTGAAATATTGGTGCCTAATTATAGACTGTCCTTATATCCACAGGAACTCATACTAGAAGGGCTGGAGTGATCAACCAATGCATTACCTTCTGGGGGTTTTGACTACAGCTCCCATCATCCCTGACCAATGGCCATGCTGACTGGGGTGGATGGGAGTTGTAGTTCAAAATATCGGAAGGGCAGTCAGACCATTGGTCTATCTAGCTCAGTATGAAAGCGTGGTCTTTATCAAGGGGGATAAAGGTAGCTTGGCAAGATTTGCTATTGAAAGATCCATTCTGGCTAGTTTTGTGGTGCTCTGCTTTTTTTCTTTTCTTTTCAGTAAGCAATTTACAGACAGTGGTATGGCTCTTCTAGTCTCTGCCATGTTGAGAGATTTTCTTTTCCCTGCTCTGCATCCCTCAAGAGGAATGCCAGGGGTTTCAGGATTAACCAAGGGGGGATTTGAAGGAATTAGCTACAGCAATTTCCTCAAGCCTTGCTGCCTACAGATAATCCTGCAGTATTTTAACCTGTTCCCACCCTGTTCTGACCTAGATCTTATCCCTGCTTTACAGTTAGCCCCCCCCCCACACAGAATACAAAGCAACCTCCTTCACCTCCTTGCCAGTCACAGCAATTAATCAGGAATATAGCTAAGATGTGTTCCAGTTGCACAGAAGCAGCAGAATGCAGGATTCTCGCATCAAGGTCTGGGTGCTGGTGCAAATGGAACCATGGCCTCCTTGTTCTAGGGGCAAGTCCCACCCCCTGCATCATATCCAGGGTAGCTGCTTGTGCTGCCACAAAGTCCTCACTAGCCAAAAGAGTTATTTAGGGGTAGAAGGGGTACTGGGCCACCACTAGCCCCTTCTACCCTTCCTTGAGAATGTGTATGAGCTCCATGGGTTTGTTTTTCCAGTACAGCAGTCAGGGAACTGTTACTTTGGGGAAGGGCTGCAGTTCAGTGGCAGAGCGTTTGCCTTGCATGGAGAAGGTCCCAGCTTCAGTCTAGAGCAGCATCTCCAGGTTGGACTGGGAGAGATGTCTGAGGTTGAATCCCCAGAGAGCTGTTGCTGCTGGTCAGCGTGGACAGTACTGAGCTAGATGGACTAAGGGCCTGACTGTGTTAGGCAGCTACTGCTGTTCCTATATACTTTTGCCAAGACACGACATCCTCAGAGATGTGAAATTGCTCATGGTGCCCCCCAGCGGATGGGCATCCTGAAGCCACATGAGGCTCTTTCAAAAGTTGTTAGCCGCTGCTGAGTTTCCCCTCCTCCCAACCTTACTGCCTAATCCAGGGGAGAGAACCAGTCATCTATTTGAGGTGCATATGCTATGAGGATATGCTCAACATAGCTCAGTTGGTAGGGCATGAGATTCTTAATCTCAGGGTTGTGGGTTCAAGCACCACACTGGGTGAAATATTCCTGCATTGCAGGGAGTTGGGACTATCATGGTTTCTCCAGCACTTTTTGGACTATACCTCCCATGATCCCATGCTAGCTGGACCAGTGGTCAGCGATGATGGGAATTGTAGTCCAAAAGCTGCTGGAGCCCCAAGTTTGGGAAACCTTGGACTGGATGATCCTTGTAGTCCCTTCCAATTCTGTGATTCTATGAATGGAGCTTTCATGGTTAGACCAAAATGTGGAAGCTGCCATGATCATTATTTGGGTGTTTGTTTGTTTGTTTTGTGTGTGTGTGTGTGTGTGTGTGTGTGTGTAAGAACCCCATGTTAATTAGCCTTTAATTGCCAGCTTTTTTACATCCAGCCTTTCCACCTCTGTAGATCAGTAGAGGGTGCATGGGAAATTACATTCTCCTCCCAACATACTCCCTCACCAGCAGTCTCTGATCTCTTGCATTAAAATTAGCCAAGGGCAGGTTTTCAGTTGTTTTTTTCAGGTGAGCATGTGTCATGAAGTAGCTCCCATCTTTCTCCTCTGTTTTTAGGTTTCCCTGTACAAATCTGTGCCAACGCGACTCCTTTCCCGAGCCTGGGGGCGCCTGAACAGTGTTGAGCTGCCCACCTGGCTCCGGAAGCCGATCCTCAGCCTATACATCTGGACGTTTGGTGTCAACATGAAGGAGGCAGCTGTGGAAGACCTTCACCACTACAGAAACCTTAGTGAGTTCTTCAGGCGTAAGCTAAAGCCCCAAGCCCGACCCGTCTGCGGCATCCACAGTATGGTAAGTGGCAGAGATGTGAGGGGCAGTGGTGTTGAGTTTATGGAGAAGCAGTAGCCTCACTGCTGATGGACACCATCGAGGCTCTCTCCCACCCAACCTTTAGATGAGTTTCTTTGCCAAGTTAACTGCATCAGACCCGATTCACTGGAGCTGGTGAATATGGGCTGTTTGAAAAGGCCTCTTTCAGGTGTTTTGATGCTTAATTCTGATGGCTGCTGTGGTTTTTATGCCAATATTTTGATTTATGCTAATTTTTTTTTAAAATTAAGTGTTTAGAGAAGTGGCAGATGCTAACACAAGAATTTTTGGTGCTGTTTGCTCCCTGTAGATCAGTCCATCCGATGGCAAGATTCTCAGCTTTGGACAAGTGAAGAACTGTGAAGTGGAGCAAGTAAAAGGCATCACTTACTCACTGGAGTCCTTCCTGGGTCCACGTGCTGATAAAGAGAACTGTAAAAGCAAGCCAGGTAAGTGCACACAGCCACACTTTGGAGGTCAACATCATTCCACTGGACTTGGCATATGTAGAGGACCAACCACTGCATGCCATGTAATAGCTGCATTGGGCCCTGACTGGGCAGTCATTGAGCCACCCCTTCCTCTTCCTCCTTGCAGCTGCTTCTGTCTCACCTACAGCTGCCTACGTTCCTGTTTTGTACATTGTGTTGAAGCCTCAAAAGCCATTTTACTCTTTATTCCTCTAGCCTCCTCATTCCAAAAGCGGCTGGTAACAAAGGACTGCAATGAGCTCTATCACTGTGTGATTTACCTGGCGCCTGGAGATTACCACTGCTTCCACTCACCGACCGACTGGAAAGTGTCTCACCGGCGTCACTTCCCAGGTAGGCCAGGTTTCCAGAGATACACAAGCAGTGAAAGGTTTCTGCTAAACACTGCATTTTAATAAATATTTGTCGGTCAAGTCATGTCCCTTCCAACTCTGTGATTCTATGTAAAATCCAGTGGTTCCTGAACCAAGAGTCATTTGATGCTGGTCATCATCCTTCCTTTGAGAAGCACCATGATTTACCAGGAAGTGTTCCCATCTCTAAGTGCTTCTCAAATTATTATTTCTGCAGGATTTTAAGTGGAAAAATGGTTGTGATCACGCTTGTACAATGAGTGATTGGATTCCCTCCCTCCCTTACTGCCCTTACAAAAGTACACCAATGTTTGTTGCTCCTGGGTGTCTAACTTAATTTTAAAACTACCAGGTAATAAATGGCCATACCTTACAATTTGGGGCTTCTCCAGCCCAAAGCCTCACCTGTGTCTTAATGCAGGAAGACTGTCTTACAGAGCTGAAAGCTTCTTCATTCAAGCTGTTTCTAAGAATTTGCTTTCATCCTCAAAACAGTGGCTAGGGAAATAAAAAGGTGCCTCTGCCCATTTTTCTCCTTGCTTCCCATAGGCTCCCTGATGTCTGTGAATCCAGGGGTTGCTCGCTGGATCAAAGAACTCTTCTGCCATAATGAACGCGTTGTACTCAGTGGCTACTGGAAGCATGGTTTTTTCTCTCTGACTGCAGTAGGAGCCCAAAATGTGGGATCAATCCGCATCTATTTTGATCAGGTGAGTCGAGCCTTTCAAACACTTGAGAGGGAGGAGTCATTGTCCCATGTGCCCTCACCATTTAGAATGCAAGTGGAACGGTGACACTTGAACTGTGCTGAGCTGCCCATTGCTGTCCCACCTTCGCAGTTTCCAAAGTAACTCAGGACCCCAGACCTTTTCTGGATAAGGGCCTGCTCTAGACATTACGCAGGAGGGGCCAGAGCTCAATGGTAGGAATGAAAAGGTTCCAGGTTCAATCCTTGGAAGCATCTCTGGCCAAAAAAAAAAAGGACCAGGTGGTAGCAAGTGATGGGAAGGGGCAACCCAATTCCCTGTTGGAGGGAGCTCCCCCCCCTCCCAGGAGCTGCTGCTGCCAGTCAGAGGAAGTGGACAAATAGCCTGAACCTGGTAAAAGGCTGCTTAATATTTTCAGGGGGGGCATGTTGATGGTAGGATCACTTGCCCAGCCTGTGAGCAATCACTTGGGACATATTAAATGACTGTAATAATCCCAGCTCCTGAGGAACTGTAGAACTATAAAACCATTTCTTGTTGTTAATTCCCCAGCGAGTGAGTGCCCCTACCTCCTTTTGCATAGCTGAATTGATTTTCTTTGTTCTGCTCCCAAGTTTCCAACTTGGTTATGGAACTGAGTGCAACTTCAGTCCTGCAAGGCAGCAGGTGGGAGTGGGTGTTCTTGAACATCCTGCGAACAATTCATAGGTTCCTGGAAAGAGGCTAGTGTGGTTTTGGCGGCAACTGTGTCACTGTGAATACATGCAAATTGGGCCTTGAGCGAGGTTTTAAGTAGCCTCTTGCCTCATTGCCCATGGTGAACAAGAACCTTCTTATGGTGACCAGGCAGGCAGGCACCACAAAAATGCCTCCCTCCCTGCGCTTCATCCACAAATGTCTAAAGTAGCCAGTGGTTGAGTAACAAAACGTTACAGGCTTCTTTGCAAGGCACAGAGGCAAATGACTTCCCTCCTGGAGTCCTTATGTAACACCTCTTTTCTTCTCTCCATGTGCAGGATCTGCGTACAAATAGCCCCAGCTACAGCAAAGGCTCATACAATGACTTCAGCTTCGTAAACAACAACAATCATGAGGGCATCCCCATGAGGAAGGGAGAACATTTAGGAGAGTTTAATCTAGGCTCAACCATCGTCCTGATCTTTGAGGCACCGAAGGACTTTAATTTTTATCTGAAGCCTGGCCAGAAAATCCGCTTTGGAGAGGCCTTAGGATCTCTCTAGAGACTCCACTGCCAGGGGGGCTTTTTATATGCAACAGGGACTCAATTCGTAAAAGGAAAAGTTTCTCTAAGGTGGGAGTATTGCTCAGCAGGACCTGAGTGAGGAAACTAAAGCCCCCTTGTTCTTAGAACGAGGGGTGCCAGCAGTGCATTCCCACCATGAGAGCTGCAGACATATCAGGGATTGTGGCCTTTAAGAATGTTGACCAGGGTGGCTTTTCTGCTTCTTCCCTGTGCCTGCAGAAATAGACATTTCTCCCTAAGATGCCATTTTCAGCCTGCTTTTGCACCAAATGATGAAGTCTTGGTTGAAATGCTGCAGGTAGAGGGAGGAAGTAGAGCAGAGATTCCTGCTTTCAAGGGATACTGTCAGATTGACCCATGCTCCATATTTTCTAATTATGTCTCTCACCCAGCCGTATTCTCAATTTATGTTTCACACCAGACTGAACAGTCCAATGCCAAAACCAGGAGACTCAGCAGAGTGGAATATAGAAACATTAAAGAGTTCATCTGGGTGTGCCATTGTTTTAGAAACCTCTCTTATAAATCTGGTACTATCCCTTTAAAGCAGAAGTCTGCACTGTATTTTTAAACCTCAAACACTGTGTCCACATTCCACATTTGACTTGATCTTGTTTTTGTTTTTAGGAAGCCTGTTTTATTTGTAGCTCGAGCTCACTCTAACCCGGCCATTCTGTATTGCTATTCGGGCCTTAATCTTTTTTTGTTTTGTATGGGAAATATCTAGTCTCTTGTTAAGCTGGGGACGTGAAAGAAACCCAATTAATTTTTTTCCTCTGCAAAGGCAGTGGGAAGTCTCTTGCTGTGGGCAGCAGTGAAAGCCTCTTTCCTCTCCCTGCGCAGCTACTGCCAACTTGCCAGAACCCGAGGACTGGGGGAGAAGATCCTGTCAGCCCAGGTCTTCCTAAAAAGCAAAAGGAGTAATCCTCCTTTTCTCATGTGTGTTAACCATTTTTCCCACTCTTTGCTGGACTTGCAAAATACTTAAAAGCCAAATTTGCCATAGCCAGCTTGAGAGTTCCATTCTGAACCTTCATCCCACACATCTAAGGCGGTTCAGTGGCAAAATATTAAGCACTGCTGCGTAGACCAATAATAAGGGGAATCTTAAAACTTACTATGCCTTTTTTTCCTGGGAGGGGATTCATAGAAATTGGTGCCAAAGGGGGGGGGGCAGTTGATTGGTTTATTTATGATGTCTGTGTTTTGTTCTTGACCTCAAGAAACCAAGTTGTGAACATGGCTGAGGCTCACGAGTGTTGAGCTCATTTGGCTTTAAAACTGCATCCCTCCTCCTAAGTCTCCTCCTTATGCTTTCCTTGCTTTAGTCTTACCTTGTACATACACACAACCACAAGAGAGAAGCTGCCCCTTTTAACGAGTACAGCCATAAGAAGCGAAGCCAAGGCACGTTAGAAAAAGGAGCAAGTCTTCGAGGCGTGTGCCATTTGAGGCATGGATTTTTCCAATGATAGTGGCTCCCATCACTGATGCTGATGAAGGGCAGATAAGTGGCCTTGGTGATGATGGCTGGTCATCCATCCTTCCTATCTTTGCACAGTGTGAAGGTGGGTTTTCTAACCAGCTAACTGGCCTGTTTAACCATAGGATAGAATGATGGGTCACAGCTCCTCTATTAGTGCATCATCAGAAAAGGCAAAACTACCGAAAGGGGGTAAACTTTGCTCCATCCATTGCTCTTTCAATTGCTTCCACTTGGCTGCTTTGCCAGTTCCTCTTTGAGCTTTAATTTCTTGTTACTCTGCTTGCGGAGCGGTACTGAAGGTTCTGCTGCTTATTGAGGACAAGGAAATTCTGCTGGATGAACTTCCCGGTCTAGGGGAGGAGATTGTGGTGGGGGCTTGAGGCTGCTGAGAGCCAGAGGAGGTCACATTGATCCTAAGCAAAATGGGAGTGGGTTTCTTAGTGACGCTGTGAATTTCTCCTGCACGGAGAATCCATTTAATTTTTCAACTGTATCAGTAGCACAGTATTTTTGTATGTCAAAATGTACAACTTAAGGACATTAACTCATTAATTGCAAACGTTTTAAAATAAAAACGAATGACTTACCGTGGCTGACTTTTTAAAAGAAAGCATTTGACTGCTGTAGAGAGACATGCTAACTACCTGCAGTACAATCCTGTGCATGTCAATGTTACTTACTCCCAGGTAAATCTGTTATATTGGATTGCAGCCTCCACCAGTGTTTGTTCAGCTAACAGGGTGGAGGCTCCTCTGCCACCCCCCACCCACCTCCCGCATAGCAAAGGGACAACGTCCAGCCATCCCACTGCATATCATGCAAACAAGTGAGTCCAAGATGCTTAAGTGCTAAGAGCCGCTCGAATATCCTGGACACGTGTGACGTAGGACTCCATTAGCTGTCGCTCTTCTCCCAGTATGTGCTTGAGGGAACTGATCTTCACTTTCAGCTGCAAAGAAACGAGCACAAAAAGAGGTGGTTTGGAGAGGCAGCCTGGCTCAGGCCCCAGCTAGTGTGAGAGACAGCCATCTGTGCTCTCGAGAAATTATTCCTAGCCTCCCTCATCCAAAAATCTTGCTTTGAGCTACAACACACAAAACATGCACAAACTGCTAGGGTAGCTCTAGCTCCCAGACCAATCCCAAATGGAGTAGGTCTATGCAATTCTTCTCAAAAGTGGTTTGGGTGGTGGAAACTTCCAACTAACAGAAACTTAACTTACTCACAAGCAGATAGGCCATTTCAAAGCGCTAAGCTGATGCATCTTGATTTATAAGTAAATTTATATTTCCCCTTTTTGTCTGCCACATGCAACCACGTACCGTAAGTAAGAAACAATGTCACTGGGGAGCTTTGCTACAGCAGGGATGCCAACTTGAATAAAATATGGGGGAGGGCATGTGAGCCACACCCCGCTTAATCAATCAAGATGCAGTGCGCGCACACCATTTGAATGGCAATGCCCATCAACTTTGGGGGGTCCAGCCCCCTCACATATTTTATGGAGGGTACCAAAGGGACCTCAGCTCATGGGAGTTTGCTCTAATACTACAGGCCCACCTCCTCCAGATTCTCCAGAGCATGCTGAGCTACCAAGTAGTTTATTTAATCAATACCCTCTAGTTACTGTTACAGGTAGGTAGCCGTGTTGGTCTGCCATAGTCGAAACAAAATAAAAAATTCCTTCCAGTAGCACCTTAGAGACCAACTAAGTTTGGTTTTGGTATGAGCTTTCGTGTGCATGCACACTTCTTCAGATACACTGAAACAGAACTCACCAGACCCTTATATATAGTGAGAGGGTGGGGAGGGGTATTACTCAGAAGAGTGGTAGGAATGGGTCACTGGCTGATAGGTGAGGTAAACCTCTAGTTACTAACCAGCATAGTAATGCCTATTACAAGAAACTAGCATCAGATACTGGGATACGTTCTTTTAAAAGTGCAACCAGCAAAACTTTATGAGAAGCAAATCCTGAAATAGGAAAATTGGGTATTTTGTGGCAATGGGGTGGGCCCCAGAGCAATGCAGAACAGAGAAGACATGGAGGCTCCCTCCAGTCTCACTATAAACACTTTCTTGCTCCAGATTTTCACACCATCTCAGTCCTAGAGCTGAGAGAATAATGGCAGAAATGGTGACAGCAGCAGGGGAATAAAGGTTTTACTCTTCTTTACAATGCCCTTTGGGTAATGTGTGGACTTCTCTGCAGCCATTTAATTTTGCTTCAGTGGCCGCAGGGAGAACTTCTTGTTTGTACCTGATCCAACTCTTCTTGTACTTGACGCACAGCCACCTGTTCTTCATCCCCTGGTCTCATCTCCAGCCACTTAAGCAGAATGCGCTGTTGCCGCTGGCAGGACCTGGAATAAAAAGCCAGAATGTCACCCTGTTCTGGCCAAATGAAAGCAAGGCCGGGGATCCAATCCCCACCACTTTCCTCTATTAGGACCAATGCAACCATCTGCACCTACAGGATTTGCAATGGTTTAAGTGAGCCCTGTGCAAATGTTTCCTCCTCTATAAACCTGTCAGGTTGGTTAACCCAGCCCATCCACTCCAGTTGCTTTGCCTTCACAATAATGCCCTCTGTCATTATCTGCAGTAGGACTGCCTTGAACAAATCCTGCCTGATCCCAGTATCTGTCTACAGAACTACTTAATTACAGAGCACTATTGATGTTTCCTTACTGTGGTTTACTGGGGAAATTGGACCATAAGAACTATTACACTAAGATTACCAGATTTTTTTCAATGAATCTGGGGACACTTTTCAACTTCAATTGATTTTGTATGGGGGCTGATTTGTAAATCTGGGGACTGTCCCCGGGAAACGGGGATGTCTGGTAACCTTATATTACACAGATGGCAAAGAATCTTTTTCCGTCCTTGTGGCCAACCTTCCAGACTTTGCATGCCAGCAATAGGTGGGGACAAAAGGAGTGGGCTGAGCCAAAGTGTACAGGGCCAGGGCTAGTTCACATAAATCTCTCACCCACACATACACTCTTGCTCCCCTCCCCTGCAGTTAGGTTTGTGGGGGAAAGCATTTCAGGAGCAACAGGAATCCTTAAGCACTATGATACCACTTTAAACAGTCATGACTTCCCCAAAATAATTCTGGAAGCTGAAGTTTATTAGGGGTGCCGAGATTGCTAGGAGCCCCTCTTCCTTTCCCAGGGCTACAATTCCCAGAGTTCCCTGGGAAGAGGGATGGATTATTAAAAGACTTTGGGAAGCGTAGCTCTGGGAGGGGAATAAGGGTCTCCTAGAAACTCTTACCAAATCACAGCTCCCAGAATTCCTTGGGGGAAGCTAGCATCATAACGCTTTAAATGTACAGGGTAATTGCGGCCTTGGTTAGGGCATTTTTCACCTTCCCTTTCCTGAATTTGTTAGTGTGCGAAGGGAGCCAGCCCTTGGCTATGCCTACAACTTGCTCTGAAGTCATCAACAGTTAAGAGAGGCATGGAAGAGTATGCTGGAAGGGAATTGTGTCCCTCCCTGCACCCACCAACACAGCACACTACAGCAGTGGCCCCTTCCAGCTAGGATTTCCTGAACTGATCTCTCCTTCCCAGAAGAAACACAGAAGCCCAAACACGCATTGCAAAGTGGGAGAAGTAGTGGTGTTTGGCTACGTACTTCAGCTCCTGCTGATTGTGGTGGTAGAGTTGCATTTTCTTTCCAATAACCTGGAGCTCAGTTCCCAGCTGTTTGTGAACTGCCAGTGCCTCCTTAGTAAAACCCTCTGTTGCCTTTTCTGGTTCTTTGGTTCCTCCTAAAATGAAAAGGAAGACAGTGTGGGTTTTGGAATCCCTCCGAGCAGTTTCTGCTTCCTTCTCTGTAGCCGCCATATTAACTGTGGGTCATCTGGGAGGGATCACATCTCACAAGACACATGCCCCCTTACTCTTGTTGCAGAAGCAGCAAAAATGGGAGGGCACACATTTACACCCAGGTAGGAGGACAAACCTCCTGGAAAGCCACTGCACCCCTGGCCTCAAAACAAGCAGCCCACTTCCTTTAGGAAACAAAATGTCTCCCTGAAGGCAAAAAGAGCCTTTTGCTATTTGGGAGTGAGAAAAATGGGTCACTCATAGGACCATCATCATTACCTGCCCTTCTGCAAGTGGGATGGGGAGGAGGGCTCTCTCTCCTTGCAAAATCTTCAGGCAGGAGGAAATCTGCCCTTGGGTCTGCCAGCACTTTTTCCTTCCCAGTGGTTGGTCCTGGAGGGCTTGTGGAAGGCTCGACCTGAAAGGCAGGAAAACAAGAATGTTATTTAACCCTGTCCAGACACCACTCAGAGCTGTGCTTATGGATTTGGTGTTAAACAAACTACAAGGTACCCTAAGCCCTTTGGATGGAATGTTCTTATGATAAAAGGAACCCCACCGTAGAAACTGATATAGGGATAAGCTCTGTGCTACAGAACTGGGCTAGCAGAGAGACAAACACTTCTGAATCTGGGAACCTTCCAGAGTAATCAAAATCAGCAATCTGCCATGCTAGATGGGGTTTGGATGAAGCAGAAGTGGTGTCCCTCTGTCTAGCCTTGCTGGCAAGTAGTGCTGCAATGTGGTCAACCCAAAACAGGCCCTTTTGAGGGTGAAGAGGGGGTCAGGCCAGGATCCACTGAGCAAGCCCTGCTGCTGAATTTTTTTTCCTTCCACCCTGGTTGGTGCAATTAGCTAGACTGTGGATGTGGCTGATTGCACCACTCCATCAAGTCTGCCACTGCCAGCCAAGGGTTAGGATTGCAGTCTTAACTGGGAATTTGACTCAGGCAGATCAAGTGAGTGTAAGGCCACGGCACTACCACTGCATGAAGCAGCAAACAAGGTGTGAAAACTCACCATTCCTGGCCTCTCTCTTCTCCGTGTCATGAAGGAGGAAGGTGGCAACAGCTCCGGGTTTGGCTTTGGGAGGGCTGTGCTATCTGGCCAAGGGGGCGTGCACAGCACTGGAGCAGCCTGAGGAAGTGGGGGTGCTGAGAAGGGGCAACCGCTGAAGTGGGGTGGAGAAGGGACACTGCTTTGGGCAGATGACAAAAGGGCCGTAGACAGAGCAGGAGGGTGGCTTGGAGTCATTTTCTGCAAAGCCCCAGCAAGGCTTTCTAGTCTAGCAGAGGAAGACAAAGATCAGATTTGTTAGTTGTAGAAGAATCTGAAGCACACCAAGGAAGAATCTGGAAAAATCCCTCTTCCTGTTCCCTTCCAAGCTGCCAGAATCCACCTTTCTAGCTCAGGCACATTTTAAGCTTGCTCTACAAAGTAAAGTGGACTAAGTCCACCCACCCACCCACCCATCTCACCCCCAGCCCTTTCCTTTTTTGAACCAAGCAGAAGTTTTCCAAGAATTGGGAGGCACCCACAAGATTCCATGAGGAATTGTGGCCGTGTAGCTTTATGACTTGCATCAGAGCTTGTTGCAGAAGTCTTATTTTGTGAGTTTGGTACTCTGTTACACTCAGAATTCTCTATGCAATCAAATAAGAAGCATTGCTCCTTATTTCATCAACAGGATGGTTGATGGGCACACAAGTTTATACTAGTTTGAACATCCATTAAGTACCAAGATGGGGTGAGAATGTCATCCTGGATCTTCCCTTTCATTAGAGGTCTTGGGTAAAAGTGACCCTGAACTTGGCTGGTGGGAGTAGCCCCTATGTAGTCTTTGTTGTATTTATTAATTTGTTATGTTGGAAAGTTGAACATTCTTCCCTACCCATTCAAGTCAGGACCAGGCAGCTCTGCTCTCTCCAGAGATTGCAGCAGAAAGTCAGGTTTACGTGGCTGTAACCTGCCTTGGCGGGCCGCCTGCCTGTGGGGAGGATAGGAGGGAGGGTTAGAGGCCTTCTTAATCATAAAGTCCCTTTTTAGAATTAGAGAACACTGAGGTACATACATACCTTTTACACACTGATAATTATGCACAGGAGTGCCTACAAGCATGTTCTCAGCACTAATACTTCATTAAGAAAAGCAGGTTGACAGATGGATTTACTCAAGCAACTGTACCTATCACTTACAGCCTTACAAGTTTAAACAAAACCAAAGAGCCGGCACAGTTACTCTGAGGCTCGCTATTGAGAACTGAGTAATGATTCTAGTACTTCATGCCACTCAATAATCCTAAGGGACACAAGCCTTCTTTGCCTGCCCTTTGGCAAGTAATAAAGATTGGTTAGACTAGTCAATTTCAAGAGGATTTTTATTTTTATTATTATTACAACAGCAAATGACTGTGAGGGAGATGGGCAAACAGAGCCTTAGGGATAGCAGATGGCCCAGGAGAATCCCCAATGTTTCATTAAAAGTTTCCTGTGCATGACACCTTCCCTGCATAGAACAGAGAGAGAGAATAAGATCTGGAGAAGAGCGTCTAACCATCTGCTGCTGAGTGCCTTTTGCACTTTCCCCACTCTTTAAAATTAAAAGAAGCCTTCCTCTGTGCATATGCAGTGGCTTTCAAAATGGAGGCCACCGTGCAATTAATTCAGTTTGGTGGCTCAAGGGGAAGTGAGAGCAAGGAGGTTGCAGCTTTGCCTCTTACTCACAGCTCAGTCAGGATGGAATCTCCAGAAGCCTGGAAAATGTGGGCCTGGTGGTCACTCTGTGCAGGCCTCGGCATGGAACGAAGGCTCGTTCTCCCTCCAAGATCTCTGCTGGCTCTTGAGATTGCAGCAGGCACTGGCACTTGGAATGTCACTCGCTTCTTGAGAGGGCCCCCCGGAATGGACAGGCTGGGTTTCTGGCAGAGGGCCTTTAGTTTCCAGAGCATGGCGCACCGGTAGACAGCCTGGTGACGGTGGCAGGCAATCTGTGAGCACAAGGAAGAAGCACATGGCAGACTGGTGGGAAGGTGGTGCTGCAAAATTGAGGGCTGCGTGTGCCCTTCAGTCTGCTGCAAGGAGGGGCTGGGCAGGGGAAATGGAGAGTAGGAACTTGTTAATTTCTGTACTTCTTGGGGACCCTTCACCAAGCTGCTGTCCTTCCAGATGTTTTGGACTACAAATCTCATCAGTCCCAGCTCACAGAGCCATATAATGCTGGGGCTGATGAAAGTTATAGTCCAGAGTAACTGGAGGGCACCAGGCTGGGGAGCAGCAGTCTCTCCCAAATGCTTCAATCCAACATAGCATGTCAAAAGAGATTAAGAACAGAGCCAAAGGAAGAGCGGGGTAAGGTCTGAGCCAGGCACACCTGTGATGATGTCGCTCTCTGGCTCTGTAGTGCCCCCTAGAGGGAGAAGCAGGGCAGTGAACCTGACAGGACCTGCTTTGCCTATACTTGTCCCAGGAGTACCTGTGAGAGGGAGACGTGTGCTTCTATCTGTTGCTGTGGGGTGGAACCCCATAAGGGATCTGTGCTTCCTGCTTATGTAACAGAGAGGACAAGCCAGCACAGGCAACAAATATTTTCAGAAAACCCCCTATTCTGGAGATTAAAATTTGTTTAAAATTGTTTTTCACATTGTATTTTAAATTATTGTGACATGTCCCAAGACCATGGGGTGAACAGCTGGTAATAGAGCAAATAATTGTTAGTCATCATTGTGGATCTAACATGCAAAAAAGAAACCACTGTGTATGAAGCAGGTATCAACCTGTTGCGAAATAAAATGGGTAATGATGGTAAAGTTGTACAGATGTGAAATGAGAGGGAGCCACAAGAGGGGTCCCGTTCTTTTACCTTCACCTGATGCTGGGCCTGCAAGTGCCCTCGGAATTCCTTCATGCCAGCCGTGTACCTCAGGATGCGGGTCACACCCTCCCGCAGCAAATCAGCCCGGTAAATCTCCACAGCCCTTTCGATCCGACCTTTCTTGCGCTGCTGCTCCAGGACAAATCCCAGCCAAGCATCAAACACCTGCAGGCAAGACACATAGGTGACAGCGGCCGCACAGCCTCTCGTATTCATCAGCGACAAAGGAACCAGTAAAAATTCCCTTCAGAAAAAGCAAACAGGTTCAAGGAACTCAAATACACTTGCCAGTGCTGTTTTTTTTAAAGCTCTCAGAATTTCAAGTATAGATCCAAAACTGTCAGCAGTGTGGGAGGTGGTGCAAAAACATCCACAAGTGAGAGATTGATCTTCCCTATATTCTTGAAAACATTTTTTATCTCTGACATATGTAATGGAAATACATATATTAGCTGCAACTGCTGCGCTCCCTCTCAAGATATGATGCCCTAGGCTGAAGCAGCTCCTCAGCCCTGCCCAGAGGTGGAAGGCCCTTCCATGCAGTGCTGCTAGTAATAGAGATGGCACTGCCCTCCACGGCTGCTGGGAGATGCACAGCTGTAGCTGGAAACAGAGTATCCTGTGTCTCCACACTCCTCCTCCTCTTTCCTTGGTAATATGCACTTAACCAAAATACAGAAAGCCCCCTCCCACTCATGGAACGAGCTGTGTGATTCTTTAGATCCTGGCTTTGTAATCCAGCAAAGCGAGAGAGAAGGCATTCTGCTTTCAAGCAGAGCTGCTCCCTCCCAACAGGACCATGTGAATGCACCTCTTCTCTTGCCTGCCAAGACTGACCTTGCCCTGCAGGGACATGGACCAATGCCAAAGCGCCCGCATCGTCTCCTGCTGCTCCCTCTGCCTGTGAGCCAACTGTTGGGAAAGAAAGAAACAAAAGAAAGAAAGAAAGAAAGAAAGACCAAGTGGGCCAGGTTAAGGAGGGAGGGGGAAATCCCAACCCCAGCATAGATAGAAGCCATGAAGTTCTACTGCGTTTTCAGCATTAACTGAAAAATTATTCCCCTTTGTCCCCTTTCATCTCCTCTGCACCTAGGGCAAGGGTTAGGGGAGATGCTTTAGTTGAACTCTTTTTCTTTTCCCTCACACAATATGGTTTCCCATAATGCCACATGATGGTCACTAGTCAGCAGCCTCACTAATCCATCCCAGCCTTCAGATGGACCCACTGCAGTCAGAGGCTGGAAGGGGGAAAGGATGTGTCTGACCTCACCTGTGTCTTCCAGGTTGAGAAGCAGGTAGAAGAAAGCCTCCGGGCCATCAGCTGATCTCCTTGTCTCTGCAGAAGCTGCAGGGGGGAAAGAGGCACAAGGGTTGCTGCTCTGAGGCACAGAGCTTGGCCCTTTCCTATGAAAGTTATCTGGCTGTCCTAGAAAGCCTTCCACACATGTCTGGTTTACTGCTTCCTACCCTCCAGAGATGGAAATCTGCAAATTTCCTCACCATCTTCCTTATACACTGGAGGTGATACTGCTTCCACCTGGCCATGCACTTGCTAAGCAGCTGTCTCCCATGGTGCTGAGCTGCCAAGACAAACTGCCCTCTCTGCTTAGAGGACTGAACGTAGGACTCCTTCCAGCGAAGAAACATCGCCTGCAGCCTCACTGTTCAAACAGGAAGATCAAAAATTGTGAGCGAGAAGAAGCCCAGCCCTCCTCCCATCCTATTTCTCAGAGCAGCCTTCCCCAACCTGGTGCTCTCCAAGGTATTTTGCCCCACAACTCCCATCTACTCTAACCAGCATTGGGCATATGGTGCTGGGAGTGATGGAAGTTCCAGCACCAAAATATCCAGAAGGTACCAGGTTGGAGGGAGGCTGCTCACTAATAAACAGCACAGCACAGCAAAAAGTAACATTGAGGTTGGAAACCTGGAGAACTGCGCAATTCTGTATTGGAACCCATGTACATAAAAGCTTTGTGGACTTACATTTTACATAGAAGGTTTTTAGCTTAACCTTCACTTAATTTTTTCGGGGTGATTTACAACCATCATATATATTGTACAACCCAGAACTGCACAAAACCACACCCACACACTCTGTCCTTCCCTGGAGGATGGCTTTGAAGCTGCTATGCATCCTGCATCCACTGATGAATGGGAAGAATCACCCATCACAGGCCTTCCTCCTCCTCCACTACATGAGGGTGTGGGTATATGGCTGCCATACAAAGAGGCCCAATCCAGTGACCCAGTGCAGGAGGAGGCAGAAGGCTAGTACAGTGGTACCTCGGGTTATAAACACTTTGGGTTACGAACTCCGTTAACCTGGAAGTAGTACCTTGGGTTAAGAACTTTACCCCAGGATGAGAACAGAAATTGCGCACCGGCAGCAGGAGGCCCCATTAGCAAAAGCGCGCCTCAGGTTAAGAACGATTCAGGGTTAAGAATGGACCTCCAGAACAAATTAAGTTTTTAACCCAAGGTACCCCTGTATTGAGATCACGTGCCATTCAAGCAAGCCATACTGCCAATTGCTACACTCACCTGCATGCAAATGCTTCCTGGCCTCCATCACAGCTGCTGCCTCCTGCTGACGATGGTACGCACACAAGGAGGCTGCATCCCTCCATCTGAGCACAACCTAGGCAGAGAAAACAGGGGCAGCAGCATTAAGGACTCCTAATACTGTGTTGTCTTTTTACTTCCTCAACTGGAGGCTCAAGGGCATCATGTCAGGCCTGAGTCACCCCAACAAGCCCAGGGACAAGGGACCTTTACTGGGAGTTTAGCTTTCCTTCCTGATGGAAGTTACCTTTGAGAGAAATGCTCTTCGGTGATGCTCTTCTGCCAGAGTAGCCTTCTCAGCTTCATGCTTGGAATCTGCAGCATTTTCCTTCCAGGTGCACAGTGCCTGCCTGAGGGCCAACAGAGATGGGGGAAAGCTCTAACAAAGAGCAAATCCTTTCCCTCTGTGAAGCCCAGGATGGGGAAAAGGCAGAGGGCTGAGGGAGAGGGTTCCTCCAAGACTGTCAGACCAGGGTGAGCATCGCCACAGATTTAAGAAGGCTTACCGTAGCAGCCGCTGATTATGCTCCTCCTCCTTTTTGGCTACTTGGGACAGAATGTGCTGGATGTGACTCTGGTAAGCCTGCAAGAGAATAATGTGAAATCATTGTTCCTAATTTTGAGATTTTACCAAAGCAGGTGCCCCAATCAGAGGTATTTACTGTCAGTCCAGGTTCCCCTTTAAGGAAATTAGAGGACTTCTTTGCTGCTGCTAAGGAATGTTTGCTTGGAAGAAACAGGAAATTTCTGCTTCTCTTGGCTCCCCCCACCCAGAGGCAGAGAGCTAAAGTGCCACATTGTCTGATACCCTCTTTGCTGAGGAGGATTCTGGCTGATGTGGACCACAAGGCAGCTTCACTGGTAAGCTGCTCCTCTTCACAGCTCAGTCTCTCTCAGGAAGGAAGGAAGGAAGGAAGGAAGGAAGGAAAGCATTCCTGATGTAAAGGGCTAACACATTTTCTGAGCACTCCCATAACTTGTCCTTGCAGTGCAGAGCCCCTACCTCAAGACAAGCATTGCAAAGCCTTCTGCACATGCCACCAATATGACACAAAAAGGAAAGGTATCCCACATCAATAGGCAAAGGCAACACTGGATTCCATCCCAGCTCAGCCAAACTTGGTGGTTCTTTGGGGCTGCTGTCCTTGGGCCCAGCCAAGCCACCTGGGGTGTCACAAGTAAGAGCTTAGCCATACCTTCCAGGCTGACAAGGCCCTGTGCAGCACAGCCTGCTGGTGGTGCACATCGGCTCTCACCAGCTTTGTCCACTTCTCAGAGCGGTGCCTCAAGAACTGCAAGGGAAAAGGGGAGCGGAACGTCACTGTGTGGGACAAAGTGAAAAAAGGAAAGTGCAGCTTCCTCGGCAGGGTGGGATAGCAACCAAGCAGAGTGTTACAGCTGTTCAGATGAGTTAGATCAGCCTTCTCCAAACTGCTACCCTCCAGATGAGCCTCCCATGAGCCTCCCATGGCACTTGGAAGCGTGTTCCTTTCAGAAAAAAAGAATCAGCTAAAGGTTGGACTAGGAGACACCTCCTACTTCCTTGAGAGAATCATCTTTCTCCTGCCTCCTACAGTGAATGGCTGCAACAACAGTCAAACCATTTTATTAAAATCAGCAGCAACAATTTACACTCTGCCTTCAATTGCTGTAATTCTCTCATGGTCTCAAGTTCTTCACATTTGGAATCTAACAGTGGTCACAGGATTTGGTACCCCAGTAATATTGGATTTCACAATGTTGTTGTTTTAAAGACAACCCTTCTAGCACTTGTAGAGAAAAGCCTGAAACTGTGTGGGCAATGACTACGGGCATCTTCAAAGCCAAAATGTCAGCAAGGTAGTTTGTCAGCATTTGGAGGAGAGGCTGACAATTGTCTCCTCCACCTTCCCCACTAGCTATTCCACAGCCTCCCTGTCTCTCCCTCATCTCTGTGCTCTTCCCTTCTTTTGTTCCTTTTATCCTTACCAACATTTTCAAACTTCTTTGAGAATGTGTGACAGAGTTATGCCACACCAGAGGACAGATGCAGATCTTCCCAATTTATGTTACTTCATTTCATAATGTTGGCTTATTGGGGGAAGAATTTCAAGGTACGCAGAACACACCACATATATCCACACACACACACACACACACCTGCCTACAAGGCTAGGAATGTGAGTCACAACAGGTAGAGGACCAATGTGAAATCCATCAGGTATATCTCTCACCTGTCGCCACTTGCTCCAAGACCATCGCAGGAGCTTGACAGAGTGGAACCTTGAAGCTCTGGCCTCCTTCATCCTCCTAAAGGGAAACACAGCAGACCCTCTCTTCAGGATAGACGTGGGCCTTCTGTGCTACTGTCTTAGGTGGTGAGCCTCAAAGCAGAGCCTGCCATTTTATCTCACGTAAAGTACTTTCTTTCCCAAAGCGGTATTATAAATGGTAATGCTGCTTCAGTGGTATCTCGGTTCTCGAACGTAATCTGTTCTGGAAGACCGTTTGACTTCTGAAACGTTAAAAAACTGAGGGGCAAAGGGCTGGCTGCAAGTTCAATTGGAAAAATTGGAAAACATGCAGCAGAAGCTGTTTGACTTCCGAGGCATGTTCAAAAATGGAAGCAGTTACTTCTGGGTTTTCGGCATTCAAAAACCGAACATTCGGCTTCTGAGACACTTGAAAACCAAGGTACCACTGTATCACTATTCCTGAACTACTTGGCCTGAAGGATGTCTGCTTGGGAATTGCCTGTGTGCCTTGTCCAAGACATGGCCAAAGGAGGGAGCCGCAGCAGAACCAGCAAGTAAGCTTCTGGAACAACAAGAGTCTGAAACAGGTCATATGGGGACTGAGCCCTACAAGTGGATCTGGATCAGGCTTGCTTTCCAATCTGTTGCTTCCCTTTCCTTCCATAGAGGCAATAGCAAGCTAAGGGGAAGCGGCAGGAATTCAGGTTGCAAAGGTTTGGTGGGCTTGATGCAGACCGCAGGTTGAAGGGACAAGGATGTAGGTCTTTTTTGCAGGAACATGGCCACTGCCAGTCAGGTAAAGTCAGCCTAAAGCAGTTATAGCTGCAGGACCTGCTGATATCAGTGGCTACTAACCCTGATGGCTGTGCTCTTACCTCCACTGTTGGAGGCAAGATGCTTCTGAATACCAGGTGCTGGGAATGAAAGATGGGGAAAGTTTCTGTTGCACTTGGGCCCTGCTTGTGGGCTTCCCACTAGGACACATTGCTGGCCATTGGAAGAACAGGATGCTGGGCAAGATGAGCTACTGGCATGATCCAGCAGCCAGGCTCATACTATGCTATTATTGATTCTTCTGTTATCTTACCCTTCCTTTATTTCCTGAACGTTCTCCTTCCAAAGACAGAAAGCAGTCTGCCGGATTTGGTGGCTGTGATGCTCTTTGGCTAAGGACAGTCCTTCATGCTCTTCCAGCTGAACCACAGTTCTCCTGCGCCAGAAGCACCAGGACTGGGACAGCAGCCGTCGCTCAGAGTGCAGAACAGCCTACATAGGGAGAGGGCGCATTTTGAAGCCAGCTCATGCTGTGCGTGCCACATGCCAGGCTTCCTGAAAAGGTAGGTAATTCTTTTGCTAGCAACCTGTCCCCAATGATGGCCACCCAGTTGAGCTCAGGAACCCAAATAAATCTCATACATCAACATCGTCACTCAAATATGAGAGGGGGAGCCAGGAAGGAGAGCTGGAATGAATGGCAGCACAAGTGCCACCAGAGGCAGCTGTGGGTGCAAAAAATACCCTGCTTCCTTCTACTTCCTCTTTCCAAGTGGCCTAATCATGACTTTGAGACCCAGAACGTATTTGGAATTATAGGATTCCTCTCTGGTGCATAAGGAGTAAGAGAGCAATGTGTCTGAAGGCCAGGGCAAGTGCCTCCAAGTAAGCAAAGGTGCCTTAAGGGTGAGGCACTGGTAGACATGTGTTTAAAGATTTACGACTTGGCACAGGCATCTCAGGTACAATAAGCAGGTACAACAAGCAAGGACATTTCAGAATCTTTATCCATCTCACCCCTTGCCAAGGTAAGCATCCACCTGCCTCCTGTCTGAAACCCCTGATATTGTATATTCAAGAACAGCAGCATAGAAATTGTCTACTATCCTGAAACAAAAATAAATTTCTAGATTTACCATTTCCTCTGCCATGTGGTTCTCTTGGTGCTCATGTTTTCTCAGCTGCCACCTTTCAAACCATCGCCTTGTGCATATTTCTCTGGAAAGCAGGGAGAAGAGCACTAGATTTTCACGAGGCACTCAATGCATGCCAAAAGCTGTTCCCCAACATTCTCTGTTTATTGACCCTCCATCGTACCTGTGGAAACACACGGCGATTCCCTTCATCTTTCTCCACCAGCACTGATGATCCCTGAATCGCTTCCAGGCCTCAAAAGTGGCAGGCAAGATCACACCTTCGTAGTGCCTATTGGCTCTGGCATATTGCAGCTGAAGACATATGGCAAAAGCAAAAGCGGCAAAAGCCTCACTCGGAGAAACCAGGAGGGCTTAAGCATCTCAAAGACACATGTACACACACGTGATACAAAGCGACTAGAGTGGCAAGCAGCTACCCATAGAGCAGCTTTCACTTAAAAGTAAGGAACAACTCTCTCCCTTATAGAGCAGTGTTCTTCAACCTTGGCTTCCCAGAAGTATAGCCAATGGTTACAGGTGATGGAAGTTGTAGTCCAGAATCATCTGGGAGCCTAAGGTTGAAAAATGCTGGCTTGGAGGGCCTACCAGTAAGCAGAGAGAGTTTAGCAGGGTCTTGATGAAAGAGCCCACACCACAATGGAACTGCATGAAGCAGAACTTTAATTTGCCCTAGCGACCTTTCTGTTGCTAGGCTGCAGTTCCCATCACCTCTGCCCAATGTTCATGGTGGCTGGGGCTGATGGGAGCTGGCTGGGGAAGGCGGCCTTATAAGACATCAGTCTTTGACTGGTGATACACAACCATGTAGGCCAGCATCAAGTACCATGTGTTTTTTGAAAAGAAAAGAAAATGAGAATGAGAATGATGGAGAGAGACAATTAAAGAGTGGGACTGATACACAATGAGAAAAGGATAAATATGGAGAAGGGAAAGTGTATCACTTAAAAGCAGATCCCACTTGGAAAATTCAGAGCCTAAATAGTCTGAAGATGACTATGCCCCCTTACCTTTCTGTGCCTTTTCCAGTTGGCATGGCATGACCAGGTCTTAAGACACCTGTGCAGCAGCACAGTCCTGAAATGAAAAGTATGCAGTTCTGTCAATAGTTGCCCCTAACGTAGTGGACAGTTCCCTTCAGCTCAGGACCAAGGACAGCTCCCTACAGACACAGAATGAGTGCATAAAAAACACAGGGGTTAACCTGCCACTCATGCTACCCAGTAGAGGTCTCCATGGTTTGGGGGCAATGAGGATGCAACAGTCAGGATTCATTTGTGCTGCTTCATGTGGACTTCAGCCAGCAAAAGCACAAAAGAAAGCAGATGGAGTAAGGCCATCAATGATTTGCTCTTTGTATCATTACAAGCAGTTCTGCCAGTGTCAACTGTACCTCTTGTCACCATCAACAAGTGACAAAGCCACCTATGCCAACACGAGCAATTATTAAGTAGTAAAATTCTGCCAAAGGGAACCAACATTGGGTACCCCTTCCCTGCCCTGTTCCCATGACCCAGAGAGTAACACTTGATCTGCTGCTTGGAAACTGATTAAGTGGTATATGAATAACAGTAGTAACAAAACAAAACAAAAAATCCTTCCAGTAGCACCTTAGAGACCAATTAAGTTTGTTCTTGGTATGAGCTTTCGTGTGCATGCACACTTCTTCAGATACACTGAAACAGAACTCACCAGACCCTTATATATAGTGTGAGAGTGGGGAGGGGTATTACTCAGAAGGGTGGTGGGAATGGGTGATTGGCTGACAGGTGTGGAAAACCTGTTGATGACTGTTAACGACTGCAATTGGTCTTACAGGAAAAGGCAAGGGGTGAGATGGATAAAGATAGTGTTGTCATGTAGAATGAGATAAGAATCCAATGTCTTTGTTCAGACCAGGTCTCTCCATGGTTTTAAGTTTGGTAATGAGTTGCAATTCAGCAACTTCTCTTTCCAGTCTATTTTTGAAATTCCTTTGTAGTAAGACAGCTACTTTGAAATCTTGTATAGAATGTCCTGGGAGACTGAAGTGTTCTCCTATTGGTTTCTCTGTCTTGTGATTCCTGATATCAGATTTATGTCCATTTATCCTTTGGCGTAGGGTTTGGCCTGTTTGTCCAATATAGAGAGCTGAAGGGCACTGTTGGCATTTGATGGCATACACAATGTTAGAAGATGAGCAATTAAATAGTCCTGAGATGGTATGTTTGATGTTGTTGGGGCCAGTAATGGTGTTGTCCGGGTGTATGTGGCAGCAAAGTTGGCATCTGGGTTTATTGCAGGCCCTGGTACCAGTGTCCATGTTAAGTCCTGTTGTTGTATTATTGTGGGTGAGGAGTTGTTTAAGATTGGGTGGCTGTATGTAGGCGATGAAAGGTCTTCCTCCCAGAGCTTGAGAAAGTGAACTGTCATTGTCTAGGAATAGACTGGAAAGAGAAGTTGCTGAATTGCAACTCATTACCAAACTTAAAACCATGGAGAGACCTGGTCTGAACAAAGACATTGGATTCTTATCTCATTATACATGACAAAGCTATCTTTATCCATCTCACCCCTTGCCTTTTCCTGTAAGACCAATTGCAGTTGTTAACAGTCGTCAACAGGTTTTCCACACCTATCAGCCAATCACCCATTCCTACGACCCTTCTGAGTAATACCCCTCCCCACTCTCTCACTATATATAAGGGTCTGGTGACTTCTGTTTCAGTGTATCTGAAGAAGTGTGCATGCACACGAAAGCTCATACCAAAACCAAACTTAGTTGGTCTCTAAGGTGCTACTGGAAGGAATTTTTTTTATTTTGTTTTGACTATGGCAGACCAACACGGCTACCTACCCGTAACTAGTAGTAACAACAACAACAACAACAATAATTACTATCCTGTTTCAAAAGCTAGGCAAGGCTATGTCTGGCTAGTGCTTAAACAGGGGGATTCCCAGGAGCTCAGTCAACACCACTGTGAGCTCTGAGATGGAAAGATGTAATAGTAATAGATGTAAGATTAAAAGGAAACAAAGAAAGAACAAGCAGAATGAGCTCATTCCTAATAACATGGGCCGGAACAGCCTTCCCCCAACCTCGGGCCCGCCAGCTGTTTTGGACAATTCCCATCAGCCCTGGGCAGCATGGCTGCAGGATGCTGGGGTTGATGTGTGTTATTGTCCAAAACCTCTGGAGGAAACCAACTTGGGAACTAGAAGGTTCAAGATATGGGAGCATTCCAGACTTCAAAAAGAATTCAGCTACCAGGTTTTAGCTCTGTTACTGCCTCACCTGTAGTGAGAATGAGCTGACAGTGTCAGGGAGTGGTATTGCTCTTCTTCCTTCTGTTCCAAACGAGACTTCCATCCATTCCAGAACCTGAGCAAGAGCTAAAAGAAAATCAGAAGAGACAGAGTGTGAAGCACCCTAAAGCCTGGTTCCCTTAAACACAGATATGCCAACTGAGAGGGTCTTTTTGAAATAAAAACATCAACAGAGCAGCAAAGGGATGTTTGCTTTCAATGGCAACTGATCAATGTGACAGACAATCCTTTTTCTTCCTCTTTATTATTATTTTAGGTAAATGTCATAATATGTGATCATATAAGTTCAAAAAAGTAAGATACAACTATTATATAAATACCAATAAATTGGATTTAAATATACTTCCGAATGCTGTATATAAATAGACAGGCCACAAATTATTTGGACAACAGCACACATGTAGGTCAACCTATTTATAGTCGACACATGATACCTAATTTTTTGCTACCTGGAAGATTGGTTGCTCTGACACATAACGGTAACTTCCATATCCCTAACTTTTACTTCCCTATCCCTAACATCACCATAAATTCTGAGTCCAGCCCAGTCAGAGTCAGGGTACTCCTGTTGGTCTGTACAGGTACACAAAGAAGATCCTTTCATGATGTTGACACAGTGGTCCATATGTAACTAACTGTTCCTAACTTTACACACAAATACAGACAGAGTTTTCTGTAGCTTGCTACACTGCTTCTACCACAGGAACAACTCAGGAACACAAGATGCTGGTTTTCTTGCCAATGTGACCCAGAAGGCACATTAAATGTTCTGGTATAGTGTAGATGAAGCAGGGAACACAGTCAAACTCACCATGACTTGGTGCTGCTGATGAGCCAAGTTTATCCTCATTTGCTTGACAGAAGCTTCTGTAACATTCTTACGCAAGGCACTCAGCCCACAGTGCTGTGAAAAGCAAAACAGCAAGAAGCATGTTGGAGAAGCAACTCCTACTACAAAGGCAAAGGTGTGTCTTCAACAGCCCATCTTATGATATGGGGTAACTGGCAGCCTCTGACAACAGATTTTGGTATTAAGTGGGATACTGTCTAAGCATAAACCACCAGGATATTCCCTACACAAGCCACATAGAGAGGAACAGTACAAGAGCACTGGCCATGGAGCTGTAGTGCAGGGGTGGGAAACCTTGGCCCTCCAGACATTGCTGAACTTCAGCTCACATCAGTCCCAGCAATCATGGCCAATGACCAGGGATGATTGGAGTTGTAGTTCAGCAACAAATGGAGGATCAAACCTGCTGTAGTGTGTTCATCTCCAGCTCCATCCTTCCTAAAATTATGCAGCAGGAAGCCAAGATTGGCTGTGGCCTCAAGCTGCTTGTATACACACAGTGCTTGCTTGCCACTGTGGAAAGTGGCCCCATAGGAGAATGGAGTAACCGACTTTTCCTGTTCAGGGGTCATTCCAGAGGCGAGGCTTCCTCCCACCAGAGATATGACAAACCTCTTACCAGCAGGTGACATCTATAGTGGCGTTCAGCAAGTTCATAGTGCTTTGCTTTTTGGGCACACAACGTCACATCTGTTATTTAGGTTAAGAAAAAAAGTTTGCTTAACCAGCTAGAATAGATCAACCTTTCAGTAGTTTATTACTGACCTGGATAAAAGTTATGGGGAAGAATCTACATCCTGTGCCTGTGAATTCCACCAAGTTAATCTGCGTTATCCTAACATTCTTCCCTTTGCTTTAAATATACTTTCCAAATGTGTGCCCACTCCTCCTTCCTTTGATTGTTAGGCAAAAGAGAAAATAAGCACCCGGTGATCAACTTCTCTGAATACTTTCATGGGTTTTTTTTTTACACACGTCTTCTTAAAGACTGTGACATAGTGGTCCAACTCTGAGCCATGAGGGCTCACAACATCAAACAGCAGGGCCTTCCCCAGTCTTTGCTCCAGTGCTGCAGACCTGGAACAAACCTATCGGAATACAGAGCCGTTCTTAATGTTCAAAAGGAGTCATTAAAAAAAGAAGAAGTATAATTTTACACATGCACCTCAACTCTTACTACCCATGTCCCCCCAAACCACTGGAAAGAACCACGAGGAGAATATGGATACACTGCTTCCACCGTGTCAAAACTCTTCGCAAGGCGACCCTCGCAGCCAGCTGAACAAGTCGCTCCTGGTGAGCATGCAGTTGCTGTTTGTGTTCCCAAGTCAGACGCCACATTGAGAAGCTCTGAAAGAGGACCCGGGTGCGGTTGTGCTGCAAGGCCAGCTCTGGAACGAAAGAAGCGCAAAATGTCCTATCTATGCTAGGATCAGGGTCATGGGGTGGTGTGTAAGCACTGGGTGTTCAAGCGATACGACATTTTGGCATGAAATAGGAGCTGGAAACTAAAGTAATCTATGGTGCCTGCTTGCGGGCTTCCCACTGGGGCATCTGGCTGGATACTATAAGGATGCTGGACTAGATGGGCATTTGGCCTAATTCAGATCATTGTATTTTGCATGAAAAGCAAATTAGCAATTGCACAGCAGCAGCTGTTCAAGCTTGTAAAGAAAGGTGGAGTGAGGAGAAGTTCTGCCCCGCCCCGCCCCCACTGTGGGTGCTGAAGGGGCTGAGCTAGGGGGGCAATGTAGCAGGCCATTCTAGAGCTCTTGTCCCAGGGTGGCAGCTGGAACACCAGGACTGCAATTCCTGCAAAGCTGGGGGCTAGACTAGATGACACTTGGATACTTTCCAACTCTATAATTCTATGTTTCTGTAATTCTTTAGGAGCACACACACATAATGTGCTGATTACAGGTAGGTAGCCGTGTTGGTCTGCCATAGTCAAAACAAAATAAAAAATAAAAAAATTCCTTCCGGTAGCACCTTAGAGACCAACTAAGTTTGTTCTTGGTATGAGCTTTCGTGTGCATACACACTTTTTCAGATACACTGAAACAGAAGTCACCAGACCCCCTTGCTTTTTCCTGTAAGACCAATTGCAGTCGTTAACAGTCGTCAACAGGTTTTCCACACCTATCAGCCAGTCACCCAATCCCACCACCCTTCTGAGTAATTCCCCTCCCCACTCTCACACTATATATAAGGGTCTGGTGACTTCTGTTTCAGTTTATCTTAAGAAGTGTGCATGCACACGAAAGCTCATACCAAGAACAAACTTGGTTGGTTTCTAAGGTGCTACTGGAAGGATTTTTTTTATTTTGTTTTGATAATGTGCTGAATCACTAATGTTTACTCTACAATTCGGTGTTCTGTGACAGGAGTAAGAGAGTGGAATTATGCTTCTAAGATTATTTTAGAATTGAATTAGGCACAAGAATACAAGGGCAGAAGGAATGAGCTCCACCTGTAGTACCTCTAATTTCACAGCCTTTCCAGAAATCCATGCTGAATTCTACTAAAGTCATCTTCCAGCAATTAAGGAAATGGGATCTCCCCTAAAACCCACCTCTCAGTGGAGCTGCTCCCACTAAATTAACAGCTTTTCTTGAAAACTCAAACTAGAGAGGTTTTTTTGGCTCACATATGTATTTAGCTCTCAAAGGCACCCAGACATGGTTTTCTACTACGCTCCACCCTTATCAAACAAAGCAATAAAGTAATCACATTTGAAATATTGTGCTATACCCTTTTGTACAGGCTTTTACTGGTCTACTGGATTTCTTGGCAGTGGAGATTTTCAGCAGTTCTGGACCAGGCCATCCTATACTGGCAGTACAATCACAGATTCCTGTCTTTGAGTAACAGAAGATGCCTAAGCCCACTTGGAGACAGCCAACACCCCAAGGGAAAAACAAAAACTTCTCTCTTAGAAGAAATGCATCATTCTATGCTGCTGGAAGAGAAATCAACTCTATTTTGTCCCAAAGCATTGTGCGCAACTCACTGTCCTGGTGCTCCTTCTCCCTTCGGAGTTGCACATAGACATGCCAAGATTTCATGGCCCTCCACATCTCCCTGTGCTGCTCATGCATCACTGCCCTGGCCTCCTCCTTTCTCTCATCTTGGATGCACGTATAGCGCTCCTTCCATTTGAGCCAGGCCTGACAACAAGGATGAACAGGAAGAATAAGGCTCCGAAAACAAGGCAGTGAAAGAAGAGGCAAGGCAGATCTTATCTGCAAACGATTCACAGAAATTCCACCCATCATTACAAACAGCAGCAATTAAATAATAATAATTTTATTAGCTAATGGATGAAATTCAGCTGTGTGCTAATTACACTTGCACTAGCAAGAATGGCTTGTACAAGAGAAGTTGAAGGGAGCCAGCACGGTTCACATGGATAGTTGTGCCACAGTTTGCTGTAGCTCCCATACTTCTTGTTTCACAACCAGTTCCACAACAAAACCTCTGCTAGCACAACTTTTGAACTGGATTTCATATTGTGCTTTATTATGCTACTACAACAGCCCTTGCACTGGTTGTCAGAGAACACTGAATCTGGGCCTTTGGCCGGTGTTAGTGTGTGCACACACCACAAAGGCACACAGGGTTTAAAGGGTTGATATTTCCAGCACTCACACGAAACTGTAAGCCTTGGGCCCAATGCTGTAGAGCCTGACCATCCATTTCACAAGCAACTTGATTCTGGGACCATCTCTTTCTCCACAACCTCCATGCAAGACTGTTGAAAATAAAAAGGTTAGGACACATTTTAGACTTTTAACTCTGATGAAAACAAAGAGTTTTATGAATGTATGTGCTGGAGAACAATAGAGCCCCATCTGCTTCTTAGAGCAGCTTTTGTTAACATGATGCTCTCTCAACACCTTTGACTAAAACTCCCATCAGCCCCAGCCACCACAGTCATGTGATGCTAGGTCTGATGGGAGTTGTAATTCAAAACAGTTGAAGGGCACCAGGTTGGTAAAGGCTGCCATAGAGATACCCAATGTTTCTGGTCCCTTTTTGATCCACATGACATAAAAACTTACCATGCCAACCAACTAACTGAATAGCATTCTTTACGTATTACAGTAGTTTTCAAAAACTGTCTTCTTGGAGGTGCGGGAGTTATTGTTTCCTTGGAAATCTATTTATTTATCATTAACATGTATCATCAGCTCTTGTGGCACTAAGTGCTGGTGGCAACATAGAACATGAAAAACATTCCTTTTTATTTTTAAAAAAACCCAACAATTAAAAGCAGGAGCACAAACCAGTGTGGTATAGTGGTTAGAGCATTATACTAGGACCTGGGAGACCAAGGTTCAAATTCCCACCCATGCATGAAGCTCACTGGGTGGTGACCTTGCGCTAGTCACTTCCTCAACTTAACCTACCTCACAAGGTTGTTGTGGGGATTAAATAAGAGAAAACAGTGTATGCCACTTCGAGAAAAAATGTGGGATGTAAATGCAGTAAATAAATAATACGTCTCTGCCAGCCGTCAGATATTGAGGGATCAAATCAAGAGGGGTGCAGATATCTCTTGTGTCCATGTGGAGTAGCCCAGACTAACAACCAGGTTGACTGAGTCTGCACTGAAGTGTGGAATTGAAAGCCAACGAGGTATAATGTTTAGAGTGTCAGACTAAGACCACCATGAGCTCCATGGAGAAAAAGGTGAGATATTGAGATATTAATTAATTGTTTCAGGATTGGAATTTGTAGAAAGATGGAGCTGGGATAATAATAATAATAAATTTTATTTATACCCTCCCCTCCCCAGCCAAGACTGGGCTCAGGGCGGCTAACACCAGGTATAAAAACAATTGATTAAAATACAACTTAAAAACAAGATTAAAATACAACATTAAAGTGCAGCCTCATTTCAATAGAAACTCAAATTAACAAAAATGTTTCGGGAAGAAAGCGTCAAATCTTCACCAAGGCCAACTATCCAGACTGGTCCTACATGGGCCAGAAAAAAGCCAGGGAAGTCCCCAAATAGGAGTTCCATCACAGGAGGGAAAAGGAAAGAAGGGGAGGGATCAAGTTGATTCCAAGCCAAAGGCCAGGCGGAACAACTCTGTCTTACAGGCCCTGCGGAAAGAAATCAGATCCCGCCATGTGCACCATTAACCTTTGTTTGAACCTGAACCAGTTCTCACCGCAAGGCACTATTTCCCCTGAACTTGAAGGCCTCCAAGTGCATTTGGCGCTTCATCCGGCGCAATTCCACATAGCTCAGCCAGCGCTGCCACGTCCAAAGTGTTTTCATTTTTGCCGCTGTGAAAAATGTGAAGCCATGGTTTTAATGGGAGGCACAAGTATTTTAAAGATTCCATATTTTTGTTCAATACACTGAACTTCCCAATCCTTCCTGGCCCATATGGAAAAAGCCTGGCTCCAGTAGAGAGGTATGGCTGGTCAATAGACTGACGGCAGACTGTTTTCAGACACAAAAGGAACTTCCTATCTCATTAGGAGGACTGCAAGGGGAGACCCTAGCAACAAGCAGCTGCAAATAGGGCTACACTGAGGAAAGAGGGAGGATTGGCACCTTAAATGCTTCATAGTTCTGGAACTCACATGAATAGGACTCTGAAGGCCAAATGCAATGTAGCAAGTCCATGATGGGATCTTCAGATTGATTATTTTACTTATTAGCATTTCTAAACCACTCAATACTTAAAAATCTCTTAGCAGTATACAAACATAGCATAAAACTATAAAAAGCAGCATATAAGAAAACAGTAGAACAATCCTTGTTCAATTTCAGGTACTTGAAAAAGACATTTCTATTTCAGCAGGCATTTTGAAAAAGTTTTTTGTTTTTATACTTAAATTTCATTTATCTTATCTGTCATATGCTTTTAATTTCTATGTACCCAGCTTTGAGAATTAAAAGGTCTAGAAATAGCACAAACAAACAAACAAGAAATAATATGGTTCCACCAGGGCCATCACTATCCACTAATAGATGGGCCATCATCATCCACTAATAGATGATGATGCCTCACATATAGTTTTTAAGCTTTAAAACAGCTGCTGGAAGTGTTGCTCCACTTTTGATCAGAGCAGCAACACTGGGGGTAGGGAGAGTAACGCTTTGTCCTACCCTCCACTTTCCTTATCTGAAAACCAGAAGGGTATTTTTTTCTCCAGTGGGAAAAAAATACATAGGTGCTTGCCTCTCTATACTGGGAGAAACAGCAAAGCATGGGGAGGGTGGGAAAGGAAGCTGAAAAGAGTGAGCAATGAGTAAAGATAAGCCAATGCAGTTGCACAATCTTTGGTTCAACTGAGGATACAGAGTACAGGGCTAAAGCTTCTTGAAAAAGACAATTGTTAAGGAAAAGATGTGTGGCGCCGCTTAGGTGTCATTAAATTAGCAATGCAACTTGCTAGCTAAGCAAAATGTCTGCTAAATTACTGGTGCTAATGTAATGTTTATTTAGTAGATATATCAACATAGTTTGCACTGTTGTGCTGTAAGATTCAGGATCTCAGTAGAAATTCATGGATTTTACAGGAAGCAAGGTTTTCAGAGAACTATCCAATAATGTGTTGGCTGCAACAAAACTCTAAATGCAAAATACATGTTGCTGTTCAGAAATACTGCAGAGCAGATGGAGAACATCTTGAGCTTTTGCAAAGGCTTCCTTTGATAGTTGGGATTAATTTAACACACAGTAAAATATGCAGAGAAAAGGCTCAATGCTGGGTTCAAGCAGGCTGCCATCTGCACTGGAACAGCATGGACACAGCAATCCAGGCTCTTCTACTACTGCAGGGCTGAGGAAACTGTGGTCCTCCAGATGTTCCTTGACTCCATCTCCCAAACAGCCCCAGCCAACCTGGCCAAAGTTCAAGGGTGGTGAGAGTTGTAGCCTGACAACAACTGGAGGGATACAAGTTCCCTACTCCATTCTGTATGCTTCCACAACAGATTCTATTCTCTCACCGTGTGAATCTGCAACACAGTAAGTCACCTTCTTCTCTCGCTGCAGGAGTACGTAGGACTTCCAGGCCCGAAAGATCAGGTTGTACAGGAAATACCTGGCCAAAAAAAGTGAATAATACTTTGCAAGGGTCAGAACCCAGCCTACCCATTTGCTATACTGTACAGATGATTCATTCCAAACTACTATTGAGGAATGCTTTCGCACTGTAATTTTTTGCAACACAGGAAGTATTCATTTATTTACACAGGTGGCAAAAACAGGCTGGGAAACAATCACTTGCTGGTTTGCCTAAGGCAAGTAAGAATCCCCTCCAAGTGGAGAAGTTTGTTCCTTTTTTGTTTAAAAATGACTGTACGGTTTATGTGTAGGCAGGCGGCCTAGTAAAAACTTTTGTGGGCTAGTAATTATTACTGTTGTGCTTGTTATTTTTTCATTTATTAATTGCTTCCCACAAGCTTCCCCAAAGCAATTTGCAATATAGTAACAAATATAAAACAGTTAAATATATATTAAAAAGTTCTAAAATCAATTATAAATATAAAAGCAACAGGAGCACATATACACAATCAATTAAAATGCAGGACAGATACCAGTTGGGATAAAGAAGCATATTTCGTAGGTGCCAAAAAGACAATAGAGAGGGTTTCTGTTTGATAGTAGCTTATGTGAATTTATTTGCAAAGCAATTATCCACCAAAATATGTTGATGAGTCCATGTTGTATTTGGATGGGTACCCAAAGCCTAGGAATTGGCAAAGCTACATATAGTGCAGTTCCAGAGAAGAATATTGGTGGCCAAGTGAACTGGCCATGAAACACCGGAATGGAAAAAAACAGCAGGGAATTTCCAGTGCAGGCAGCCTATGAGAAAGTGGTTTGGATGATCAGGGAAAATAAATATAAATGTACAGAACTGCAGGACAATTACCTTCAGCTGTACATATCAAGGAAGAAGAAAAGTAGGGATGCAATGCATCCCTGACCCCCTTCTTTGTCCTGTTTGTAATGATCAAACTGAGGGTGATTTGGGCTCTAAACTATGGTTAGCGGGAGCCACGGATTGGACTAATGCAGGCATAGGCAACCTTCGGCTCTCCAGATGTTTTGGACTACAATTCCCACCATCCCTGACCACTGGTCTTGTTAGCTGGGGATCATGGGAGTTGTAGGCTAAAACATCTGGAGAGCCGAAGGTTGCCTATGCCTGGACTAATGTGTCTTCCTAGTAAGAACATAGAAAGAAATGCATGCACTTAGGAAAACTGAACTGAACTGTAGAAACTCAAACATGCCTGGCTGCTTGCTGGCTAGGATAGCACAGCTTGCTTTTTGACACATTACAAAATGTAGTATTAGAAAGTACATTTAACAGACCTGTAATGGCAGTCAGCCCGGATGGTGAGCTTCCATTCTTTCCAAATAGCCCACCATTCTTCCTTCCACCCTCCAAAGGTTTTCCGCAGTATCTTCTGATCATAATAGCGCCTAGAAATGGAAAGAATACAACACATATAAGACAATGGCAACATACACACAATATTAAATCAATTATTGTAAACCTCCGCCCTTTGTCTGTTCAGTCATCATTTTTTTTCACTTCCAGTCCAGAGATTGGACTGCTCTAGTCCTGCTGAAATCAACAACATTTAAGCATGCTGAACTGTGAGCTAAAACATGCCCTTCATCTGTGAACAAGTGTTCCTAGAGACAATTATAGTTGCAATAATTCTTATGAGTGATTTTCTTCATTTTGTACCAGCAATAAAAGCTCAGAGAAGTACAGTCTCTACCAAAATATCACAGCACAGCAGGTGACACTGCTAACAATGAAAGGCTGTGGATTTCAACATTCTGGCAGGGGCGGAGGAAGGGGGGGTGATGGGAGCGCACCGCCCCCATTGGCGCGATCCCGGTGGGGTTCCATCACGGCTGCCCCCCCCGCCCGTGCTGGGCACCACGCCCCCATGGGCGGCGCACTCCACCCCCAGAACGCGCGCCACACCCCCAGTATGCGTGCCCCACCCCTTTGGGTGGCACGCCCAACCCCGAGACGCATGCCAGCCCCACCCCCGCCTACTCCCCGCCCCCAGTGCCGGAGAATGAAGCTCCGCCACTGCATTCTGGTGCTCCAGTAATTAAGAGGAGACTGTGATGGTTCAGACACAACAATAAAGCATGGTTTGCAAGTTGCCCCCAAATCAGGATATGAAACTACAGGCTGAAGCAGATTTGGCCAAACTGTAGTTTCAAGTTCCATGTAAAATAACACTCTTGCCTGGGACACTGCTCTACAGTGTTTTAGCAAAATAATCACTTTTTACACATGCACAAGCCATAAGTCCACTTGTGTAGACCAGTTTCACAGAAAAATACTTATCATTTTTAAGCAAAGAACTAGCTTTGCTTACCTGGCGCTAGAAGGGAGGACCCTTCCAAATGCCTTCTTCATCCACAAGTAAAGGAATTTCCTAGCCAGGTGTCTGAAAAACATATCTCTCAGTGCTTTTTAGCATATATTTATTATATATAAACTTTCAGCCAAAGATGAACAGAAACTTCACACATAAATGCTAACTCCTCCATTTAAGTCCACCACTAAAAAACACCTTTTACATGACATTTTTATCTCACCCTTCCTCAAAAGTGAGGTTAAAAACTTTCCTTGTTAACAAACTTGTGAATCTGCTGCTGCTTAACGTATCAATTAGGAGTACAGATCTTTGTGTTTTTGTTGCTGTTCATAGTTTGGTAAATCTGTGTTTTAATTATCTGATTACTGTTGCTTTTTTACATTTGCTTTTTATGTGTAACCTGTTTTGAGCAGCTACTTTGTGGAAGGGAAAAGTGGAGGAGGGGGAATCTTTTAAATGAAAATCACTTCCCCTGCTTGATTCGACTGATGAAGCCGAATCAACATTTTAAAATGAATACAATAAAAATATACCTACTGGACATGGCTACCTTTCATATTAGGTTAATAAGCCCTACAAATAAGATATAAAACATAAACATGTCTATTACCTGATACGGAGTTCTTTTAATCTCCCACCTCGGTTCCAAGTGTATGTCACACAGTACAAGATCCTGCGATTCCCAATCAGACGCGGAGAAGCGAACTGGCCACCTGAACCTCCTTTATGACTAGGCTGTTTCTGTGTTTTTATAAACTTTGAACTTAAAATAAATAAAATAAAAAGATAAGCACTTTTTGCCACTAACCTTGCAAGTGCCTAGGTAACAAGACTTTCACAAAGCACAGAAGCAGGATCCAGTGAACACTCTTCCCCTGGGCCCCAGTTCATTCAGAATGATGCTGCAATTGCACTCAGGTCCTGCTTGCTTATGGGTTTCTCATAAAGGCCCATTTCCCACACTGCACATATTAGACCTCTTGATGTGACGTATCTGTAGAAGGCCCTTTCCTACAGAGTGCAGTGACTAATAAAGAACATAAGTAGAGCCCTGAAGCTGGATCAGCCAAAGGTCCATTTAGTCTAGCATCCTTTTCTCACAGTGGCCAACCAGATGCCCATTATGGGAAATCCACTAGCAGGACCTCAGAACAACAGCACCAGATATATAATGGATAAGGTATCATAGTCACCAGCTGTGTGAGGCTTTGTATACCAATACCTACACTTTGAACTTAGCCCAGTTTCTAATTGGCAGCCAGTGCAAGCCTTTCAGGAATGGTGTAACTTGAAGAAGAAGAGTTTGGATTTGATATTCCGCTTTATCACTACCCGAAGGAGTCTCAAAGCGGCTAACATTCTCCTTTCCCTTCCTCCCCCACAACAAACACTCTGTGAGGTGAGTGGGGCTGAGAGACTTCAAAGAAGTGTGACTAGCCCAAGGTCATCCAGCAGCTGCATGTGGAGGAGCGGAGACGCGAACCTGGTTCACCAGATTATGAGTCTACCACTCTTAACCACTACACCACACTGGCTCTCACACTTGATGACAACAGTCAATTCTGTGAGCAACCACATTCTTGAACAAGCCTGTCTGAATTTCTGGTTCTGGGGAACATCAAGGGCTTTGGTGCAAGAAAGAACACGCTAAGACAGGGGAAACTATAAAAGTAATTGTCTGCAGCCTCCATTTGACTTAGTATGAAAGGGCATATGTAACCTAATACATATAGAAAATACTGTTGCTGTTTCTAAAGCTAGAGAGACTAGGAGATAGGCCAGGGCTGGACATTTGACTGGCCAAAAAATAAAATAAAAATGATCAATTGGATGGTCAAACATTGTCAAATAATATCCAAATATTTTTAAAATAACAGCGTTATTAGAACAACAAAACCACACCATACTTTATTTATCAATATGTCTGAAACATCTGCTAAAATTGTTACAAATAACAGTGGTTGTATATTGATCAACTGATGATATATGATAGGTCAATTCCTGTGTGCCAGTCCCAAGAACGCAATGATGTGGGTTTTCCAGAATTCCCCCCCCCCATACAATTTCTTTTTTTAAAAAATCCAATGCATATTACACTATTTGAAAAAAATTCTGATGCCTAGACAGTGTTCTAATTTAGAATGTTTCTTGTACTGTACTTTTATTTAGTAAACAAAGCTAAGTGTTGGAACTACTCAGCTTCCTTAATATTATACTTGCAACTGGCATCTATTCATGGTTACTAATGAATTTATAAAACAGAACATTTTTCATGGAGAAAGCAAGCACTGGAAAAATGTCCATGGAGAATTTTCTACCCTACTTCACTACAAGATTATAGGGTTTTCCCTCCAGAGTAAAAAATGATGTGGAAGAAGGATGTCTGATTGTGGCCTGCAGACTCACCCTCCTTAATGCAGGTTTTGCAGCATTCTGTACTGTTTCAAAACCCACAAAACCTGTTAGTCCAGAAGTGACAGTGGGACACAGTGAGTGCATGCAACCTGTGGGAGGTGATGTTTCTTTCAACTCCAGCTTCTCTACAACCTAGGTTTATCAAACAACTCTTTTATCAATCACTTAAGACAAGCTCAGACTTCATTACTCTTCCAGAACTAAAAATAAACCTACAAAATCAATCTGCAAAGAAATTAGTCGTACCTCTTGTTACGAATGCTTCAGGATGCGTACAACATGGGTTACGAACGCGCTGAACCTGGAAATAGTGGAATGTGTTACTTCCAGGTTCGGTGGTTCACGCATGCACAGACGCGTCAAATGACGTCATGCGCAGAAGTGCCAAAGCACGTCGTGTACATGTGCAGATGCGGCGCTTCAGGTTACGTCACGGGTTATGAACGGGGCTCTGGAATGGATCCCGTTCGTAACCAGAGGTACCACTGTATTGAAGAATTAATGGTCAAGAAAAGAGAAGCTAAGCCTCACAGCATTCAGTGGAAAGGAACAACTCTGGTGTTGTTAAACAATATATTCTAGACCATCTGGCAAAAAAATATTTTGGTGGTTGAATGAAAACTCTCCTCCAGCAAAGGGAGGTCTGAGAATGCACCACATTTCTCTGTAAATTTACCAGAGATAATGTACTGGGCAGAAAGAAGGCTGCTTCTTGTTGAAGTTCAGCCATGATGTTCAGGGGCCAGCTTCAGGACAGTCACTGTCTCTCAGCCTAACTGACCTCACAGGATTGCTGTGAGGATAAAAGGGGAAGGGGGAGAACTGTATACACCACTTTCAGTTCCTTAGAGGAAAGCTAATAAAGTGAGGGGGAAGTCTGACATCCAGGAATCTGTAGCACAGACAGAAGTAATTTGATAAAGCTACTGTGTGCTTCTTGTGTAATACTACAGCTGCTATTTCCACTGCAGTGGTAGCAATCCTTGTTCACAAACTGTTGCCCCCACCAGAGACTATTTAAGCACTAGCAACAACATAGCTGAGTTTTTGGTACAGGCTCTTCTGCTCAGGTGTTTCTTACCTGACTTTGGCCTTCTTTTCCATCACGTTAACAGTCTTGTTTCCTCTACTGTCCAGTCCAGACCAGTGTTTTCTGGTAAGAAAAATTGTTTGTCAAAACATAAGGATTATTTTCTTAAAAATCAGTAAGCATACATGGAAAGTGGCCCTGTACAGAGTCAGACAATTGGTCCATCTAGCTCAATATTGCATACACTGACTGGCAGCAGCTCTCCCAGATTTCAGTCAGAGGACATTCTCAATTCTACCTGGAGCAACTAGCATGCAGAGACACAGAACCTCTTACACTGAAGGTAGTACATAAAAAGAGCCTAGCTGCTGAATCAGGCCATCTAGTCCAGCATCCTACAAGATGCCCCAATAGGAAAGCCACAAGTAGAACATGAACACAACAACACTCTTCCCACTTGTGATTCCCAGCAGCTGGTACCGGTATTCAGAGGCATGCCACCTTCAACATTGGAAGGGGGGCATAGGCATCATGGCTAATTGCCATCAATAGCCTTATCCTCTATGAATTTGTCCAATCCTCTTTTAAAGCCAAGTTGGTGGTCATCACTGCCACCTGAGGGAGGGAGTTCCATTGTTTAACTATGTGCTGCATGAAGGACTTTCTTTTCTGTGTCCCGAGTCTTCCAGAATTCAGTTTCATTGGATCTGCATTCTAGTGCCGTAAGAGAGGGAGAAAAACTTTTTTTCTATCTTCTCTATCCCATGCATACTTTTATATACACTTCTATCATGTTGCCTCGTACTCAACTTTTATCTAAACTAAATAATTTCTGAATGCAGCAACCATTCTTCATAGGGGAGTGGCTCCATCTTCTTGGAACATTTTCTGTACCTTTTCCAACTCTATTGTTTTTGAGGTGAAGCGACCCCAAGTGTGGTAGCATCAGACTTGCATAAGGGTCTTTAGATGCTGGCATTTTTATTTTCTTCTCCTTTCCAAATCTCTCCAGCCCAAGGGCCTGAACTCCTCAATTGTAGTCCTGGGCTGCTCAGAAGACGACCCCCCCACACATCCTCTCCCTCACTGAGGTGGTCCAAGGGAAAGCAGAGGATAATCCTATCTGAGGGGATCCATTGGATAGCAGAATACCTGGTCAGGGTAGCCTGATCTAGAGCCTCCCTTTTGCCACAGCCTACTGCCCCAGAAGCCAACTTTCGGTTTGCAGAGATGTTTTCATTCTCTTGCCTACAAAAAAACGAGCGTTAAAAAAGACATTTCCTGAATCTACTATCTGAAAAGGGCAGAGCCTCTTTCTCCCCTTTTTTCCTCCTCCTGCTACACGTGTAGCAGGCATATCCACGACACTTCTCGCTATGCCGTGTCGGGCAGTCACTGGGAGGGAAGCATCACCGAGAAGGGGCTCCCGCCTCCCCTCAGGAAAAAGCGCGGGAAGGCGGCCCGCGGCCTCCTAAGCTAACGTCTTTCCCCAAGGCGGCGGCGGCCGAAGCCTTCCGCCTTGGCTGAGGCACGGCACACGCCCAGTGGTCGCCAATGGCGGGCCGGCGGCAGGACAGCTGCCTAGTTACACTTGGGAGGGTCCTCTCACTGACTTGGAATAACTAGCTTCCAGGGGTGTGCGGGGAAGACGGGAGCACAAGGAAGCCTGGAGCCGCACTCAGTAGCTCTTCATAGACCCTCAAAACGAACAAACAGACCGACTGAACGACCAACTAACCACCCACCCACAGTGCAAGTTGACGGGTAGCCGAGGCAGGGGTTCTCTAAACATTGCGAGACTTTAACTCCCAGCATCCCTTGCCATTGGCACTGCCCGCTGAGGATGATGGGAGTTGGAGTCCCGCCACACCTGGCTAGCTGAGCTTCCCCTGCCTTTTTGTCCTCCACTTCACGGCGCGCATGGAATGAAAAGTGGAGGGGGCGGGAATGCACAGCCACCCAGCATTTGGTAAACCACGTTTTTCTTTGAGGAGCAGACCACCTAGCTACTTTCAACGGGGCGCGCGCAGTTTAACAGACCCGACTCCCAAGTACTGTAATCCTGTTCAGCGTTATCGACTTAAGAGTAAGCTTCATTGGACGCACTAGGGCTTCTTACTTCTGAGTAAGCGTGCATCGGATTGCATTGTCCTCTGGTTCCATAGGATAATTAATATGGGCTGGCATTCTCATTTCTCCCACAAATATGCAGGGGAGGGGGGACTCCGGTGATTTATCGCTCATCCAGTCATCTTAGGACCTTACAACGAGGAACAAACCTTGCAGCCCTAAGCACATTCCTTCCCAGAAAATGTGAATTGCAAGGAGAGGTACTTTAAAAGCGGAGTATCTTACGTTTAATGAACAAGAGCCCCCTTTATTTAAATTGCGCTTACATAAATATACAGGGACGCAGGTGGCACTGTGGGTTAAACCACAGAGCCTAGGGCTTGCTGATCAGAAGGTCGGCGGTTTGAATCCCGCCACGGGGTGAGCTCCCGTTGCTTGGTCCCTGCTCCTGCCAACCTAGCAGTTCGAAAGCACGTCAAAGTGCAAGTAGATAAATAGGTACTGCTCTGGCGGGAAGGTAAATTGCGTTTCTGTGTGCTGCTCTGTTTTGCCAGAAGCGGCTTAGTTATGCTGGCCACATGACCCAGAAGCTGTACACCCGCTACCGCGGCGAGATGAGCGCAGCAACCCCAGAGTCGTCCACGACTGGACCTAATGGTCACGGGTTACTTTACCTTTAAATATACAGGTGGTGGTGGTGGTGGTGATTGTCAACAGTGGGGCGGAGAAAAGGTTTGTCATATTTGAACATGGTGGTTCTACGGACGTTTACTCAATAGTAAGTCTCATTGTGTCCAATGGCAGAGAGGTTTAGCACCCCGTAAATGTGTTTACGGGTCACGAAGAGTCGGACACGACTGAACGACTGAACAACAACAACAACAACAACAAATGTGTTTAGGATTGCAGCCCAAATGATGCAAGAAACAATTAATTGCTCCTTAACACACTTTAAGCCTTTAAGCACACAGCCAGAGCGGTTAAAAGGCGAGTGTTGCATTCTTATAGACGAAATAAAAGTTTTTATCCGTGTTTCTGAAGCCATAACTAAACCGCATTAACTGATCTTCGTTTGTGTCATTACAAGACGCGTTAAAAATTAACGAGAATCAACTGATCGTGCCGCGGTACAATTCAGGATCTCATGACCTGCCTTATGTCATACATCGGGGCTAAATGATTTAATTGAAGCTAATTCATCATTGCTTTGGGATAGCTAAGTATCCCCCCACCACACACAAGGCATCTCATAGTTTAGAGTGCAATCCTAACTATGCCTACTGAGGAGTAAATCCCACCGAATTTAATGGGTCTTACCAGGTAAATGGGGTTAGGCTTTGCAGCTTAGAGGTACGCGGACGGGAACCATCGCAGTCCTACTCTCCACCGCTCTGCGCGTCTGAGACTGCAATGCTATTGCACACAATTACTTGGAAGCGAGTCCCTTTTTACTTTCAACGGGGCTTAACTTCTGAAAAAGCACGGACAAGACCACCCTGCAACGCTGCACAGGCTCAATCTCTTGGGCTGCAACCCTATGCGCACTAAAGGGAGTAAAGCCCTACCTACGCAGTGAAGAGAGCAACCCAACGCACAGGTGTCATTCAGCGTCTCCTGAGCGGGGGAGTCCCCGCTGCAGGCAACGATCGATAGAAGACGAGGCTGCCCTGCCGAAACGCCTGAAGGACCCTGCCATACCTCTTACCACACTACTCTATCGCCACCTGCTTATTGTGTGCGGGTTTATTTATACAACTATAAATCTCGCCAGAGCTGAGAAATGGGAATTCGAATTTGGAAGTCGCCTGTGAAGTTCCTATACTATGTTTTGTATGTGTGTCTCCCCCCCCCCACCCCCGTTTTGGGCAGGCAATCGCCACCGGCACGCTTTCTGCGGGCCTGCCCGCCGGCATACACTGCGCGTGCGCGAGCCGGAGGAAAGGTGGAAGCGAGAGCTCGGCGAGTAGAGAGTGTGGCGCATGCGCCTTGGCTATTAAAGGGGGAGGGGTGGGCAACGAAGGCCCCGGTTACGGCGGCTGAAGAGAGGAGAGAGAGGCGGGGCTGAGCTTGAGGAGAGGACGGGCCGTGTGCACAGAGGAGGAGGAAGGACGGGAGAAGCGGCGGCGGGGTCTGAGGGAGCGGCGGCGGTCGCCCCCGTCGTCGTCCTCGTCCCTGGCCGGGCTGAGAGGGGGCGGGAAGGCCAGACACCCAGCGAGGGAGGTGAGAAGCTGCCCACGGCCTGGGCCCCCGGTGGGGGTTCCGCTGAGTCACCTGCTAGGCGTGGGGCAGGGGGGCGCCTCTCCTCGGGGCGGCGGGGGCCGAGCAGCCACATTCTCCCTTCCCGCTTCCGCCGGCGCTGTGTGCGGCCTCCCCGGAAAACCGTGCCCCCTTTGCCTGGGCGGGGCGTCTCCGTACTACCACTGCGCCTGCGACGCGTGTAGGCCGGCCTCAACAACAGCCTTGCCAGGTAGTCCGCCGCTGCTACAACCCGCCCGCCCCCCTTCTCTTGGACAGTCAGCGAGGGAGACTGGCTGAGAGCAGAGGAGAAGCGGAGGGCTTCCCGCTTCTGCTCCACCACCCCACTTCCACGGCTTGCAGCTTCTTGTCTCGGCCAGACATTGGTTATCCAAGGGACGAAAGTGAGGAGGGGCGGGGCGGTGTCGGAGGTGATACTGCCCCCAAGGGAGGGGTGGAAGGAAGGAAGGGGTCGCCGCGTGAGGACAGGCGGGGCGGTGGTACCCCCGCCTAGGATTGTAGCTTCCCACGTTATGAGTTAGGATTGGAGGCGGGTTAAGTGTACTTGTGTGCGCGCGCGTGTTTAATATCCACATTTGTCATCTTCTGCCAAATATTATTCCTACCTGTTGAGCACCTTGGCAACCTCCATTGCAGTTTGGCCGGAATGGCTTGTGTCGCTCCTTGTACCGCCTCTTCCAACCAGCCTGGCCGTTGGCCCCACTGGCTTGGGGGCTGATGGGATTTGGAGTCCAACAGCATGAAGGGAAGTGGTGGAGGACTTGCCTTCCATGCAGAAGGTCCCAGGTTCAGTCCTCCCAGTAGGAAGGCCTTAGGTGGACGGTAATTGATTGATTGATTGATTGATTGGGCTGGAATGCCCCTTACCTGAAATCTAGAGCACCATTGTTGCTGGTCACTGTAGATAATATTGAACTATTGAACCAGTGGTCTGACTCAGTATAAGGCAGCTTCCTGTTTAACATTCCTTTATTTGGAACTTTGAGGACTAGAATCTTTATGTTCAGGGGAAAGGCCGTGGCTTAATGATTAGAGCCCCTGCTTTTGATGTAGAAGTTCCCAGGTTTAAGGCTTGACAGCATCCTATTTAGCACCTGGAGACCACCATGCTGGGGAAGTCTTGACTAGTAAAACTCTCTAAGGTCTCAGGCTGTGGGAGGGTCCATTACCTGCTATGCCTGTAGTCCTTTTTTTCTTCTTGAACTAGAGATGCTGAACATTGAACCAGGGACCTTCTGCACTCAGCACATGGGAGCTATGGCCCCTCCCACAAGAGCTTGTTGTGCCCCCTTTGAAGGACTTATTGCCGAATATGGTCTGTCTCCACCCCCAGCTATCTGGAAGTACTGATGTGGCATTCTCCATGTTCTTCTGACCTGTGATAAGGATGCCTGTCTCCTTGAACACAGGGTCTCTCTTATAAACATAGCTATGATTAACTTCAGGGGTCTTGCTGGGAAACTTGCTCAGGGAGGCATCATGGTATCCTGGAATGTCAATATTCTGGTCCTTGACTCTCCTAAAGCAGAAAAGTGAGGCTGCCAATGTTGCTTTATCTCCTTCAGACTCATAGGTTGTTGAAAGAAGCACTACTATTATACGTTGCTGGCCAACAATATGTATGTAAAAATACTATTTAAAGCAGTAACTCTTGACCTGGAGACTTTTGCTTTGAAGGAGTAAAACCAGCAAACAGTTTTGAAAAATCCAAACTACATGCTACCATCAAATGTCCAGGTGCCTGTAATGTGCTCAGAATTGCAAAAGTTGTCATAAGTGCATATGGCAAGGAATGCTTGTAGTGAAACTACGTTGCATGGTTTTGTACATTCTATTTTTTGTGTGTGTTTAACAGGCGCATGTTCAAGGCCTCCAAGCAACTATGGATAAAAAGGGGGGGATGACAGAAGTAGTGAACGGTGATACATTGATTGGTGCAATGAAATTCCCTCATCGCTACACAAAAGTAAGCTTTTATGCTTCTTGTATAAGTGTCAAATTTCTTCTGAAGTGATAGTAGAATCAAGCTGTTAATAGTTGCCATCAGTATGCAAAAACTGCAAAAACTTCTAATTTTCCTGTAAATGAGCATACAGATATAGAACCGTCAGTGAGATTTTTCTTCTTTGGATTTAATTCCTAAACCTTGTTTTTGCAGTAAAGCTAACTGGAACTCATTTAAGGGACAGGTGTGCTTAACAGCCTTCTAGAGAGCTCCAACTTCTCACCACACTAAACAAGCTGGTCTAGTTTACTTAAACATAAAGATTTGCAACACCACCCTTGTAATTTTTGCCACTGAAGTGACTGATAGCAAATTTATTTTACCAAATGGACAATATTAATCTGAAATTCTATTTTGTTTCAGAACATAGGTTGTAGATGTAATTAGGGTTTAAGATCTAATTTAATTTCAAGTCACCTGGTCAAAATGCTTATTGCTGGTTCTCAGATGTTTTACTCCCTTTTTTGAGATTCTTGAGGTTTTAAATGTTGGAGGTTTAGTTTGTTTTAAAATTCATGTATAGGGGATTCACCACTAATGTGAGGGTTCTGGTCCGGTCCACTGCATTCATCACCAGGATATGTGCAAATGGGGAATTCCTCATTCTGCCCCACCTCCTTTTGGCATGCATGTCAGTGGAGAGATTCCTGCATTCACCTACATGGTGAAAAGCAGGATATATATATATATTTAAAATAAATCCTATTTAGTTTTGCACTTTTGCTATGCCAAGTATTTCAGTAGAAGGCCCATGCTTCTAGGCAGGACCACATTATAAAAATGAGCAGTATAAAATAACATTGAAAGCCTTCAGCAAAAATGTACTTCAAAGATGTATAGCTGCTACATATAGTAAATGGACCATTGTGTGATTTCCTGAAAGTAATCTCAGCAGGACAGTTGTCAGTCTGCAGTAACTGCCACCAGACAGCACATTACTGATGTCTCTTGCATGGAACAATCTCCCATGTACAAGGACTTCTTTCAGAAAGCACTTGAGATTCTTATTTACGGGGAATCTTAAATTCTTTCAGCTTCTAAATCCTTTAAACTTCAGCAGAAGGTATAATCCTCCCAAATCTTGGGTAGGCAAACTAAGCCCCGGGTGTCGGATTGGGCCCAGTCGCCTTCTAAATCTGGCCCACGGACGGTACAGGAATCAGCCTATTTTTACATGAGTAGAATGTGTTCTTTTATTTAAAATGCATCTCTGGATTATTTGTGGGGTATAGGAATTCGTTCACCCCCCCCCCAAAAAAAAAATAGTCCGGCCCCTCACAAGGTCTGAGGGCCAGTGGACCGGCCCCCTGCTGAAAAAGTTTGCTGACCCCTGTCCCAAACAGACACTCCTTCAGCTGTTTTCTAAATACTCCTTTTGAGTCAAAACAGATACCAGACAAGCCTTCCTGCTATGTTGCATGAAATCTGGTGTACAATAAATTGTCATGTGGAAATTTGAGAATACCATCATTTTTTCCCTTCCCTTTCTCCAGGAAGAGCTCCTGGACATTAAAGAGCGTCCCCATTCTAAACGGAGGCCATCATGTCTTTCAGAAAAATATGACAGGTATTTCTATTAATCATTAGTCAACTTAAGACTTTCATTGGTTGCAGAAATGTTAAATATATAGGCAGTCAAACATGAGTGATGTGCTTCTTTTGCAACGTTGCAGTGATGGAGTTTGGGATCCTGAAAAATGGCATGCGTCACTATATCCAAATTCTGGAAGGACTTCACCAGTGGAAGGACTTAAAAAGGACTCGGATTCAGATCGGAGTTCACTCATGAGAAGGATAGTGGGTGAGCACTTCACAAAAGCACATAAATCACAAAACTGAAATATAGAGATATCTGTGTGGCTTTGACTATTTCATGGAGCTCAGTATGTGCTTCAGAAAACAGGATAAAACAAGGAAGGAGAATGCAATAAAGTTACTTAAAATTGTAGTGAGGACTGTTTTAGGACAGATTTGAGTAGTGAATTAAACTGCATATAACATAGAATTGTAGGGTTGGACAGGACCCCAAGGGTCCTCTAGTTCAGCTCCTTGCAATCACAGAAAATAAGTAGAATGATTTTGCCATGCTTGTGAATATAGCTTGTAGCACCTACTTTCTTTAACACATAAACACATTCCTGACATGTAACTAAAATCTCTTCAACCTGTAGATCCCAGAGAACGGGTAAAAGAAGATGACTTGGATGTGGTGCTGAGTCCACAGCGGCGAAGCTTTGGAGGGGGCTGCCACGTGACTGCAGCTGTAGGCTCACGAAGAGCAGGAAGCCCACTGGAGAAAGAAAATGACTGTGTCCGTGTCATTGGCGGCCGTAGAATTGGCAGTGGGAGAATAATCTCTGCCCGAAACTTTGATAAAGACCACCGAGGTGGTGAGAAGGACTCACGGGACTCAAGAGATGCAAGGGACAGAGACCGCGACAGGGAGTACAAAGACAAGCGCTTCAGGGTTAGTCCTTAAAACCACACAGGAAGGTATACCTGTGCCTGCTTCATGTTTTTGATAGACTTTCTTGACCACTTGTATAAGCCGCACCAGGGCATCCCAGAGCAAGTTCAGAAAACAACACAGCACTTTCCTGTTATACAGTAAAGTATAAATGCCTTTGCTGTAGGTCTGATAATGGCAGAAACGCCTGCAGCCTGTGGATTGTGTTGAATTGGAAGGCTATTTGGCGGCAAAGAGCGATGGAGAGGAATGTTGCTTTAGAAGTAAAGGGCTGTATCCAGTATTGGTCCTTCTTGGATCAATTGGGCCCATTGGGTGGTAAACTTTGAAATTAATAGACATGGCAAAGCTAGGCCCATTAATTTCAATAGGTCGATGCTGAGTAGGACTTGGTTGGATTCAACACACAAAAAATTAAAAGCTGGATCCCGCTATAGGGATGATTATTATGATTGGCTAGAGAGTACATGTTGAATGTTTTCCATGTCTCTCCCCGTAAACTTTAGAGAGAATATGGGGACAGCAAGCGTGTCTTTGGAGAACGCCGAAGGAATGACTCCTATACTGAGGAGGAGCCGGAATGGTTCTCTGCTGGCCCCACAAGTCAATCGGAAACCATCGAACTTACGGGCTTTGATGATAAAATACTAGAGGAAGAACATAAAGGGCGGAAGCGAACAAGACGGCGTACAACTTCTCTGAAGGAAGGTATTAACATAGAAACTTGGTGTATTGGATAACTGGAGGAAAACTCTATGGCCCAGAAAGAGAGGGGGGTATTTTGTGCATTGAAGTGTCTGCTTCTATCCTTTTCTGTCATTGGCCATTAACTGAACTTTTCTTACTTCATGGTCAGTCTTCTGGCTTGTAGATAGATGCAGGTATAAGATGCATCTTTACTTGAGTTCTTTAGAGCGGTTATAGGGTCTAGGTGTGTGTGACTAGAATATTATTTGCTTAAATGAGTGTAAGCCTCAGATGCCTGTTTAGACCAAGATGTGGGAGGAAAAAATTAGATAAGTAATGCTGGGTGATAGTGAGCAAGGTAACTAGTGTGATGCTAGCAGGTGATGCATGTGGTACGTAGCTGTCATATTGGGGATTGAAGGCCTTAATCTGAGGTCCTTTTGCAGCCTTCCTGAAGGACAGTATCTCATGCACTCTTAATTTGGCATCTGGATAAGATGTTGGAAAGCAATCCTAACTACATTGCTGGGAGTGAGCTCCATTGAATTCAGTGGGACATACTTCTGTGTAGGCATAGTTAATATTGCAGCTGTAGTTTTAACGCATTCTAGGTAAGTAGCAAAGATTTTGCTTGGGAGATTTTGGGAATAGATAGCTAAATTGGCCCCATCTGCCCTTTGTCTGGCTGCATTCTAATGGAACTGGGTATTGGTAGGGCTTAAGACTTCATGCAGTTTTGTAGACTGTAAAAGCGTGATTTTAGCAGCACTGAAATGCAGTTGTTTAGCCTCCTGAAAACTCAACAGTGCATACAATTGGCACCTTTCTGGTATCTGTTTTGAACATTCTCTGGAGCAACTCTCAGATGAAACTTGAGAGTAATGCATATTTAAATGTAACTTAGGGAAACATTATATGAACCTGTAGACCTGTATAACAGTTGAAACAGGCAGCTGTGTCTCTGGGTGTCAAAAGACTGGCACCTGTTGCCTCTCGTAATTATTTTGTGTGCACTGATTTTGGCTTTATCCCTCACAAGGAATAGAATGCAATGGCGGGTTAGCAGAAGAGGTAGAAGTGCAGTCTGTTCTTGGCCAGGAGACAGTAGCAGATCAAGAAGTCCCACGGGAAATGGTCCTGCCAGAACCAGCTCCAGGAGAGTTTGATTTCAATGAGTTTCTTCAAACCTAGATAAGAGTGTTCCAGGCTTGACTTCGGTAAGTATTTAAAATAAAAAACACCCAACTCTGCCATAATAGCAGCGGGGGACTCAATTTACAAATGGAACACACTCAACAGGAAGCGAAACATGTTCTTCTTCCACGGCAAAGTTCACAAACCAAAACACCTACTTCCGGGTTTGCAGCGTTCTTAATCCAAGTTGTTCATAAACTAAGCTGTTCTTCAACCAAGGTACCACTGTATAGGCTTTTTATGGAAGGTGGGGTATAAATATTTTAAATACTACTCCTTGTGACAGGAACTGAGAAAAGGCTAAAGAAATGAGTCAAATAAATGAGGTCAATGACCTTCCGAACTTAGTTATGTCTTCTAAAATTCCTCTGGCTACTGTAAGCAACAGTGTTTGCCTTTTGAATATGTTTAGTAGTAGTATGGGTTATGAGCTGCATTATGGAAAACTCCAGTATAATTTCGGATGGTGAACTTCGGTGGTGGGAGCCATGAAGCTTCTAGTCTAAACAGGAAGTATTGGGGGCAACTTTGAGGTTTGCACAACTACAAAACTTCTGGCTTGATTGAGTGGGAGAGAACTCTCCCAAACCAGCAAGTGAATATGCCTGTTCGTTCATCGGATATATTTAGTTTTAAAACAAGAAGCTTTATTTAAATTGTCTTATTCCAAGGTAGGTATGTTGGGGTTGAAATCTGCTGGATGTGTCCATACAGAACTATACACAGTTGCCCCAGGAGAGAACTATCCAAAAGATTTTGAGGCTTCACACACACACATAATATATTTTGTAGGTATGATGCTCGTACTTGCTTGAATTCACTTTTAATCAAAATATTGAGGGCCCTTCCCAAAAAGAAGACCTAAAATTTTATGTATTTGAATACTCCAGATCAGGCATAGGCAAACTCTGGCCCTCCAGATATTTTGAGACTACAGTTCCAATCTTCCTTGACCACTGGTCCTGTTAGCTAGGGATGATGGGAATTACCGTATGTTTTGCTCCATAAGACACACTTTTTCCTTCCTAAAAAGGAAGGGAAAATGTTGGTGCATCTTATGGAGCGAAGGCTTAGCTCCCGCTGCCTCCCCTGCCCCCACCGCGTTTGGTGGGAGGTGGCGGGCGGCAGCGGAGATGTTGATGGATCCTTCCCACACCTCATGCTTGTTTCTGTGAACGGAGGCTGTGGGAGGATCCAGCAACGTCCGCTTTGCTCCCCGCTGCCTCCCCCCACCCCCCGCTGAGTTCGGCGGGAGGTGGGTGGCAGCAGAGATGTTGCTGGATCCTCTGTGTCTCCCGCTGATCCCAAAAGCAGGCTTTTGGGATCGGCGGCGGGGTGGTGGTGGTGGAGAAAGCAGCGGGGATGCTGCTGCTTTCTCCACCACCCCACGCCCTGTGCTCATCCCGCTTGCTTTGAAGGGAGCTGGGGATGAGGGGTGAATGCTCACCCCTTCTCCCTGGCTCCCCTTAAAAAAAGCGGGGATAAGCCGTTCTGAAGGGGTGCGTGGCGTTCACCTCTTCTCCCTAGCTGTCTTTAAATCTTTAAACCTCCCCCTGACTCCAGCGAAAGTGGGGGGGGGAGAAACATCGCCAATGGGCTTTCCCTTTCTCCACCCCACTTTCACCGGTGTCGGCAGGGTGGGGTGGGGCAGGGGAGGCCCGTAGAATGTTCCTCCTCCAGTCCCTCTGCCGCTGCTGCCTCCTTCGCTCCCCCTCTCAGCCTTTTAGAGGAGGAAAACCAGAAAAAAAATTTTTTGCTGGCTTTCCCCCTTTAAAAAATAGGTGCGTCTTATGGTCCAGAGCGCCTTATGGGCCCAAAAATACGGTATAGTTACAAAACATCTGGACAGCCGGAACTTGCCTATGCTTGCTCCAGATTATTAGTTTGAATCCATGACTCCTTATCCCCCAAAATGGGTTAGGTATATCTGGACTACTCAAAGCTGAAGTTGCATATACATACAGTCCTTAAGATAAACTAATAAGACTAGTTAACCTTCAAAATGGAATACCTGACACCCAAATGCAATCTCTCACAACAAAAGCGTTATTGCCTCACAACAAAGGCGTTATTTTGCAAGAGGAACTCGGGCTTCATAGGAAACATTGGGTGGATGAAGGAATTGATTACCTTGTGTTTAAGGGAGGGAGCACTGCACCAGCAGCCAGGATCATGCCTAGGCTTGCAGAACGCAGGCTTCACTTCTATGCATGTAGGTTCTCCCTCTCAAGCATGGCGTGCAAAAAAATTAAATAGGCTAGTGACTTCCCCTCATAAGAGTAATGAAGAAACACCTTCAAAAGTAGCTTATCAAAGCTCAACCTTGGATGTGTTTGCCAATCAGAAGCAGTGGTGCTGGTTGATAGTGGTACTTTGCAGTGAAGAGCAGAAGGACCCTTGAGTTGCCATGTCTGAAGTTGGGTGACGGTGTTAACTTGACATAGCATAAAAAATGATTTAGTTAATACTTCAGCCAGTTAACTGTGGGTACCTAGCAAGCTTCCAAGTTCCACAGGGCGAGGGGGGGGGGGGTCATCCTGAACTCTGTGCCATTCCTGTCCACTCTTCCTTCAGTAAAGCCAGTAAGAGGTCATCATAGAGGGTCCCATTTTGTCCACAGTCAACATAGCATTTGATACTCTAGTAAAATATAGGATAGCAGATTGATTTGATCTAAATTTGATATACTGCTGTTCAGACCCATATGGGAGCCCTCAAGCAGACTCCCTACATACATTATGGTACCCAAAGAGGTCCCCTCAGCTGCTTCAATCTGCGGAACTGGCACTTCTTCAGGTGCCACATAATACCTGGTCTACATTTGTAAGAAATCATTTTTTGTGTGTGGTAGCATATACAGTTTGCAACGCCTTGCCTATTGAAATCAGGCATGTGCCTTCACTTTGTTTTCAGCATCTGCTGAAAACATTTTTGTTTAGACAAGCCTATGCAGATATATAGAATGCTGATGTTTTTTAGTTTATCGCTGATTTTAATTTATTGAAAGTTTTAATCAATAATTTTGGGTTTTTGTAAACAATTTTGAAGTAGCGTATAAGTTTTATCAAATAAATAAAAGTACAAATACAGTGGTTACCTCAGAAGTCGAACGGAATCCGTTCCGAAAGTCTGTTTTGACTTCCAAAACGTTTGGAAACCAAGGTGTGGCTTCCAATTGGCTGCAGAAGTTCCTGCAGCCAATCGGAAGCCGCATCAGACGTTCAGGTTCCAAAGAACGTTTGCAAACCGGAATGCTCACTTCCGGGTTTCTTATGTTTGGGAGCCAAAACGTTAAACTCACAAGGCGTTCGGGATCCAAGGTGCAACTGTATAGTAACTGAGCCCTTTTTATGTTATGTTTTGCATATACAGTGGTGCCCCGCTAGACGAAAATAATTCGTTCTGCGAATATTTTCGTCTAGCGGGTTTTTCGTCTAGCGAAGCGGCAATGTAACCGCGGTTTCGCTAGACAACAAAAAAAGATGAAAATTTTCGTCTTGCGAGGCAGCCCCATAGACTTTTTCGTCTTGCGGGGCAGCCTCCCACTAGACCAGGCATAGGCAACCTTCGGCTCTCCAGATTTTTTGGACTACAATTCCCATCATCCCTGACCACTGGTCCTGTTAGCTAGGGATCATGGAGTTGTAGGCCAAAACATCTGGATAGCCGAAGGTTGCCTAGGCCTGCACTAGACGAATGCCTTCGTCTAGCGGGGCACCACTGTACAAGAATGACATGGTACATTTGCAACAAAGTCTTGGTCTTTGGATGCAAAAGTGCCACTTTTTGGAAGCTACCTTTTGCAATACAAGTAGCACCTCCTGGGTTGGAATCCTAAGTCCCCTTGGGCACATTAGGATCTTGCTTCCGAGAAAACAAATAAGATTGCTACTCTTGGAGGTTGAACAGCATGAAGTATTGTTGACTATCCTAAAGTAGGTATCGGGAACCTTTGGCCCTCCAGAAGTTGCTGAACTATGACTTACATCATCATCCCTGACTATTGGCTGTGCTTCCTGGGGCTGATGGGAATTGTAGTTCAGCAACATCTGGAGGGCTAAAGGGCCCCCATCATTGATCTAAACCTTTAGGATTAGTAAATTGAGTCCCCTTAATGTACTCCAGGTCATGACACACTTCTGCCATCAGGGCAAAGTGCCAACTGCCAACAGAAGTGGTTTGGGTACTAACCTTCAGAGAACAGGCTTTGTGTGGTTGCTTCTGGAAGAATTCTGGTAACAGTAGGCCTGCTACAGTCAAAGGGATTATGCAGGTATCAGACACCTGTTCTTGGTTATGATTGTCTGCAATATTACCCCTTTTCCTCTTTATTATATAGATGATTGAAGATGTGCTGGGGGAAGGAGCTGTGTCGGCCAGCAGGTTCAGCCGCTGGTTTTCCAATCCCAGCCGTTCTGGAAGCCGTTCGAGCAGCCTTCGATCTACACCCCATGAAGAGTTGGAGAGACTGGCAGGTAATACTGTCTTGTCCTTTCTATGGCCATTTGTATTTATTCTAGAAAGCTGCAGGACCGTGAGCTCTAACCCCCTGGCTGTGGCATTTCCTTCATTCTGATTCTTCAGCTTCTGGAGCAGAACCGTAAACTCCTTGGGTAGGAGTGTGTCTGTTTGTGGAATGCTGTCTCCTCTCAAGAGTATAAACCTCTTTGCTCTGTTCTCCTGAGAGCCGTTTAGCGGAAAAGACTTACAAGGCAGTCGTCCTGGTTTTTACTGTTTCAGGTCTAGAGCAAGGCATTCTGTCCCCTGGTCAGAACTCTGGAAACTACTTTGCTCCCATTCCTTTGGAAGACCATTCTGAAAACAAAGTGGACATCTTAGAGATGCTGCAGAAAAGCCAAAGTGGACTTAAAACCCCTCCTCTCAAGTCTCTCAGCCAACAAGGAGAAGCTTAGAGAGAGCAGTAAGTCTTCCCCCTTCTGCTGTTGTGATGCCTCTGGGTGCCTCCGGCAAAAACGTGTTCAAGTGCCAAGCTTTGGTTCTCAGCCAGGAAGTGCTAAGATTGACTTCAGGGATCCCTATGGATATCTGCATTGTTTTGCTATTGCCTGATCCTTATCCATAGGCTATAACAGCAGGATTAACTGCTGGTGAAAACGAAGCTCCTGGTATCAACCCTTCCTGGCATCTGAATCAATTTCCAAATTGAAAGCTGGTGGCGAAAGCCTCGAGCACTGCGAAGCTTGCCACTTGAGCGGCTTTTGCTCTTCACCCAAGCTTGCACCACAGCATCTCTTGCCTCAATAACGTAAGCAAAGTTTTCTGCAACTAATCTCTCAGCTAGGGAGTCTGCGGCTTCTCTGGATGTCGTATAAACCTGGATATCTTAAAAAGAAATATAATTGGCCCAGTACCCGAGATGGCAGCTTTGCAGTGGATGTGGGGGTGAGGGTTGAAGGTGGGAAAGGAATTCTTGAGCCATAAATTCTCTTGCCGAAATCTTGGCATATCATTCGTCTTGGTTACTGAGGCCCACCTTTTTAAATTGCATGTACCGCAGAAGGCTTGCATGGCTGATCTGCATGTTGCTTGTGCATGTTCAGAAGCTCCCCTGCATGTGCTGCATATGCTGCATAATAATCGGGTTTCAGTTCAGAATCCCAGCTGGTAGGTCTCAGCAGCAGATACTGGCATGCAAACATGCTGAGCATTTTTAAAAATTGTGTCCTTTGATTTGGTGCATCCTAATGACAGTCCGGAGCAGGAGTTGGGATTTTTATCCTGTGAGTATGCACAGTGGGAAACCCAAACTAATGCCAAGCCCTGTGCTCAGACGTCGGTCTCTATCTTCCTGCTACAGTTTGCTGAATGTGCTTGAACATTAAGTGATTTGGGTCCTTTCCTGCATCTGCATGACTGTCAGGGCATCTGAATTGCAGTATTGGGTGCCTGTTTGTTCTGTAATAAATAAAAAGGCAATTCCTGCTATGGAAATACGTTATTTACATTACTTGAGCCAGTAACTCTTAAACAAAACCTAAGACTGCCTATTACATCATGGTGCCTCTGTGTTCCAATATCTGTTCCCTAACTGGAAGCATCTTGCATAAATGGCTAGCTGTTGCTCCACAGAGCACTGTTTTCTTTGTGATGCATATTTTTTGGCTTTGCATGATCTGTGGCTAGAGACTGGACAAGCCATTCTAGTGCAACAAACAATGCACTTTGTGTCTCTATTGACTACTCTTCAGTCTCCATAGTAGATGTAGGTAACTTCTGCTCCATGGAGCTCCTGGAAAACACAAGACTGGAGTGTCACAATTTCATACAGCAGCCTTGAACTTGCTTGGGTGTTAACTGCGTCTGTGAAATGGCAAGTTGCTTCTGCTCAGAGGGGTCTAAATTGATCGTGTTGTGGTTTCTTACCTTGCTGAGGTGCAGTAATGGAAGGTATACATATGCTCTTGTGAATAGAAAATCCGCCTCTATTATAGTCTGAATTCAAACACCAGTGGTTCAGCATTGACTGACACGACATAAGGATCAAATAATTACATGACAGTGCAGCTTCCTGTAAGCAGAATATATGCTTTCAGATGTCAGCTTCTGCATAGAAGTGAAGGCATGCATTCCAAGAGTGCCCTGGTATTGCAAGTAAAAACTTACAACCATGAGAGACCCATAGTTGAGAAGCCCAAGAGATCTTTTATTCTGTTTTAGGCAAACCACTATTTGAAAAATAGTTTTTTTCATTGAAAAATTCTTGAAAGAAATTGCCCATATTCTTAATGGCTCAAAGAAAGCTTGCTCAGGTTGCAGATCATTTGTGCATGTGCCTTGGGGTGTCGTCCACTGGAAAGTGTTGTTGTCCCTGCTCTCTTGCTTTATAGGGACACTTTGTGCTGGAGTGTACCCATTGTCCTAATAACTCTTGTACTGTACAAATATGTGTGGCTGTTTATACTCTTCGACCCTTGTATGTAAGCTAAATTCTGCTAAGCTGTTGGGCTTGCTTCTAAGTTACTCACAGGGCTCAGAGTTATCTCTGACTCATTCATTATTGGAGTCTCATAAGATGTCTGTGTCACCTCTTCGTTTGATTCTTATTTGCTGTTTGGAAGATCTGGAATCTTAATTTTTTATTTAGCTACAGCTTCGGTGTTGGATGTGCATAAGTCCTTGCATGGCCTTGGAATGACTGGCGTTTTAAAGCAGTGACCTGGAACAAAAATGGAGCTAGTGCTGTATCCTTGTGGTCTTCCTTTCTGGCAATCTCGGTGTCATCCCTGAATCTACCCCATCAATGGAACATCTAGTTCTTGATTATCTCTCTCTTCCCCCTTACCCCACCCCTTTCAGCACATTCAGGAGTTGTCCTTTCAGTGGAAGAAGTAGAAGCTGGGCTGAAAACCCTGAAAGTGGACCAGGAGAGGAAACCTGCCGCCTCCTTAACGGCCGAGCAGATGGAAGAGTCACTAAACATGAGAGATTCCCGGCACCTTAAGGATGGTGATATGTCTGCCTTCAACAAACTAGTCAGTACTATGAAGGCAAGTGGGACTCTGCCTTCCCAACCAAAAGTCAATGTAAGTAGAGAAGGAGTGCGTAAATGATAGAAATTCAACTACACCTGGTCTTGGGGCACAAATTGAAACCACTTCCATATACAAACATATACTACTTGTATGACTGTATAGCAGACATACTTCGGATCAATAGTTTAAAACTATATGAGAGGGCCTCCTACTGGATGTATCCCATGACATGGGGAAATGATTTCTTGTAATGGTTCTTATGCACAAAGATTGGAAATCTAAATTTTAGAAATTGTATGAACTTTCGTTACTTTTTATTAGATGTCATTTGTTTCCTATTGAACAGGGAAGCATGAGCAAAAACAGTTCACCAACCATCCAAAACTTAAATATCATATATAAGGGGAGGGGGGCATTCTATAAATGGGGAACTACCACGGAGCAGGCCACCTTTGGTTCAGCTAGTACCAGTTTGTTGGTGACAGTAGTAAGGATTGACGTGTGGAAGACCAGCTCCTCCACCTCTGTCTTTAAAGTGGGTGAGCTGAAGTTGGCATCCTTATAGCCTGCTTATCAAACTACTTATAAAATTGATGCCTCGTTACACTGGTGTATTTGTCTTGATTATTGCATGTGCTGGTGGGCTGCACTGGGAGGATGGGGCAGGCGACGAATGCTTACAAAGTGATACAAAAACTGCATGTCACCTTATTTTCAGCAAACCCTTGAAAGCCACTTGATAACTCCTCCTGAGATGCAAGGTCAATCGGCCACAAAGAATATCTTGCAGGTAGAGTGAATATGATGATGATGTAAGGTGTGTCCTTAATGAAACCTGGACCCAAGTTGCTAAGGGCCTTGTAAGTTAATACACGAACCTTGAACCTGGCTCAATAATGTATGAGCCTCCATGCAAACCTTTGAGCACTGGAATTAAATGCTGGTTGTAGCCTATCCCCATTTTGCACTAGCTGAAGCTTCCAACTGTCATACTCCATGCATGCAAATGGACGTTTGCAGCACTCAGTGGCAGCGAGCTCACTGCAAGAAGCTGCATGCAGCTGCTACAATGACTTAAAGAATATTTGTATAAATAAATAAATAAAGCAGGAGTGTTGCTCTTGTTGACTGGCTCAGCTAGTATGGTTGCAGAAGTGTTGTAATCCAGCCCTGCAGATTTACAGAAAGTTACAGCCTGCCTGCCTGCCCTTCCATGTCTGTTTTAATGAGAATCTGTGCTCCATTTGAGAACCGCCTAAAAGAAACAAGTAGAGTAAGTTCCCATTCTGCTTGCCTGGAGGCAATTCGTTCTGCCACAGGCAGTTTGGAATGTATTGACAGACTTGTTTTCATGGAGCATCTCTTTCTGTTATGTGCTGCTGGGAAGTGACTTCAAGTAGTCATCATAGTTGGAGGATCTGGAATTTCTGTGTTATTTCCAAAGGAGATCCTTGGACCATCCAGTGGCAGACCTGCTTCATCTAATGTCCTCAACAACTTGATGAGTGGCTTAGAACCTGTCTCATCTCTGCTTGGCCAAAGAGCCCCCTCTCCACCGCAGCCTCCGATCTCTCAGATGTTTCCAACTCGAGCTGCTTCTGCCGACTATCTGAGGCATCAGATCTCCTCACCAATTGGTAAGAGCTGGAATGTCTAGAAATACTCCCCATCAGCTTCCTTTGGATACATCCAGTGTCTGTCTATTGGTATTCCTGGGAAGTTCATTGTTTCACACTCCTACCAAACAATCCACTCAAGTTTCTAACCAAAACAAGTTGGACTCAGGCTCTGAATAATAAACTTGGATCAGAATTAATTTGAATTGCAAACTAACAAGTCCAGATGACTTCTCTACAGTCAGTAGCTCTTTTTTATGTGTTCAAAAGAGCTTGCAGCTTTCCTACAACAAAGTGTCTTAAGAGAAATAATCTGCTTCTATAGGAATTTTAGGCCATTGGTTCACTTAATGTTGAAGCTGCTCACTTATCTCATTGCAGGCTTTGGTTCAGGTTCTCAACAGCTGCTTGGTGATCCATTTCAGGGGATCCGGAAGTCGATGAGCCCAGCTGCTGCGCAGGTGAGGGCGGAGGAATGCTTTTCCTACCCTTTGGTGTTTAAGTTGGAATCATGATGGGTATGGAATGTAGCCTAGCCTAGCTGGCTCACTGCTAGGAATGGCGATGATTCTATCTAGCTGAATGAAGGAATTGTATTTTATTCAGTCACACTTATGTTAGGCTACTTGCAGAATTGCATGTCATGTTGAAAAGTTGGGATTTCTACAGTGAGAGTGGCCTATTAATAAGGCAAACATCTTGGTCAATGTTGGGATGTACAGTGCTCGTTTCGGCAGCACATATACTAAAATAAAAGTAAAAATGGAACGATACAGAGAAGATTAGCATGGCCCCTGCACAAGGATGACACGCAAATTCGTGAAGCGTTCCATTAAAAATAATAATGTTGGGATGTACAGGGAATGTAGGAGAGGTAGCTCCTACAACATGCCCAAAGCTCAAAAGGATTTGGGAGATGTGTGGTAAGGTCTAAGAAACCGGAGGGTGGGGTAATAAACTGTTTCCAGTTAACATTCCTTCTCTGTGCCCAGTGTGCAAGGGCACTCCAATGAGAAAATCTAAAATACTTGTGACCTCTACTGACCTTTTTAGAGCCTTGTTACTGTCCTGTTCAGACAGTTTTGAGAAATGACTTCTCACTTAGTTCATAGGTACATTTGGATTCTACCTTTACAATAGGCAAATGTCTTTGGAGATATCTTTAAAATGAGGGTTGACAGATAAGCTATCTCAGGACGGAGTTGGAGGATAATCTGAAGCAGAAGAGGTGAAGTGCTTTCCTTGCAACTGTGCTGTAATTCAGCATCTTGCGTCTAACATCTGGGTTAAATTGTGCAAGCATGAGGTGGTGACCCTCCTATTTAAAAGGGGAACATTGCCTTTTGGTACAGACTTGTTAACACAAATAAAGAAACCTTTTAGTGTTGGCATCTGCAGCTAATTTGTAATAATAATCTAACAGTTTAAAAGCCTTGACTTTAGACATGACTCTGCTGAAATCTTTATTTCAGATGAGTCCACTTGAGCTACAGCAAGCAGCATTAGAAGGCCTCTCACTTCCACATGACTTAACCATGCAGGTGTCAAACTTCTACCAGTCAGGTTTTGGCAAACTACAAATGGACAAAAACCGGGATGGCTTCAGGAACAGGTGAGCATAAACAGTGGGTTGGTAGCTGGGAGTGCGATTTCAGTGCTCCCTTCCTATGTCTATTTGTCCTACCTTATTTTTCAAAGGAGGCTCATCCCAGAGCTCTGGCAAAGATAGTTTGAGGTGTAGGTCTCAAGTTTGCTAGGAAGAAATAGTTTTGCTGTCATAGGACTTGAACTGTAACTTCGTGAGACCCAAACAGTGCCTGTAAGAATTAAATACTTGTAATAGCATATATTATATATTTGTTGGATATTGGTGCAGGCGAAAAGCTGTGGGGACCACTGAATCTGTGAACTGCAGGGATTGGTCTTTAGTACTTAAGGTGAAATTGCTTTTGCCTAGAAAGCACTTGGCACAAGGCAAGTGACCTGCTTTCCCCTCCACGTTGCTCTGCCTGGCCATCCCCAGTTCTGGCTGGAACTCTCCCAGCCTGCTTTCCTGCGGAGAAAGGACTGTGGCTTCTTTACTGGAGTTCTGACCTAGTGATGAAAGGTAGTTTGTCCCGCTGTCTTCCAAATACACAAGGAACCAGATTCAAAGTCCAAGTTTAGTGTTGTGCTAAGCAGTATCTTACATTTCCTCTTAAAAACTAGCCCATTTTTCTCCTGCCTTCAAACTGATTTGTATCAGAGCAGGCCAGACTCCCAGGACAGTTTAGCCAAGGAGCTCTCTTGTTCCCCAGCCAGGCAGAAAGAGGATGGGGCAACAGTTAATGTGTGTTTTCTCTTTCTTAGGCAGCAGCAGCAGCAGCATCTGACGAAATCTCCTGCTCCCATGGGCCACAGAGGGAATGCCTCTTCTCCTCCAGCCCCTGCTGCTTCCATCACTAGCATGGTTAGTGCTATCGAAAGACCCGATTTTGTATGAAAAATGAAGGACAAATGGAGCAGATTTAGTGTAGTAGAAGCCCTCTTTGAATTTCCAAGTAATGGAAGTGTTGTAATACCAGATGAACTTGACGTTATTGTTGTGGTGGCACTTCTCCTTCAAACTCTTCTTTAGCTGTACCTTTCTATAGTATCTCCTTGGGTCCCAGGCACTGCCTGGTGTATCTAGGACTCTGGAACTTGTCTAGCTAGATGAGCTGCCCAATGCACAAATACTATCCCACACAATGGGCTACTAATTTCTGGTCTTTTTTTTCCTTTCTAGCTGTCTCCTTCCTTTACTCCTACCTCAGTGATACGCAAGATGTATGAAAGCAAGACAAAAGTAAAGATGAACCAAATCCTGCAAAGCTGAAATGTGAGAGAGATGAAGGTCTGAGGAACAGTGAAGGTACGGGATGGTGTGGCGGCCATCTGTGTTGTGAAAGGAGAAACGGAGGTCTAAATAAGTCTCTGCCACCATGTGCCATAAATTCTGTCCAGAAAATCTCCGTAAAGCCAGAAGGGAGGGGTCTCTCCTGAAGAGGCTGACTAATAGGCAAGAGAGTATTCTGTGGTTCATGGGTTGCGCAGAGAGACAAGACAGGCAAGCTACTTGGAATTCTCTGCCAAAATTCATTAAATCTTCTCATCTAAATGTGATTGACAAATCAAAATTAGGCAGGCCCGCCTGGCAAATGTACATGGTGTCGTTTCCTCTGCATCCATGGAGTAGAAAATGAAGCACAGGGAGGCAGTAATGGTGAGTAGAGAAGAAACAAACCTTTGGAAGCTATCCCTGTGAAGGAATAGGGCATGGAACATCTCCTGTGAGGGTTAAGTGGCTTATACCAGCTCTGCTGTGCCCTGGGCCACAGCTATGCAGTGTGGTGGCAGTGGAGGGGTTCCAATTTGGACCAGAGAGGCCTGGCCACAAATCCTTGCTTCAGGCATGAAGTTTCATGTGATCATGGGCTATACAATCTTCTCTAGCCTGGTCTTTGAGGAAACAATTTTGTTGAAAAGCAGTGTATAGTTGAACTCTCATTGGAGGCGGTGATAGCCACCAACCTAAATGGATTTAAGGGAGAATTAGACAAATTTATGGAGGAGAGGGCTATTTATTGCTACTAACCATGAGGGCAGGACGCTGGTGGTGCTGTGGGTTAAACCACAGAGCCTAGGGCTTGCCAATCAGAAGGTTGGCAGTTCAAATCCCCGCAACGGGGTGAGCTCCCGTTGCTCGGTCCGTGCTCCTGCCAACCTAGCAGTTCGAAAGCACAAAGTGCAAGTAGATAAATAGGTACTGCTCTGGTGGGAAGGTAAACGGTGCTTCTGTGTGTGGCTCTGGTTCGCCAGAAGCGCCTTAGTCATGCTGGCCACATGACCCAGAAGCTGTACGCCGGCTCCCTCGGCCAGTAAAGCGAGATGAGCACCGCAACCCCAGAGTTGTCCGCAACTGGACCTAATGGTCAGGGGTCCCTTTACCTTTACCTTTAACCATGAGGGCTATGCTCTGCCTCCATGGTCAAACGCAGCAATGCTTCTAAACACCTGTTGCTGGAAGCCACAGGAGAGGAGAGTGCTTTTGTCCTCTGGTCCTGCTTGTGGGTTTTCCATTGGCACCTGGGTGACGACTGTGAGAACAGGATGCTAGAGTACGTGAGGCATTGGCCTGATCCAGCAGGCGGTTCTTAAGTTAAATTGGGCAGGGGCGAGTAAAGGCTAAGCCTAGCCAACCCCAACCACAGGGTTGTTGCGGGAATGTGGGATAAGCTGCTCAATCCAAGAGGCAATTTGGCTGTGGTGGCTTCTTGTCAGCATGGGCAATGAGTGTGCTCTTTCCAAACCCCACCCCAAATTATAGTACACTTAAGTGATTTACTCTTGTCTCTCCACAGAGGGCTTGCTGCCATCTAGGTCCATAGAACACGTAGATCAAGAGAATTCACCTTCCATAGGTACCAAGCTAGCATCGCTACAGCGCTCTGCATGTTCAACGCCACTTTCTCAGACCAATCGTTGCACCAAAGAACAAGACTACAGGCCGAAGTCTACTGGGAGAAAGACCCCTACCATGGCTTCCCCTGTCCCAGGGTCTACTTTCCTCCGTCCCGTCCACCAGGTCCCCCTGGTTCCTCATGTACCAATGGTACGGCCTACTCATCAACTGCCCCCAGGATTAGTCCAGAGGATGCTGCAGCAAGGGGTTCATCCCTCAGCATCTTCCACCTCTGCTGCAAGCAGGTAATCTTTCTTCCCCCCAACATAAGAACAAACTGTTGGGCCATCTTATTAACTGCAAGGTTAGAAAGAATACTTAAGCACAGCAACCTTTATGAATTCTGTTAACTTGTATGTGGAACTTAAATGAGTGATCGGACTGCTGGGATAGCTCAGTGGGTAGAGCATGAGACCCTTAATCTTGCTGTCATGGGTTCAAGCCCCACCTTGGGTAAAAGATTCCTGTACTGCAGGGAGTAGACTAAAAGATCATCTTGTTTCCCTTCTATGATTTGGGCATGATTTCTTTGGGATCTCCTTAAGAACCTGAAACAGGCAGTGTGTGATGGTAAGCCTCCTGATGGGGTGGTAAGGTAACAGTGTAACAATCCTGCAGGGTCTGCACTGGCTTTCAGCAGTCTTTAATTTAGGTACAGTTGAAGGTAGTGGTTTTGCCTTGAAGCCATCAGAAATCCTAGACATGGTGATTGCACCACAGTTATACTGCAACTGCTCCTGGTGGCTTTAAAGCAAATAATCAAATCCATTTAAACAGTGGCTTGTGGTTTTGAGTCAAAGCGGCTGTTAACTTGCCTTGAATTCTTGGGAATGGTTGGGCTAGAAATGCAGATAAGTGTCCAAAACTGAGGAGAGATCATTTGCTTATCGGGGATTTTTTTCTTCCAGGTATGATTCCCCCTGGGGTAGACCTGACTCACTTCCAGGTGTCTGCTCCCATCCTTGGTCAGCCTTGTTACCCGCTACCAACAGCTGGCCATCCTCTCTTGAATCCTCGCTCTGGGACACCTCTGCAGCTGGCAATGATGCAGCAGCAGCTACAGAGATCAGGTAAGGTTTTTTTTCCCCAGGTAGTCAGGGACTGCCAGTGTTCTAAATGGTTCCTTTCTAGCATGAATTGCAGAACTCTCACTTATAAACAGGCAGCTTACAGTGCTTCTCCTTGCTGCTAGAGCAGAGTTAAGCAGATGGTGGGCTGCTGTCCTTCAGTGGACCACCTTACGCCTGCTAAGATTTTGCAAAGAATGCTAAGGTAAGTCGGCCCAGCAAGGCACTACTTGTCTTAAGCAGACTTTCACATTCTGGATCTTTTTAACAGCTATGCTGCAGCTAGTCTGTGTTAATAAATCCTTTATGTTCTTGCTTTGTTTTGTAAAGTTTCACAACACTTTGGTAGCCCACAGGGAATCGCTCAGCAAGACTAATGTAGGGCTATTTCTGCACTAGAAGATGCCAGATGGTGGCTCATGTCACAAGTGGTATTTTGGAGGAGAGCTCAAGTGCTTCTCTCCACCTTGGAGAGCGGAAGCCATCTGGTCTTGTGGAGAGGCCAGACCTTCTTGATGCTTGAGTTCAGGAGGTTGGAGAGCAGAGTTCTTGGAAATGCTGCTGGCCCATGAATACTGCTGCACCAAACAGAACTAGCGACTGAACTGCTTGCACCTACCCTGTAGCATGGTCAAGCTGTACTCTGAATGGTTATATAGAGTTCAGGGATGAAGAAAGCTTTTATTCTCCACTCACTTCAGGAGTTCTATCTATTCTCTCAGAAAAGCTGAAGAAGAGCTTCTGACCCAGAGCCAAACATACAGTCCATTCACCACCAGGACTGAAGCTTCCCATCACACTTTCAAAGCAGCCTTGTGTTTGCTCAAGGCATGTATTTCACTTTTTCTTCTTTTCTCTCTCTCTCTCCCCTGCTCCCCCTTCCCCAGGCTCAAGTGCACAAGGATCTGCTGTTGGTGTACAAACTCCTCCTCTGAATGTGCCATCTCGGACTGGACTGCCTCATGTGCACTCACAGCTTGACCACCGTGCAAACCAGCGAAGTAGCTCCCCCGTTGGTCTTGCAAAATGGTTTGGTTCGGACGTCTTACAGCAACCTCTCCCTTCCATGCCATCCAAAGTAATCAGTGTAGACGAACTGGAGTACCGGCAGTAAGCAGCTGTGTTGGAGAGCAGGTACTTGGCATTCCTGCTGCTGCTGCTGCTGCCTCCATAGACACGGAACTGTGTGCTTCACTGGCATTTTCTTTTGGGAGCTTTGGTTTTAGCACTTTGTGCAAGCTTTTCTTTTCTTTTTTTTTCCTTTTTCTTCAGTTTTCTTCATTCTTTTTTCTTTGAGTGACTGAAAGCACATGGCACCTGTCCAAGCTCCCATGTCTACATCGAGATTAAAAGTATCTCCTGGACTAAACAGTGAACCCTGAAGGAACTTTGATGCAAGACAGGACCAGTTCCAATTCTGAAAGCATCTCCCCTTTTTTTTGCTTTTGGCTTTCTTTGTAAGATATGTGAATGAAGTGCTGAGAATCCTCTTGAGGATAGAGGTAGCAGCTTAAGGGGTTCCTCACAGGAAATTAAATGTATAGACCCTTGTGTACAGACCAATGTATAAACATCTTTTTGTATATATATATATCTCCACCAGATAGCTTTTTTTGAAACCTTATACAGCTGTACATAAGAGTAGCTAGTAAAAAGTTATGCTTTAGTTTGTGTGCCTATGATTTGGGATCTTTTCACTGTACATGTGGGACTTGTTCAAGATTAAAGGTGCTGCATCTGTCAAGTGTGAGTGAACAGGGTGAAGTCGCTTTGCCTGTTACAGTCTCAAGTCTTTCTCCACGGTATCCTTTATTGTCATCCGTAATGTGGCGGGAGCTAAAGTGGGGAAGAGCAGCCACTATGCATCCTGAACTACTCCTGTCCAAGGAAAACTTCAAAGGGCAACCACTTCATTGGAAGCGTCATCCTTCTTCAGCACACTGAAGACATGCTGTATACTGACCTTAGATAATTATCAGTACAACAGTAGTTCCACCTGATTGTTGTCCTTGCTGCTGTGTGGTGTGTCTTTTAAAATTGCCTTCCACTAGCAAAGGTCAAAAGCAGTTTCTCTCAGTGGCCCACCATCACCTCTTCATCACAAGTGTAGCTGTAGTTGCCTGTTCTTTCCTCCCCACTCTTGAAAGTGAAATGACAGCCTGATACAGTCCAAAACAAAGCCAGCTCTTGCACTCTGAAAGCAATGCTGTGGCTAGTATTGATGGCCCAGAATAGGCTTCAGAAATTACCTGTCATATGCTCCAGGCATCTGGAATCCATATGGGCCATCAGTAACTGAACACTTGAATATTTCTGTAAAAAGTGAACTAGTTTAAGTATACTTTGTGGTCATAGACTCTTCCCTGTAAGATTGTTTCATAACTTTTTTTTTTAAGTGACAATTTCCCCCAAACGGTCTGTAAATAAAGTCAATTCTATGAGCTGTTTGTCTTGCTGTGTAAAAGGATGTTGGAAGTGAGTGGGCTTGGCTTCTTTGTATCAGTTGCGTTATGCTACTGTTTCCATCTTTAATTTGGCTTTTAATGTGTGGTCTAAGTCAGATTCGAGGACTGAACTTCAGGTTCTGTCTGAATGTAGCAGCTTTGCTCATACTTCCTCAACAATGGATGAGTGAACTTGTCCTGGCTTTACTGCACAGCTGGCTTATTTTCAGCAGCTTAATTGGGAATTTCGAAAGAAACTAGAAAATGATAAACGTGCAGCTCGGTAAATAGTAAAGGTTTGTAAGATTTCCCACCCTGTTTATTATTTCATTTTGGCCCAACTTTCAGTTTTTGAAAGGGTTTGGAGAGTCTCACAAGCTACTGCATTGTAGGAAAAACTTTCTTAAATGAAAATTTATCTAGTTGCAAGATTTGCCCTTTAGGCTCTCCCTCAACTTGCACAGTATTGGAAACTTGGCATGTGAGTAATGTATTGGGAGTTGAGAGAGTTAGATGTGTGACAGGAATTCCTGTCATGTAAGGTGGCAAAATGTGTGGATTGCAAGATGCTTGTGAATGGGCTTAGCAGCTTTAGAAATTTCTAATGGAGCTTGGGCTTGGACTACTTAATGGGGTGTTAATACACCTGGTGTTAGCTTAATCTTGGCAGACACTTCAAAATTAATACTCTATAATTAATCCTGTTGTGTGCTATAGGCATTGACCCCTTAAACTACATAGAAGTGGCTAGGAGCAAGGGTGCTGCTCCTAACCACCCATGTTAAGATTGTCTCGCATTTCACTTATTATTCAAACTGTTTCACCTGGTGGCAGCAAGGGAATAGAAACAATTTTTTTATTAAAAGGCCCGGCTGAGTTTTTTGGGCACTAAAGTGAGATAAAGGGTAAAAGTAAAGGGACCCCTGACCATTAGGTCCAGTTGGACGACTCTGGGGTTGCGGCGCTCATCTTGCTTTATTGGCTGAGGGAGCCGGCATACAGCTTCATGTGGCCAGCATGACAAAGCCACTTCTGGCAAACCAGAGCAGCGCACGGAAACGCTGTTTACCTTCCCACCAGAGCAGTACCTATTCATCTACTTGCACTTCGACATGCTTTCGAACTGCTAGGTTGGCAGAAGCAGGGACCGAGCAACGGGAGCTCACCCCGTTGTGGGGATTCGAACCGCCAACCTTCTGATCGACAAGCTAGAGGAAGTAGGGGTCATCCAATGATGCTAGTCAGTGAGAAAGCAAGAACTTCACATAATGCACAGATAAATTATGCCATTCACACCTACCAGCTGGGGTGAGGATAAGGTTATTCCTGGCTGTCTAATCTTGATAGTTAAATTCTACCTACCACCATCAGGGCTACTCTTGTATCTAAATGCCACACTCAGTGGGGAGCAGGAATTGGCTCTTGCACACATGTGATGTGTGGGTTTTTCCATAGGCAGCTGTTTATCATCACTGGTATACCAGAGACGCCTTTTGTACAAAGCTGTGTCAATTTTGGAAAAGCTTGAAGAAAACGTTTCTAGATATTTCAAACAGCAATGAGAGGTGCTAGTCTTAAAATTTGCAAACTAGTACCAAGTGAGGTGGAAAAAAGCAAAGCTCTTAACCCATACTCGCAAAAGCTTGTTATACACATACACTGTGTTTAAGTTCTAGGCATGAGCACCCTTCAGGAATTAATACTCGAGTTTTTATCTGCATGCTTTATTTACACAAGCATATAATGACAGGAATGCGAGTTTTGTATGCCTTATCTACACTACAGCAAGAATGGGGAATCTGTGAACCTCCAGTTGTTGGGCTGCGCCTCCATCATCCCTGCCCCCTTGCCAGGCTGGCTGCTTGGAGCTAATCTAGCTGTGGGTGGGGAGGAGCCACAGGTTAGCTTCCCCCTGCCCTAGTGTGAGGCTGTGCAGTCAGTCAAAACAGCAATAGAGACCAAGGCCTCGCACAGTAAACAGATTTTCATTGCTCCCAATACACCTGACTTTCCTAGGAGGATTAAGATAGGAATGAGCACACACACATTCAACCATCCAGTAAATAGAACAACCTTCTGAACAGTCACTGAGGAAAAGGAGTCATGACTAATTGCCCAGTACAGCTTTTTATTTCTTCACTATCTGAATGACATCTTCATCCTCCATGGTATGATCCTTTCCAACTTTCTGTGGGTTATGCTTGACCGATGAGCCCCACACAAGTGCACTGAAAAAGAAAAGTGTTTAGTTAAGACACTACACTTTCAAAGTTTATATAGACCAGGAGCAGTGAGGCTCCCCCAGAAATTCAGATACTCTTTACAGGTCAGATAATCTCACTATAGTGGTACCTCGGGTTAAGAACTTAATTCGTTCCGGAGGTCCGTTCTTAACCTGAAGCACCACTTTAGCTAATGGGGCCTCCCGCTGCTGCGCTGCCAGAGCACTATTTCTGTTCTTATCTTGAAGCAAAGTTCTTAACCTGAAGCGTTAGTAACCTGAGGTACCACTGTAATCTCTCTTGGCTGCTATTCTTTAATTCTCTTGAGTGCCTCACAAATAAAATAGTTTTGGCTATTAAAAAACAACTACAAAGCATCAGTAAGATAATGCATCCAAACAGACATAACCAGCCTACCTTCGGGAAATGAGAACAAGTGATAATGACACCTGACACATCTTCAGTAACAGGAAATTTCATAAATTCAAGGATGCCCTGCACAGGCTTCCTTCATCCAAAATGACAGAAGCCTACTCCAAAGATCTCAACTGGTGGCCTGGGAGATACCAACAGATGTGCCCCCATCAAGCATCTGGGGGGCCCAGCCATTTTTGGAACCCTGTAAGTCGGTATCAAAACCTTGCTCAGAATAGGCAGCCAGAGCAGTTCACATAGAATATTTGGATTTTGCATGCCACTCCAGAGCCCAGCAGCAGAGCTTCCAAACAGTAGTTGAGGTAGCCCCATGTAGCATGTCATTGTAACAATCTATTTTCTGGTTCAGTAGGGCAACTGTCTTCCACTACCAAGAACTGTTTCTTCCCTTCTGCTGCAATGGCTTTCCTGCCCTTTGATGCACTTTTCAATTACAAAGTACACGTTGTTCCATCACAATGATAGTACAATGAGAAATATCCTTCAAAGCTTGGTTTTTTGTTTTTGCAAAACTGAATGAAAAGCATGTACTTGTTACCCAGTGCTTTCAAGGCAGTCTAAGACTACAAGGAGAATAGAAAATCAGACAAAATACTAGTTAATTTCCTACAGAAATGCTGAACCTCCCAATGTCTAGTCATTTTCTATTTGAAAGGAAGCTTGAGTCAATGTTTTTGTCGCCTGGTGCTGTGACATTACAAGGACTGCAGAAGAAAATTGGCTGCTTTGTAGGCTGTACTTACTATTTAAACTCTTTAATCAGGTTTTTGTGGATCTTCATGCAGAAATCCTCCACTGTGGTCCGAGAGTAAGGCAAGACTACGGGAGAGCTGTAATCTGGTAGCTGCCCTTTGGGCTTTGTGTAACTGCAATTTAAATTTAGAGTCATCAAAAGGAGATGCTACAGCACGTTAATACACAGATACATTTCAAACAAGGTTTCCCTTCTACCCAGGGCAAAGATTCATCATCTAAGGCCTCCCTCGCCTTGAATACTAGGAAGGGACCATCTCCATTGTCTTTTTGGTGCCTCTCAAAGACCTTCCTTTTCCAACAAGCCTTTTAAAAAGAGATGTCTCCCAGTTTGCAGCTGTATTAAAATTGTTTTCAACTGCCTTTATCATTTGTGTGCCACATTGGGCTCCTTTGGCAGGAAGGAGGGGTGTGTAATAGTTTGCAGAATTATAGAGCTGGAACAGACTACAGAGGTCATCTTGTCCAACACTCTTCTAATGCAGGACACCCACTACTGCAGCATCCCTGATAGGAAGCCAACCAGCCTGCCTCTGCATAAAAGCTCCAGTGCAGGGGAGTCCCCCATCACCATTAACACAAGCTGTTCCAAATAACTCGTGATGACATAAAGCTCTTCCTACTGTTTTACTAAAATTCTTTCTTGTACTTTGAACCCACTGGTTCAGGTCATACCCTCTAGAATACTTTTCTCCAACCTGGTGCCATCCAGATGTTTTCAGATTTCCAACTCCCATAATCCCTAGCCGCTGGCTAGGGCTCCTGCCCAAAACAGCTGGAGAGCACAAGGTTGGAGAAGGCTGCTTTGCAGCAACAGAAATAGATGAGTTAATCCTTGTGTCTGAACCGTAGTGCTTCAGAATTCAAGTCGTGGGATAGCACAAAGAAATGCTCACCTGTACCAAAAAGAAAAAGAAAAAAGAATTCCCAGCTCACTGCGAACAGAGAAAGATCCTAGCCCACTTCTCAATGTGAGACCAATTTTCAAAGTGCATAAAGTTTTTTTTTTGCACTGAAACATGCTCTTAAAGTCCAGAGTGGCTCATCTGTGGTCCTCCACCATTCCCACCATTCCCAATGAATGGCCATTCTGTTTGCTGAAGGCATCACCCTACCACATTTATCCTGTCATAGAAAACTGCAATGATGCCGAATTGTACAAAGGTTTTGTTGACAACTGTCCAAAGCCATTTTAGGGCTTACATGTGGCACCATGTGGCACAACACGATTACAGCAAGAAAGCAGGAAGAGAAGCCAACTTCAAAGACCAGCCTGCAAGTCAACCAGCTCAAACCAGGACAGTGGGGAAGGAAATGCAGCTGCAGATTTCTAAGTGAATGGGTACCAGAGGCGCTTTCAGCCTGAACAATGCAAAACACTAGACTCACATTCGCACAAGTTTTAGGTAGTCCCAGATCTTCTCCAAGAGGTCATCAAAGTTCCACCGGTGGTGAGCAGAGATTGGAACACAGTGAGGCACTTTGTAAATTATGTCTAGTTCCTCAAGGGAGATCTGGTCAATTTTGTTCAGTACGTAAATGCATGGGATGTAAACTCTGTAAGAGTGAATAAATTATCACCGACAAAACTTTTTAAAAAAAAACAAACTAGTGATTACTCTCTACTGTCCCTCCTGCATAATCATGATTACAAGACAGGTATATTTTGGAATGAGCCCTTAAGATTATGTACATCCAAACTACTGTGCCCACATGTGTCCAGAAAGATTTGGCACTTGTTCCAGTGTCCCAAAACAAAGAAGACCATCCTGCACGCTTGGTCTTCCATCGAGAAAACTATTCCACACCTTTCAGCAGTTACAAGAGCAATTACACAGCTCCTTGCTACTGGAATCGAGTGGGAGGGCAGGTGGCCTCCTCACAAATCAGACCCTCCTCAAGAGTGGATTTCCAAAAGTACAAAACCTACAACACAACCCCCCAGCACATCCCAGCCTGCATTCGTAATGATTAAAGTGCTTGCTTTGCACAATATATAACGCACACTGGATTTTGATTCCCTGAAGAATGTGAAAGGCACCTACGACTCAGTATAAGCAAGCCCAACAGCCTAGTAAACCTCATCAACCAGTCTGATTCACAAGTCCCACCACACTACCTGTTTCCTTCAACCACATCGATGAGGTCGTCTGCAGTAACATCGCTACGCAGTGTAACATCAGCATTGTGAATTTTATACTCCGCCAAGATGCTCTTCACAGTTTCGGTATCCAGCTCACTCTGTGGGCACTAATGGAAGAACAAAAGAACCGTTTAGATATTTAGGAGGTGAGTAACTCTGGAGATTTGGGTTTGCTATTATTCCATTAGAGCTATTTGAGGAAGCTTCCGTTCTTTGCTTGTGGTAACCAAATTAGTGAATAAGTCCCAGCTCTACAGATCCTATCAGACAAGAACCTTTCAGACCATCAGACAGGAGGGCTTTCTCAGCCAGAGGGCTTCATGTCAGTGATGGGCAGAGCCAGAGGCAAAAATGGGTGGAGCAACAGATGAGACTCTCATCTCTGTAAAACTAGCCATATTCCAGCAGCTAATGGCACAGCATACTTCCCTTTCCATTGCAACAAGGAAAAGTCTCTTACTGCTCTTACAAATAAATCTATGTCAAAGTGAGGCCCCATTCAAAGCTGTGGGATCCTTGTCCAGATCAGCAAGGATTGCCCCCAGATAAATGTAATTAAATAAATAGCTCTCTTCCAAAACTACTCAGGCACAGCCAGAAGAGCATCCAGATTATCCAAAGAGTTCTCTCCTTGTCACAGTGACAAGGCAGGAGGCGCACACACTTTCTGCCCAGGCTTGCTTACGGTGGCTGTGAGATTGATGCCTCCTTTGTCCTTCTTCTTAAAGCCAATGTTGGGAGGTTTGCTGTTCAGTCGGATCCCAAAGCCCTCAAGCTCATTCTCAATTATCTTCTTATGTCCCAGGGGCTTCAGGACATCCAGGACTATCAGAATAAGGTTGCAGGTTCGAGCAACTGAGAAGAAAGAAGAGGATTGAAAAAGAGACTCGCTCAGCTCCTCAAAGAGATTGGAAAGAGTTGCATCCTGTGCCAAGCACTTCTCAATCCTGTTTTGCAATCTGCTTCTCTAAGCCAGAAATGCCTTATAAATTCTGCTCTTTAAATCAGGTGCAAGCAAAGGAAGATGGAAAAAGTCAAACCTCTGCTTTCTATGGAGACAAAACATACACAAATTGACGCAGTGCACAAAATATCAAATGACACAAAAGATATCTGTAAAGATTCCTCCCTCCCAAAACCACAAAAAGACGGATAGGGCAGAGAAGGATTTCTGATACTGGAGCAGGAACCTCACCTGCAATGACCTGGCGACCGCGACCTTTCCCGTCTTTGGCACCCTCAATAATCCCTGGAAGATCCAGAAGCTGTAGGGTTTAAGGAAGGGGGGGGGGAACCATTATATAGAAGAGGAGGAGTTTGGATTTGATATCCCGCTTTATCACTACCCGAATGAGTCTCAAAGTGGCTAACATTCTCCTTTCCCTCCCTCCCCCACAACAAACACTCTGTGAGGTGAGTGGGGCTGAGAGACTTCAAAGAAGTGTGACTATCCCAAGGTTACCCAGCAGCTGCATGTGGAGGAGCGGAGACGCGAACCCGGTTCACCAGATTACGAGACTACCACTCTTAACCACTACACCACACCGCTCTTATATAAAAATCAGCAAGCCAGAATCCACCAGCAGTGGAGAAAGCTGTGAGGACATTTTAACAATATTGATCAGCTTCATTCACCTGAGTCTCAATAGAGGCAATGGTTTCCTGTTCCATGACAGGAAATAACACAATAATCTTAGCTTTGCTGAGGAAATCTGTCACCAATTACTACTGCTCTGTTTTGCCTACATTTAAGCTCTAATCAAAGTGTCAGAGACTGTACTTTTGCCTTCCATTGCCATTTAACTCTAACTCTTATATATCTGTCACCCTTTGTTCCAGTACATCTAATGACAAAAGGTGATACCATCATAAGCATTTCCAGGAGATCTGCTGCCAAACAGTATAGATCAGGAGTGGCCTCTAGAAATTTTTTGTTGGGTTACAACTCCCATCACCCCTTACCACTCACCGTGCTGGCTGGGGCTGATGGGAGTTGTAGTTCACAATGCCTGGAGGGCATCCTCTTAAGCTGTTCCTGGTATATCTAGAATATACTATGCTAGAGGGCTTGAATTCAGAAAAGTCAGCTGATACCATCATAATAGCAGATCCACTTTTATGTACAGACGTAGCTCTAATTAAAACAAAAGGAAAAATCTCCCCACCTATACCAGAAATGTACTGAAAAAATTGGCCTTTCATATATTTCAGATATTCCATCCTTCACATATACTCCACCCCAGATCTAGAGAGCTCACCTGTATTTTTGCTCCTTTGTATCGAATCACACCAGGCACCGTGGTCAGCGTGGTGAACTCATAGGCAGCGACCTCCGAGTAGACTCCAGCAAGGTTGCTCAGCAAAGTGGATTTCCCCACGGATGGGAAGCCCACAAAACCAATTCGGGCATCGCCAGTCTTTGCAACATCAAAACCTTCAATGCAGAAATCAGTACTGTTACTGACAGGCTGCAGAAGAGATGGGCTACACTTGCCCCTTCGTTGTGCCAGGTCCCTCCAGGAAGTTGGAGCATGAAAAGGGAGGGGAGAAGACCTCTGGAGAAAGCCAGAGAAGAGTCATCTCAGCAAGCCAGGCTGGGCCCCCTTGGATGATACCTTCATCCTGAGATAGATTTGGTATCCTATCAGAGAAATATTTTTATCTGCCCAGGATTTATTAACAGGTTTTATTTAAGTGTCAGAGCCTCAAAGTCTTGCTCATCCATAATAAATACATGTCCCAATCAGATGCTACACTGGCATATGATTTAGCATTACATGAGAAGACTTTTTTAAAGTCCCTGCATCTTCCCACCAGCCCAACCCCTGATCAAATATGGCTGCAAAGAGATCAGAAACATTTGCTTCTGTTTTTAATAAACCGAAGTTGAGTCATGTCCAAACGGGGGTTACTCACAACAATAGTTTACTAAAACAAGCCAACTATGGTTTATAAAGACTTCAACAATAAACCATAGTTAAGACTAACTATGTTTAGGATTCACACACAGTTATGCTTGGTTTAGGGTTCAGACGCAGTGTGCAACTGTGGCTAACTGAAAACTGAAGCTAAATCTGTATTACATCACCAGAGGAGGAGAGGGGAGGAAAAGCACATGACATCAAATGCACATATAATCCTAAACTATAAGCCACCTTCAGGTGTTCAACATCTGAGTAAACATGCATGGGGGGACAGCAGGGAGAAGTACTCAAACTCACTACCCTTCCTAGTCACTACCTCAGCAGTTTACAGTCAGCATCTTAAATAATAAAAATTCTGTATAATTTCCAAAGCAAGTGCACATATTTTGGGTGTATTTTGCATATTCTTTTTTCTACTGAGAGGAAAATAGCTCCATCTCCAAAGTTCAACTTGAGGATTGAGCCACTCATTTCCATCCTTTTGGAATACTGTACATACCTTCTCCTGGACCACCCCCCCACCTCCCTTCGGGGTGATGAGCTCTCTGCGCAGTTTGGCCAGACGTGCTTTCAACAGCCCCAGATGGTGAGCTGTGGCCTTATTCTTCTGCGTGCGGGCCATCTGTGGAGTGAGGAGAAGACAAAGATCAGGGAGGGCTGCACAAGCCCAGGACTTTTATGGGAAAGATTGGAGACACCAACCTTGTTCCAAGGTCTTGCATATTACATTGAAGGGCACAGGTCACTATTCCCTGCCACAGAAGAGATTTAAAGGAGTGAGGAGTTGTCTGCAAATCATGCAAGGGAGACAGGAAGAGTATCTGTCCCATCAGAAGAGCTACAGAGGGTTGTTTCTACTCTGTAGGAAACTTGGACAAAGGCAGAAGGAGGGGTGGCAGTTTTCAAGGCTTAACTTGAATCAGAGCTCAACCCCAACAGTGTTGTGGAAGACAGGGGTTGAATGTTTATTTGCTGCACTTTTATCCCACTTTTCAGACAATTATTGGTTTCCTGAGGATTGGACTAGAACTAGGGTGATACAAGTTCAAATCATGGCTCTGCCATGAAGCTTCCTGGGTGACACTGTGTGAGCCTTAACTTTCAGCCTTAACTACTAGTGTTTGCAGCCCATAGCTGGGATAGATCCCTCCTCTGCTGTCTCCTCCTTGGGTCTGTCTAAGCCAACCTGGGGCTGCAACTCCAACCAGCTCTATCCAGCAATGGCTCTTCACAAGCCACCTAAGCCACAGCTATCCCTTTTTTATTGGGGCAAGGAGGCCTGTCTGCACTGTGCTCAGAAGACACGAGCGCAAGCCCAACATCCTCCAACTTCATTCAGCAACCCTTGAACACCAGGCAGGGCCAGTGCTCTTTATTCCTAATTACTTATTAATTTTACATTCCCTTGGGCAGAGTCCAAGGAGTCTCAGAGCATAAATCAAAACAGATACAATGGGGAAAAGGGGGGGGGCTCCCAAAAAAGAATATCTCCCTCCCCTGGGCTTCAGCCTTGCCCAACATGGTGCCTCCCAGGTACTGCTGGGGACTCCGAATCCCATCAGCTCAGCGATAAGGATGGGAACTGCACTCCAGCAACATCTGGAAAACACCAGGATAAGGGTAATGAATACTATTCGACCTCAATCCAGCATGCTTCTACCAGCCAAAGGAGGCGGCGCAACAGCCTCCCGCATTGTTGACTCCAGCAGATAGACTGCCGCAGTGTAGGGAGGTTCTACTGAGCCGCGCCCACGATTCCTCCACAGTCCCGTTGGGGGGGCGGAACCGCTGGTTGGGGCCCCACAGGGAGAGCCGATAAGCCTTTCAGTCGCCGGTGGCTGGATTACCTCGGCCTCTATCTCGGCGATCTTGGCCAACGTCGTGCTCATGATGGCGGTGACTGCAGCACTGGTGCCTCACGGACGGCTCTCCTCAGGCCTGTGGCACCGCGCATGCGCCCAAAGCACAGGTTCTCGCGAGACTTCTAACAAAAGCCCGGTGGGGGGCGCGTGCGAGAAAGAGAAGGAGTGAGAGAGTTACCCCCCTTTCTGTTATCACGCTCCACCCATGACTCCTGGAAGCGGGGAGCGAGGAGCGAGGACGCTACCATAGAGTGAGGAGGCCAGAGAGGAAACCAAATAGACAGCTTAAGCGTCGCCGTAAGGACTCCTCCCGCCTAATGGGCGGGAGACGGTATTGCAGGAGGCGCAGACCCCACCCTCGCTACTACGCTCAGGTCTGGGCCTACAAGGCAGATAGAGAGACGTGTTAATAAATAAGGCTTTATTTCTACCAGGAGCTCCCAAACTGCGGCTCTCAATAATTCAGGTGGTAGGTCCATCTCGTTATATACTTAGAATTATCCTTTTATTTCTTATCTATCTTGTCTTTCATGATGTTGCCATTTTTTCCAGAAGAGATAAAAATAGAGTTTTAAATCCTACTGTTTGACTTCTGTGGAATACTATATCATTTAAGACAAAATATAAGAAATAAGAGAAGCAATTAAAAACCATACGGCATCTAACACAGCGCATTATTATTAAAATTATATACCACCCTTCACTGGAAGATGACAGGATGGCTTACAACGTTAAAACACAAAACATAATAATAATGGATTAAATTAATTAATTAAGAACCCTGCATTACAACAGGCAGAAAAAAAATAAGTGGGCTTCCAAGACCCTCTGAAATTTTGAAGGGATCTTGGGGGGAATCGTGTGAGAACCCCTGGCTTAAATTCCAACCCCCCCAAAAAATGTTGCTTTCTGGTCCTAAGCCTAATGACATGTAACTGCAACAATATCTTGTTTCCATCCCCTTCCTATCCCCTGCCTCTGTTGACACCCCATTTTTTACTGTAGCCACCTCAGGGCAAGATCTTCTCAATGCCTTTACCACAGTACCCCATACAACAGGTGTGGGTAAGCTTTGGCCTGCCAGGTGTGGATGAACTACAGTTCCCATCATCCCTGGCCATTGCCCAAGGCTGCTAGGGCTGATGGGAGTTGTAGTTCTGCAACACCTGGCAGGCCAAAAGTTCCTCCACCAGAGAGATATCACCTCTACTACCGGTATTATTTTGAATCATCATGCAGCTTCTCCAACCAGGTGCCCTCCAGACATTCTGAAGTACAATTCAGGACTGGGGCTGATGGGAGTTGCAGTCCAAATTATCTAATGTCCACCAGGACAGAGAAAAAACTGATAATGCAGTTGAATTTATGCTCTACTTCTCCCAATGGAAAAAGTCATTGTACAGAGTGCTTCCCCCTTCCTTCTGGGTGCCACAGTTGTGTGTTTGAACATGCATGTCCAGCACTCATGTATCCTTTACACACTAACAAGAAGTTTGGGATCTTTTGCTAGAGTTATAATGTGTGTCCATTTATGAATATGTGCTTGTCTCAATTCCTGCCTAAATAAAACTCCTGACACCCTTTTACTTTTTGTTCTGGGCCAGTGTCCCTAACAGGCTATTAACTGCCAGATGAGCAACCCAGTAATTTTTAGAGGCAAAGAAATAGCTTTACATGAAGATTCTTGACACATTAACAAATAAATCTTGGTTTATTATATGAATTGAACATGACAGAATATGTAAATGCTGTTTCAGAAAGTAAAATTACAATTTTAAGCAGGCAGCAAATCCCACGCTACATACACACCTTGATCTAAAGCTAGAATCCCAACTTATTTGCAAAAGCTCAAAGTTGTGACAATTTTGCCAGCAGGACTCACACTAATAGGAAGTTCATGAACGGAGTGGAAGGAGTATATCTGTCCTAAAGCGAAGCAGTTGTGTGCCAATTCCTTGGGGGTGATTTCTTTTAGCTGGAGCTAGTACTGAAAGTACTGAAAAGCTGGGAGTTTTATAATATTTCTGGCTAATGCATTGCAGTACTTTCAAATTTTCTCTCTCTCTGGTAATCTCAATCCCTAGGTTGTATGTTCCAAACTGTACCCTAATCCATTTCATACGCCCAGATCCAAGTCAAATAGGGACTGTAGCATCAGGGGCTATCATCATCAATGGTCATTTGCCAAGTTACTGAGCCCCCACCCCCACCCCCACCCAAGAGTAAGAGGCGTTGACCATGAGCCATGAAGGCAAGAAGCAGGGGGCTACTGCTCCCTGATCTCTCTCAAACCACTCACAATGGACAATGCTTTGTGGGTCAGACCATTGGTCCATCTAGCTCAGCACTGAACTCGGGTTACTAAATTTCCCGTTCCTTATTTGCAGAAAAAAATGTTCCTCGTGGTGGGTTTGAATTCACATCTCCCTGCCACTGTCTCATTAGTGCAGACTGAGCTAATGGGTGTTGTGTGGATGTGGCCAGAGCCATAGCTAGGTGATCTTGCGCCCTTGCAGAACTGTCCAGATTGTGCCCCCTAGCCACGGACAAATTAGCTCTTCTTTCTGCCTCTCCTCCAGCCCCACCCCACCCATTCAATTCACCCTCTATTAAAAACCTTTTCTTATGAGGCAATGATCATATTTGTATGTACATATTTTAAAGCCAATTTTCGCGTCGCCCCCCCCCCCCCTGCGCCCCTAGCAGGGGCCCACCTCACCCCCCCTAGCTATAACCCTGGATGTGGCACATTCAGTTTTTAATTGACCTAGGTCCTCACTACCCCTGCCTGGTAAAAGGCTCTCCCACAACCTCAGTGGTTCTCAAACTGAAACTGATTGGTATAGCTGTCAACTTTCCCCTTTTTTAAAAAGGGAAATTCCCTTATTCTGAATAGGATTCCTCGCAAGAAAAGGGAAAAGTTGACAGCTATGCACCTTGGCTCTTTGGCTTCCTGTATTCTGCTCCAGCAGTCCCAATGGGCACCAGCCACAGATAGCCTATGCTTAGCTTAGGAGGGAGACAAATCTTTGAAAGGCTACCATATTTGTTTTCTCTCACTCCAGAGGCCAATCCCCTAGATATTGACTAAGCATTTGCAAGACCAACCTGACAGTGCAAGCTGTTTAGCAGTGAAATTAGATGCCTTGGAAGAAGGTGTCTTCTCCAAGGTTAAGAGGTTTCTAAGCAGAAACTGGATGTCAACCTGTCAGGGATGCTATAGCAGGGGGGTTGGAATGATCTCTGACATACCTTTCAACTCTCATCATTTGAGAGTGGCCTGATAGTTTAGCAGGATCGCTGCATTGTTTGGCCCACTGAAATAAATAAAAATTAAGTAGGGTTGTTGTTTTTTCCGGGGGCGGGAATAAAATCACTCTTAAAACAACTGTGTTGCATCCAAAGTCTGCCATACTCAAGAGCAGTCCTACTGAAACTAACGGATATGACTTAATTTCACTGGGTCTACTGAGTAAACTGGGTCATATTCTACCTAGCTGTACGTAATACACCTGTACGCTAGCAGGATTTGAAGGGCTGACTCCTCTGTTAATAACGTAGAAAGGAGAATGTTGGGAACATAAGGTACCATGGCAACAGATGTTTTAAAACAGGGGAGGGTCTTTGAAGAGAGAGAAATGAACTGTATTTAGAGGAGCTGTGTCAATTTCTCCCTTCTATTTTGCTCCAAGAACCACATGAAATACCACCTGTTTAAATATGAATGCTTTTGCTATATCCGAGTAAATTTTTATTTCTGTGACAGTAATTGCTTCCGGCAAAGAGAAAAGTAGATTTAAAGGACATTGCCGCCTAGTGCCACAGGTTTGATGTGGGCTTTGTGCCATTAAGAATTACTGGAATAAAAAGCGAGACTTGACAAATCCTACATCATTGTTGCACCTGCCAGCTTGGGTGCAAACAGGGCGATTTGAGGAGCTACTCCAGAGACCTGGGGACATGGATGGCTGAAGGTATTTTATGGAGACTTCAAGGACATGTTAGGATACTCCGTGTGGGTTGGCAGGTTTGCTGCTCATTTGCATGTCAATTCCCACAGTGGCATTTCTTTTTTCTGGCTAAAGGGAAAGTTTTGCATGTGTTTAGGCACCTGCCTGAATGGGAGAAAACACAAAGGACAGAGTGATAAAACCCAGTGCCTGAATTAAGGAATGCCCATTGTGGGATCAAAAGGATTCACTGAATGCTTTTTCCATTTGTAAGTTTGGGGTGATGGAAGAGGGCTCGGATCTGGAAACTGGTGAGACTCAGTTGCCCACTCCCCTCTCCAGCCAGGCTAAACATTTAGACAATTTCAGTGGGAATGTAATTTGTGATAATGTAATTATTTTCTATAAAACGTTAAAAAGAGCGGGATAGGAATCGCAAGTGGAGGGAAATCATCAAGCAGCTTCAGGCCAGGCGATGGGGTTGTTGGCCCATCAGTGTTCTCTGCGGCTGCCGAGTGAGCGGCCTGGGCGCGCCCCGCCGTGGCCCATCAAGCGCTCCAGGTGCGTTACGACCCCGAGGGGGGCCCAAATGGGCGCCCAAGTCCTCCCTCCCCAGCCCCGCGGTGCACTGATAGGTGGGACGCAGTAGCGAAGAAGGAGAACCAACGCCTGGGTCCGTCGGGGGTTAAAGCCCCGCGCCTCAGGGGAGCGCCCCGTGCGCCCCCCACACCTCGCCAAGGCCCAGGCCCGGCTCTGAGGCGGCCCTGTAGGGATCATCTTCATCAGCGCACAGAGAAAGAGACAAGGAGGGGTGGCTGGGTGTGGGGGCTTTAACAGGAATAGAGGGCGGGGGGTTGAATTGCACCATCTGCATTGAGCAACTGGGGGAGGAGTTCAGGCTGCAAACCGCCCCCCACCCAGTTGTTCCAGCCTAGATCCATTAGACCGGGTGGGGTGGTGGTTCAACTCTCATCCAGGCAAGCCCGTCCTTGCTCAGCCTGGGGCGGGGGCCCTTGCCGCTGCTGGCTCGGCATTGGCGGATCAGTGCTGGCGAGGGGGGAGGGCGGCTGCAATTGCAGCAGCAGCCCCCAGCCCCCGCGGCCAGGAAGGGGGGGTTGGGTGGTGGCGTGGGGTGGGGGGCCGGCCTGCTGCCTCTGGCTGCTCTTGCATTGGCGGATGCGGGGAGGGAGGGGGGCAGGAAGCGAGGGAGGGGGGAAGAGCTTCAGTGGCTGCAGAGAGGGGGGAGAAAAGACGAGCGGGCGCGGGGGGGTCCCTTTATACATCGGGAGGGGGGCCGCCAACGCCGAAGAAGAACCAGCAAAGTTTGCAGCGCGCCCCACAATCCGAGGCCCCAGCCGGCTCAGCAGCCCCCTGCCGGAGCGCTTTTTTTTTCCTTTTTGCAGCGCGGGGGGGACCTCGGGACTGCCGGCCCCCCCCTTCTTTCCCTCCCCCCCCAGGGGTGAAAGTGCAAGAGGAAGTACAGCCGCTGCCATCTTTCCTCCGCTCCAAACACACACACACACCGAGGGAGGGGACGGGCGGGCGGACGGAGCGTGCCGGCAGCCCCCGAAAACTTCCCACCGACGGAGGCCAAGAGAAAAAGACCGCTTCCTCGTCGTCCAGCACCACCGGCAGCATCAACAGCAGCTTCCTCGGCGGTCTCGCTCCCGCTGCAGCGCCTCGTGGCGGCCGCGAAGCAACTCGCCCGGGGGGGAGAGGCGAAAAGGGGCTTCCTGCCTGCCTGTCCGCCCGCCGCGGCTGCTTCTGCTCCTGCGGCCTCTGGGCGCTCTCTCTCTCCCCCCCGCCGTCGGCCTTTTGTTCTTCCTGCCTTCGCTTTCCCTTCCAATCTTGCAATTGTATTTGGGATTTGCATTGCAACAACCCCCGCACGGAGCCGCCTTCATCTCCATCTCCTCCTCCTCCGGTTCCTGGGCGCGCTCGCGCACACACGGCGCCGTCGGGGCCCGGGGATTTTCTGTAAGGCGCGAGGCGGAGCGCGTGCGCCATTCTGGTTCCCCCCTCCCTTTTCTTTTTGCATTCCGCCCATCCTCTCCCTCCTCCTCCCCCGCTTGACGGGCGCGCGCACCAGCCCCCTCGACGGGAGCGCGTGAACGCAACAGCCGAGGAACGAGAGGACGCGCTCCCCCTGCCGGCCGTTCCTGCTGCTGCCGGCGCAGGAAGGTAAGGCGAGCCTCCAAGCAGCAGCCCCGATGGAGCGGGTGAACGAGGCGGCCGCAGCAGCTGCCGCCGCCGCCGCCGCTGCAGCCGCCGCCAGTGGCAACGCGTGCGGCCCTCCCCACCGGGCTGCTACACGTATCAGGTGAGCCGGCACAGCGCCGACCTTCTGCACAACCTGAACCAGCAGCGCAAGAACGGCGGGCGCTTCTGCGACGTGCTTCTCCGCGTCGGCGACGAGAGCTTCCCCGCGCACCGCGCCGTCCTGGCTGCCTGCAGCGAGTACTTCGAGTCGGTCTTCAGCGCGCAGGGACTGAGTGGAGGCGTTGAGGGCTCTGGAGGTACAGGAGCCGCCGGCGCCGGACGGGGGCGCAGCTGAGGCGACCGGCGCTGGAGGGGGCGGTCCCGGGGGCGGGGGCGGCCCCGGCGGGGTGGCCCGGGAGCTGGAGATGCACACCATCAGCTCCAAGGTCTTCGGAGACATCCTGGACTTTGCCTACACCTCGCGTATTGTGGTGCGCCTAGAGAGCTTCCCGGAGCTCATGACAGCCGCCAAGTTCCTTCTCATGCGCTCTGTCATCGATATCTGCCAGGAGGTTATCAAGCAGTCCAACGTCCAGATTCTGGTCCCGCCGGCCAGCCGCCCAGACATCATGCTGTTCCGTCCTGGCGCAGGCACCTCCGACCTGGGCTTTCCCCTTGACATGACCAACGGCACTGGGCTGGCCCCCAATGGCAATGGGATCGCCGGCATGCCCGAGGATGAAGCTACCCGGGCTGCCCTCTCCGCCGCAGCCCAGTCTTCCTTGCCCGTCTTGCAGGGGTGGACCGTCTTCCCATGGTGGCCGGGCCTCTCTCGCCACCCCTCCTGGCTTCGCCCTTCCAAAACGTTGGCACCGGCGCCCCCTCTCTGAGCAGCAAGCGGGGTCGGGGGCGTCCCCGCAAGGCCAACCTGCTGGATTCCATGATGTTCAGTGCCCCGGGGGGTCTGAGGGACGCTGGCATCCTGCCCTGTGGCCTGTGCGGGAAAGTCTTCACAGATGCCAACCGCCTCCGCCAGCACGAAGCCCAGCATGGCGTCACCAGCTTGCAGCTGGGCTACATCGACCTCCCACCCCCCAGGCTGGGCGAGAATGGGATCCCCGGGCTGGATGACACTGCCGCCCCCCGCAAGCGGAGCCGGACAAGGAAGCAGGTGGCTTGCGAGATCTGCGGGAAGATCTTCCGGGACGTTTACCACCTGAATCGGCACAAGCTCTCACATTCTGGCGAGAAGCCCTACTCGTGCCCTGTGTGCGGGCTGCGGTTCAAGAGGAAGGACCGGATGTCCTATCACGTCCGGTCCCACGATGGGTCGGTGGGGAAGCCTTACATTTGCCAGAGCTGCGGAAAAGGTTTCTCTAGGTAAGAGGAGGGTGCCCCTGGGGTTGTGGGTTTGGAATTTAAAAAAGACTTTCCAGGCGTTGGCGGCCGGTGTAACAGTTAGCTGACACCCACAAAGATCTGGGCAGAAACTAGAATGTTGCAGGTCACAGGTCCATCAGCAGATGTCCTCCTGCAGATGTCCGGATTGTATACTAACCTGAGCATCATGCTGATGGGAGCTTCAGTCTGAAACATCTGGAGGGCACCCTGCTGTGGGGTGCAGTTCCAGGCGGAACTTTGTGTGGAGTGGAGGCTAAAGGTAAGAGCCACCACTGCACAGGTGTGCCCATGTTCTGCAGTAAACTGGGTGGGTGTTGGAAGGACAGAACACCTGCTGGGGAGATGCAGAGAGCCCCAGGTATATTGTTCACCGTGTGCTTGGGAGGGCTGTCTCCTCCACATTTTTGTAGTGGCAAAAGATCGCCTATGCTGGCTGCCACATAAGATACAAATCAGCACCATCCATTTAAAGCATATTGAGCACATATTTTGAGCACATGACTTTAGTGAATCCGGGGAACTGCAGTTTACCCCTCACAGAGCTACATTTTCCAGCACCCTCAACAAACTGCAGTTCCCAGGATTCTTCAGGGGTCATGTGCTTCAAACGTACATAGAATGTGCTTTCAGGGAATAGTGTGGAACTTCTCAAAGTGACTTAAAAGCATGCACATGTTGATACAGAAGTAAATCCTGCAAGGCTCAGCAGGACTGAATTTGCTTAGCTTAGTGTGCACAGGGATGCAGCCTTACTAAGAAGTAATTCAGTAGGGCTTACTTCTGAGTAATTAGAGCCTGGCTCTCAAAGGTTCTCTGTATGAGAGCAACCTGAACTTCAAATTCTCCACCTTCGTGTCCTGAGCATTTTCTGATACTCACATTGGTGGAGTTTGGACGGCTTACTTGAGAGAGAAATAGAACCCTGTTCTGAATTACAGGGCATGGATGTAAGTATTATTGAGTGTGCTTGCAGAAAGCTTCTGGTATCAGATAAGTACATGTATGTTGATCTGCAGGTCTCTGTAATTCAGGAAATCACGTTTGTTTAAAGAGGTTGTGGCAACTTGTTGAAACTAAAGACTGGTGGAATCCTTCACAAAAATCGCTATTGTGGTGATGGAGAATGGATGGGGAGAATCAATTTGTACTTAGAGAAATATGATGGCTCCGCTCTTAATTTCCCCTTTTGGGTAGGAGCGTCACAAAATAGCCCAGGAGTTGCACCTACTTCAATATTCCTCTGGTTTTTGCATAAGATCCTGCTTGGTTCGCACTCCTAAAAATACCACTGACCAAGGCAGCCTTCATCAGCCTGGTGGGCTGTAGATATTTCTGGCCTACGACTCGCATCAGCCACTGCAAACACACTGCCATCTGGCTGGGGTGCTTGGGGCTGATGGGAGCTGTAGACCGAAACATCTGGAGAGTACATCTGGAGTGTAAAGCAAGAGGTTGTGTGTCCCCCACCAAACTGGACTGACACTTAAAAAAAATCAAAACCCATAACTTTTTTTTAATGATATTTAAGGTTCAGAGATTATTATTATATCTGATTTATTAATCGCTTTCTAAACTTATCATCACAAGGCGATCTGCATTTAAGATAATTAAAAACAGTTAAAAACACAGAACAGCAAAAAACAGAAAAGACTAAACCCTAACACAAAAAGAGACCCTCCTGGGTTGTCCTGTTCCCACAAGTGGCCGGCCACATCCTTCTGGGAAGCTCACAAGCAGTTCCCAAGTACAACAGCCGCTTATCCCATTTCTGATTCCCAGCAACTGGCATTCAGAGGCATGCAGAAGTAATAGAATCCCAGGATTGTAGAGTTGGAAGTGACCCTGAGGATCTATTCCAACCCTTTCAATACGGAAATATGTAGTTGTCCCATACAGGCTGTGCTTTCCCCCCCAGGGGTACTCAAGGGTACGGAGCCAGTGTGGTGTAGTGGTTAAGAGCGGTAGACCCGTAATCTGGTGTACCGGGTTCGTGTCTCCGCTCCTCCACATGCAGCTGCTGGGTGACCTTGGGCTAGTCACACTTCTTTGAAGTCTCTCAGCCCCACTCACCTCACAGAGGGTTGTGGGGGAGGAAGGGAAAGGAGAATGTGAGCCGCTTTGAGACTCTTTCGGATGCGAGTCGTAGCCCAGAAATATCTACAGCGCACCAGGCTGATGAAGGTTGCCTTGGTCAGTGGTATTTACACCTATTTTTCTACCAAAAAAAGCCCCCACTGCACAGGGATCACACCTGCAACCTTGGCATTATTAGCACCACGCTGTAACTTAAAGGAGCATTTTCCGTTGGGTGGATTTAAAAGTAAAGATTGATCTATGCCTTAACCACTTGGGGCACAAAATGTTGACGGGCGTTTTGCTGAATCAGTCAGGTGTACACACTGATTCGGGCTGCAGCTCTCAACCTGCTTACTTCCATTGAACCCAGTGAAGTTTCCTGGTGACCAAGTAAACATAGGATTGCACTGTGTGAGTTTCTGTGAAACAAATCTCAGTAAGTTCAGGGGAACCGATTAACATTGTACACAGGTTGTACATTGACATAAACATTATTATTATTATTAACCAAAGGTTCTTGGGATCATACCCAGGCTGGAAGTAAATTCATTTGATACAAATGGAAGTTACTTTCGAGTAAATATGGTTAAGATTGGGGTGTTATATCCCTGCAAGTAATAATAATACTTGTACGAAAGCAAGTACATTAAACAACCAGGGTATTTAAAGCCTTTGAACACCTATCTTTATTTAGAGGTAAGATTTTACTGGGGTTGTTTATGTTTGAAACTTATTTGTGAAAGCATGTAATACTTTTAGGCAGGAGGCAAATGAAACACTTAATTTCCTCTTTGTTTGTGAGGAAATTTAGTAACAGAAATTTGACAGCAACTGCATTATGGACAGTTACAGGTGGGTAGCCGTGTTGGTCTGCCACAGTCAAAACAAAATAAAAAAAAAATTCTTTCCAGTAGCACCTTAGAGACCAACTAAGTTTGTTCTTGGTATGAGCTTTCGTGTGCATGCATACCAAGATTGCATTATGGACAGTTTGTCTTTCTAAAAAAAAGCCCACACTCCTGGTTTTCAGAAATGTTGACTGCTTCAGATTATGGTAACTTAAGAAAGGAGGATTTTCAGTTTTTTAGATTGCCTTCTGTAGGTGTGCCTTTTTACAGCACCTTGATATGCAGATGTTTAGCAGACAATCATACTTCTCTTTGTTGTGCAAAGTGCTACCTGTTGATTTCAAAACATCAACATGTTTGTTTTTTCCCCCTTAGTTGTATGAAAAGAGAAATGGGACTAGATGCAGTTTGCAGGAATTATAAACAACCACTTAAAGACTTTCCTGATGATTCATAAAGTGTCCCCCTCTGTTTTAATTACACACCATTTTAGAAGAGGTGTTGCCTTCCTCTCCCCCACTCGCCCAAAAATTGATTCTCTGCCATTTGAAGGAGAGGCTTCGGGAAGGAGGTTATTAGCACGCGGCCCCCCCCCCCAAAAAAAGAAAAAACGCAAGGCATTGCAAAAGGGCAATTCTTAGCAGAATGCAAGGAAGGCTGCAATTCTGCAGATTCCCTTGGCAGGGAAGTTAAATAAAATAAGGGGAACTTGCTTCTGAATAAGGGGGCAGGGTAAGATTTTTGCACATGCAAAAGTCCCTTTGGGTTCAGTGGGGCTTATTGCCCTGTAAGGGGATATAGAATGGCAGCCTCAAACTTGTACAATGAATGGACTAAAATTTCTTGACTCTGAGGAAAGCTTGTCTTTTCATTGCTGTCCTGTTCTTTGCATACTTGCCCAGAAGCATCATTCCCCCCCCCCCGGTCAAAATAGTGTGGCTGTTTTTTGCCTAAGCTTTCCCTGGCCTGCAAGCTTGGGCCCTGTCATCCCCGAATTTCAGTTTTAATAATGCTGTTTTTATGTTGTATGATCTGGTTTTATTATCGTTTATAATATTGTATCTAAGTTGTGCTTTTGTGTACCTCTTAAGGATTTTTCAACGTTAAGCAGTTTAGAAATGTTTTTTAGAAGTACTGTAATATATACTTAGCAAAAGTAATAAATGAATAGCTGTGGTTCCTGCATTGCAGGAGCTTGGTCTAGATGAGCTTTTGAGTCCCTTCCACCTTTGCAGTTCTGTGATTCTATGAAATAAGTCACCAAACCGGCTTTCGGTGGGACTTGCTCCCAGGTATGGGTTCGCTAAAGGTTTTAAAAGTCTGTTTCAACATTCACAGTGGCTCTTAAAATGCAGGGCTGGGTTTTTTTTGGGGGGGGGGAAGCTGGAGGAGCCTTTGATCACAGGGGTGCATTTCAGGCCCAAACCAGACCCTCCAGTTGGGCTACTTCAGCTCACCTGCCTTTCCCCATCAGGTTGAGCAGCTTAACTGGGGACCCTATCTGCTGGCTTTCCTGGAGGGTGATTTCTGCTGAGCTGCATGTAATTGGCTGAGGACAGAAAAGCCGTTGTGAGAAGACAAGAGAGGGGGAGATAATCTCATTCCAAGCAGCTTTTGGTCTCAGACAATGCTGAGCTTTCTTCCCACCAGGAAAAACCAGCAGCATTTGGGGATCTACTTTGGTGACGCTAGGAAAACAGACCAGACGTTATCACCAATCCTGTTTTCAGTTGCACTTTTGTGTGTGTGTGTGTGTGTGTGTGTCAAAGTGCTACAGAACAGCCTCCCTTAATGCTTTCCAGATGTTTTGGACTACAACTGCATACAGGCTGGGGCTGGTGGGGTTGTGGACCCAAACACTGGTAGGGCCCCAGGTTTTAGGGAGAAGGCTGCTGTATCATGGAGGTTGAGTTCCGCTCTGCCTTGGGATTGTCTCCAAGCAGTGTTAGAAACTCAAATATAAAAGGTAGGTGCCAAATGGCTCCTTAAAGCAAAACGGAATGACTCGTTGCCATTTGTTTTTCAAATAATGGCCTGGCTGATTGTTTCTCAGTTAAACATCTGGCTACCTCAGATGACAACCTTGAGCTAGGTTAAGAACTTAAAGAACAAAAGTCATTTGATCCAGAGACACAGTCCACATATGTATTGGCCTATTCCGAACTCTTTTTCTTAATGGCGACTACTCCTGCTCAGGCTGCACAGAAAAAGCATTTTGGTTCCTGACATTCATTCCATTTGTACAGATAAAATATAACTGATAGAATTCTACAGGATGTGGTATTAGCGTGTGAGAAAACAGTCCAGATTCAGTGATCCCCAGGCAAGCAGCTCTTGATGCTGGAGATTAGGGCTCTGTTATAAATTGATATATCGTCTGATATTGGGTTTTACATCAGATCGTGATAACCGGTTTTTTAAAAAATGCGACTTTGCCATTTATCACACGTTGTGTGTAGTGTTCAAAAATCACAATATTGGGACAGGAAGCCATGCTTCTTCCAGTGTGTGCAGCCCCAAGTATAGCTACAAATCACTACTCAAACAGAGCTGTGAGAACCAGTTAGCTCTGTCTCCCCAGCCATCCAAACAGCAAGCAGGACTTCTTCCCTCAAGGCTCTTGCTTAAAGGCGCCAGGCTGGTAGTTGGCTTAGAGTAAGCCTGCAGTTCAGACTTCTGGAGCCCTTTCCCCCCATAAAACATAAACTGGGGTTAGTTTAAAAAAAAAAACCAGACAGACAGCTCCCTTTGACATTTGACCCTCTTCTGTCATTCCCCCTCCATCTGCGTGTGTGTACTGCTTGTGGGTGTGTGAGTGGTCTACGTGTGTCTCCCTCCCTGCTCCCATTGGTGGTATTTTTGGTGAGCAGCAAAAAGCACTGGGTTTTAAAAATAAAAATTAACTCAGCCAACATTTCACACTTTGTTTTCTGTAAGCAGCCAGCCCCTTCTTAAAACTGCACTGCTTGTGCATTCGGGGAAAAATGTGCAGTTACCATATTTTTCCATGTATAAGACTAGGTTTCCCCCCCCCCTAAAAAATAATGTCAAAAATTAGGGGCGTCTTATACAAGGGGCCATTTCCCCCCATTTTCTTAAATCTGAGTCCCCCAAAATAGGGGGCGTCCCTATACATGGGGTCGTCTTATAGACTGAAAAATACAGTAATTCTTACTGTTCTGAATTTGATTGTGTTATTATTATCTTCCTTATTGGGTCATGTGAACCGCTATTCTGAAAAAAATGCTTTGTTTTTATAGATTAGGGGGTGCTGGCGATGACTTTAAAGAACCAAGGGGAGATGGTGGACCGAAAATGTTTGGGAACCACCAAACTAGGAAACCTCTGTTGTGCTTGGTTACAATAGATGCTGCAGACCTAACTCCAGCTTATCTCTCTTTTTGTCCCCTTTCTCAAGGCCTGACCATCTGAACGGGCACATCAAACAAGTGCACACGTCAGAGAGACCTCACAAATGTCAGGTAGGAACTACTGGATGGAGGAGGGTCTCTGATGATGGGGAGGAAGCCTCTGAAGAAGGTGGTGGAGATGCAAGCCTTCTTCTGTACACCCGGAATTTACCGTGCTCCTTGTAAACTTGTTCTAGAGACACTCCGCTCCTCCCCACCCTCTTCCCAATGTCATCTGCTTCTCTTCCCCTCCCTCGTATGGTTTCTCCTCTCCCTGCCCCTCCACTCTCATCCCTACTTTTGTAGTGATTGTCTCTGCTCAGCTCGCCCTAGGCGGTCAACCTTTTCTCTCTTCGTCCTGCCTGCCCGTCAACAGGTGGGCTCTCAAGGTCCCTCCAGTTAGCTGCTGAACACATTTTTTGTGGGTTCCTCCCCCCACCTTTGAACATCGCACTGAGCAAAATTGGAAGCTCCCCCCACCCTCTTTTTTCCCCTAGCAAGGAGACACACAGAGCATTGCTGAAATTCAACTGTGACACTGCTTTGGGGAAGGTGGGGGGCTGTTTTTTCCCTCCTTCCTTTCCCAGTTAACGTAACTGTTTCTGCTTGGATCTGAAGAACAATAAACACCCCTGGACTTGCTGCAGGGAGGAGGCAGGCTCCTTGCAGGGAGGGGGTGACTCCAAAGTCCAGCTAAGGCTTAAGACACAATGGGCGTTCAAGGTGGGCATTGTTTCTGCTAACTGCTCTACCTGTGACCTGATGGAGCTGGGCTGCTCCAATGGCCTCTGCCACCCTTCTCCTTTCTGAGTGGTAAAAAGATGATCACATACGAAACAGGCATGTTTGTTTGCTTGCTTGCATGAACGTCAAGAGAAAAGCCAACCTCAAAGCAGTTTACAAAACAATAAAACTATCAGTTAAAAGAACTCTTTAGAACATCCAAAAGCTAAAACCGGCAATTAAGCTCAAACGGATTAAAACATACATCAATGTTCTGTTTCTGGATGGCCCTTGCCTGAACAAAAACGTTTTTAGCAGGCGCAGGAGAGAGCACAGCAAGGGCACCTGCCTGGTGTCAATAGGCAGGGAGTTCCAAAGTGTGTAAGCACACACACAAAAATGATTTCTCACAGATGCAGGATGTATGTGGCACCTGTAATGGTGATGGTTTCATTGATAGAAACGGATAGTCAAGTGGATGTATGAGATAAGGCAATCTTGCAGGTAAACCTGTCCCAAGTTGTCGAGGGCTTTAAATACTAACAGTAACGCCTTGAATTTGGCCCGGTAGCAAATTGTACAGCAAGTGCAGATCTCTGAGTCCAGGTGGTATATGCTGACATGGCCTCACTCCTGTCAACAATTGCGCTGCAGCATTCAGCACTAACTGCAGCTTCCGAATCGAGCGCAAGGGGAGCCCCGCATAGAGCACATTGCAGTAATCCAGTGTTGAAGTAGCCAGCGCATGAACTACTGTGGCGAAGTATTGATACCACGGCTTTTACTCTTTTCTGTTGGGGGCGTGGGATGTGATCTTTAATGCCGTGGCATGTTTTGCTGTGAGTTCCTTACCTAAACTTAATATATTTTAAATAACCATCTGTGAGGATTCTGCTGAAGCAGATGTCACCAGGTGTGTCGGGGGGATGCAGATGCGAGGGTTGAGCACAGCAGCAGCTACAATGCAAATTTTGGGAATGAGAGGGAGAGAGAGGCACCCAGAGCTCCTTGCAGAGGGTTCTGTAGTGTGGTCCGGTACAGTCAGTAGTAAGGTGAAGAAAATTTATGGCTTCCTGCAGAATAGTGGGGTAGGAGAGCTGAAAATAATGCCAATATATTTCACATCTGGCAACCATTGCGCCCCTTTGGTTTCAGATGGTACATGGATAAGGTAAAGGGACCCCTGACCATTAGGTCCAGTCGTGTCTGACTCTGGGGTTGCGGCGCTCATCTCGCGTTACTGGCTGAGGGAGCCGGCGTACAGCTTCCGGGTCATGTGGCCAGCATGACAAAGCCGCTTCTGCCGAACCAGAGCAGCGCATGGAAACGCCGTTTACCTTCCTGCTGGAGCAGTACCTATTTATCTACTTACACTTTGACGTGCTTTCGAACTGCTAGGTTGGCAGGAGCTGGGACTGAGCAACGGGAGCTCACCCCATTGCGGGGATTCGAACTGCCAACCTTCTGATCAGCAAGCCCAAGAGGCTCAGTGGTTTAAAAACCCGGTACAGAAATTTTCATGGCCCTCTAGTGGCTATGGTGACTCATTTACCAGAAGTAATTTATTTAGCGTTAACGCTATATAAATTTAAAAGGAACTCACAGCAAAACATGTCACAGGCTTTTTAGACTCATCTACCCATGTGGAGGTGGCTCCAGTACTTTGGCCACCTCATGAGAAGAGAAGACTCCCTAGAAAAGACCCTGATGTTGGGAAAGATGGAGGGCACAAGGGGAAGGGGACGGCAGAGGATGAGATGGTTGGACAGTGTTCTTGAAGCGACTAGCATGGGTTTGGCCAAACTGCGGGAGGCAGTGAAAGATAGGCGTGCCTGGCGTGCTCTGGTCCATGGGGTCACGAAGAGTCGGACACGACTGAACAACAACACCCATGTGCTATCTGAAACCAAAGGGGTGCATTGGTTGCCAGATGTGATTCCCCTCCCGCCGCCAGCTCTCCTACCCCACCAGAAGGTCCCAGGTTCAATCCCTGAAGGCAGGTGGCAATGTCCTCTACCTGAAAGCTGGGAGAGCCACCTTCCGCCGGTCAGTATCGTGAACGATGAGTTAGGTGGACCAAGTGTCTGACTTGGTTTGTTTTTAAAAGGAAGGGCTTTCCAATAAATGGTTCCAAGATCAGTCCCTGGCACAGGGTTGGAAGTGCCATCTGCCTGAAACCCTGGAGAGCGACCTTCAGTCAGTGTAGACCAGTGGTTCCCAAGATTTTTTTGGCCATGCCCCACCTAAGCATCTCTGAAATCCTGATGCCCTCCCCCTGTTCCTTATAATTCTTATTATTCAAAAGTGAACTCCTATTCACGTGGAAGAAGCCTAAAATGCTATTAACTGTTAATAACTCATTCTCAAATTGCCCCTCTTAAAAAAATTGCCCCCCTGTGGGGCGTGTGCCCCACGTTGGGAACCACGGGTGTAGACAATGCTGAGCCACATGGACTGGTAATCTGATTCGATATAAGACACAGCTGTGTGTCTTCCTATGCAAGGTTTGCAGACTTGCTAAAGATTTTCCCTTTGTCAAAGTCTGGGCAAAGACACCTGATTTCACCTGGCGCCCCCCTCATCCCTATCCACTGGCTAGCTCTACAATTTGCACCCTACAGTATGGGGAATAAACTGGGTCAACTTTGTAATCCCTTTCCTCCCCACTGTTTTTATTAAAGTCGGTCCCCCCCAAAAAAGGTCTTCGAACTTAAATATATGTTGCACAACACCCCCTCCCCCCCAAAAAACCCTGCAGAAGTTGTGAAGATCTTAGCACCTCAAACATGTAAGATCTTGAAGACAATTGAGCAATTTAACCCCAATTAGATTTAAGGGGCTTAAAATAATCTGTGGCAACCACCACCACCCAACCTGGCGTCTTCCAGATGTTTTGGAGCCCAAAAACATTTGGAGAGCACCCAGTTTGGGAAGATGATCCATAGCTATATGTTGGTTGGCATGAGAAAAATATAACTTTTTTCAGTTCAGCTGGGAATAAATGATACTTAGCAAGGCATCCTGAAGATCCCATTAAGGGTGTTGTATTTTTTTAATACATCTTTTTATATTTGGGTGCATCAGTCTGTATTTATATGACCTGCAAATTTTAATATCATAATTAGCGGTTCTCCTTAGGCTTCAGTCCTGAAGCTTCTCAAGAGCAGATGAAGCATTAAGGTGTGTTGCAAATCGCCAGTAAATTCAAGTTTGCATACTAAAGGTTGACAACTTACTTAACCAGCCTCTGCTGCTGTGCCTTTTAACAGGGGTTTAACATGCAGACATTATAAAGTGGCTGTGTTCCTCTCCATGCTGTGAAAACCTTGCCCTGCTGATTTCTTCAGATGAAACGGGTAACTGTTAAAGGCAGAAGAATTGGGCAGTTTTTTTCTGGTCAGTTGGCAACTGCATGGGTGCCAACTGACGGTAACCAGCACAGCGCTTATTCTCTTTCAAGATTGCCTTCCATTTCTGAACTGAACCCATCGGATTTCTCAAAAGCATGCATTGTACCAGTGCTGTGCAAAACAGAGATTCTTCTCTCACCATATTTTTAGGTTAAGTTATGTTTTATATATTTATATATTTATATTTTCCCACCTCCTAACTAAGAGTTAAGTATCTTAATGCAAAATAATTCATATGGCTGTTGGTTTTTCCTACCCAACACCTTTATTTTGCTGCATTCGAGTTTTGGTCTGAGATAAATTGATTTCACATTGATTGATTTCCTAAAATATATTTTCACTGTATTTGGCTACCCAGATAGAGCTTTATTAAATGCACGCTGTCTTTTGCACATGTGTCTTGAAGAAACAAAGTACAGACAGCTGGGTTTAGCACCCTCCAGTGTCCACTCAAGGCAAGTGCATGTCCCTTTTGTGGAAAATATAAATCCCCAACAGTTATAATTACAGAGAAATATAACTATGGCAAAGGCAACTTTCCCTACAGTTGTGCCTGCCTTTTTAAGGGGAAAGTGCTAAATGGAATTAGTGTCACTTGTTGTACAAGCATCCATCACCCAGGGCAAGAGTCATATCTCGCCCCACATATGCAGCAGGACAACCAAACAGTCAAGTCACCTGACATCATTATAATATGCCAGATGATCGACAGGTGGGCTGTCTTGCCCACCTCTCAAATTCGGTTGTGCAGAGGTTCTCAAGCCCTTGGGAACTGCGGCGCAGGGGGCTTTGCTGCTTCAGTAACATTGAAACTCCTATTCAGTTTGCAATGAAACACCTATTCAGATTGCAATGAAACTAGTGTAAAAATTATGTCTCCACCACCACCAGTTTAGCCATGGTTTCAGTGGAAATCTCTTGAATCAGTGTGGCTTCCGCCAGCAAAGGAACAACCAGGAGCTCACTTTAAGCTCCCGGTTCTTCCTTTGTAGCCACGCCAGGATTTGCCCCACAGCTGACGTCATATATGATAATTGGGTGTGGTTTTGGAGAAACAGCCTTTTGAGCCCAATGGAGAGGCCTGGTAGGCCAGAGCTAACCCACAGGCTGGAGATTCCCGGCCCCAGGACTGGGGTGCCATGTTTTGGGTAGGCTGCCACAGAAAGGTTCATTAAGTGAGCCATCATTTAACGATCATCGCTTTGGAGCCCACTTAGTTTCTCATGAACACAGGCTCTACAATCCACCGTCCCATTTCCAGCAGCGAGGTCAAATATTTTCCTTATCTAATTTTAACTTGGAGCTGGTTCAGGGTCTGGAAGGGGCAGTCTTTGCGAAGGGAACACCCACCAGGAACTTGATCTCGCTGCTCTTAGTGTTGGCACCAGGTGGGACTCAGCAGGCCAGTTCACCTGGTCACCTTAAGAGCGAGGTTGGGCAGAAAGGAAAAGTGCATCAGATGAGGGTTTTTTCATCGGAGGAGGGGGGGGGAAATCCAAGGGGTTAATGGGTGTCATCTTCCACTCCACCCCCCGTCAGTGCCTGGATCTTTTAAAACCTGGAATGCTACTGATTCTGCTGCAGCCAGTATTACAGTTACTCTGCCTTCACTGCCACGTGTGCGACCCCAGATCAACCAAGATAATGAAGAATGAAGATCATGGGTGGGGGAGCTCTGCTATGCACACTGTGGCTGCCCCCCCCCCAATGCAACTGTTCTTGGCAGGATTCAGACTTATGGCAAGAATTGTCTCATGCAGAAGTGTGATTTGCATGAACTGGCACCTCAGTGTGGGCGCTCTTCACAATTTGTGCAGCCCATACTGGTGCCTTCTGGATGTTTTGTTCTCTGACTCCCATCGTTCCCAACCAGCACGGCCATATTGACTGTTCCAGAACGGCAGGGGCGGTTGGGAGTTGTAGCCCAAAATGTCCGTGTTGGGCTGGAGCTGATGGAACTGGTAATCCAGAACTTCTAGAGGGCACCAGGTTGGCAAAGGCAGGTATAGAAGTTCGCAGTATCGATTGGAGCGTAGAAGAAGAAATTAACTTGCTTTCATTATTTTAATTGTGGGGCCATCTCCGGGGTAATTCCCTTTTTACCTGCCACGTTTAAGTTAGCCTCTGGCCATCTTCGGCGTTAGGAGACAAAACCTGATTCTCAAGCAAGCTAGACTTGTATTCCCTGAAAAATAAAAGTTAAAAATCAGCATTCAGAAACCTCGTGCTTTTCCCAAATGATTTCATTGCAGAATGAGTTTCTTCCTTATCTAATCTCTCTTACTTCCTGCCTATTAGCAGGAAATTGCCAGCCTCCATGGAATAAGCTCAGAGACATCTACATCCCTAGAGCAGTTGAAACTTCAAGAGGTATTTCTTAAACACTGTTTATTTTTTTTAAACTTCTCTATTTTTAGTATATTTATCTGCCTTTGCAATGCTTGACAGGAAAGCACTGGAGTTTTCCTTTTGTTAATTATTATTAATATTAACAGCGCTCTCTGATAACCTTATGTTGTATTTTTAAAGACATTAACCTCTTAAAATTTGAAATGTTTAGTTTCCTTCAAAGCTGATTGTATTGTCTCTTGTTTTCTTTTTCTTTTTAGTTCTGATTTTAGGCTTTCTGGACTCTTTCTGTATTTCTCTCGTTCTCTTTGAAAGAATGATTTTTTTGCCAGTCTGCTCATAACTTAACTGTGATTGAGAAGGGCCTCCATAATGCCTGGCTTGAAAAGAAATAAGTAAATTAAACGCAGCAACAAATAACTTGATGCCTGTTGTTCTTTCCAGTGAGCTGCGTGGCCTACTGGTGACAAAGTAGACTCAGCCTCTTGGGACTTTCTGCTGCACAAGCTCTGCCATGGAGCTTATGCAGGAGAACTTCCCAGCGGGTTGTTCTGAAGTTCACTCCTTTGGCGTCCTTTCCATGAGTAAGGCTTGCTGTGTTTCTCTGTTTTCCGCTTCGTAGTTCCGAATGTGCCTTTTACTTAGTCATTTTGAAATTATACCTGAACACTTGTCCCAACAGCCCAAAGATTTATATATTTTAGTCTGCATCATAGGAACTCCTGTCGGTTTCCCACAGGTAAATCACTTCCCAGGTTGTGTTGGGGAACGACAATGGATTTCTTTCCTCTCGTCCATTGGTTATGCAAAATGCACTTTAAAAACGGCAGTGGGTATCGCTTGTGTCGGAACCCTTTCTAAAGTCTCTGTGCCCAAACAGTTTATTTTTTTGCTAAATGGAAGCTGCCCCTGTTTTGCTCAGCGCAATGTCCAAGTGGTTATACTTTGAATTTTTATATCTGTTTCTGACTTAACAGCTTTTTGTAATGTCAGAGTCATTTCTTAGTGGAATCTATTCATGGGACAAACCACAAATAATTTTGTGTTTTTTATTGCGGTGCTCTGGTCTGGATCCTGCAGGAGGAGGCAGAACTTTCCACTTTTAGTGCCTTGCGTATTCACCAAGGGACCTGACCTAAGGTCTCTTAAGACTAAGAGAAAACAGCGATCTATCTTCATTTCTTTCCTTTAAACAAAAAACAAAAAACAGAACTTGCTTCAGGCTATTTATGCAATGACGTCTCCGTTAACGCCATTGTGCATCATTTAGGGGCCGGCTTCAGTAACTGTAACACTGATAAGGGAAGGGCCATAGCTCATTGGGAAAGCATATTCACTTTGCAAGCAGAGAGTCCCAGCTGCAATTTCCCCAGTGGCATCTCCACATAGGACTGGAAAGATTCCTTGCCTGAATCCATGGTACCAATCTTAGTGTGAACAGTACCAAGCTGGATGGACCAAGGAGCAACTTACGCTCCTGGTCATCTTCAGAACTCTAGAATTCTAAGGAGAGCAGGGAATCCCTGGTGGATGTTCCTGTTGTGGAACTTCTTAGCCTTTTCTCCCTCTGCCCAGAAGAGACGTGTTTGGGCATCACAAAGGCAGCCCTAGTCTAGGATCCAACATGGGTGTTGGGTGCCATCACACGGGCACTGGAGGGATCAGGACGTTTAATAGGGAGGGGCATAGCTGTCAACTTTTCCCTTTTTAAAAAAAGGGAAATTCCCTTATTCTGGATAGGATTCCTTGCAAGAAAAGGGAAAAGTTGACAGCTATGGGGAGGGGTTGACCTCCATGCTGAGCAGGGCCTTTCACTTGTAGGGGTTCAAATTGTGCCCCGTAACCTTTTCTGCTTCTAAAACTCCAGTGAGAGTCAGGCTTGCATGTATTCAGAACTGATATGCCTAAATTATGCAAATGAAGCCTAAATTATGCAAATGAAGCCATTTCCGATTGATATTGCATAGTCTGGTCTATCACTTTAGCGAATTTCCCCCATTTTTTTTAATTCTGCTGCTGCTTATACTATAGGGAAACACCGGAGGCCCGCCCTCCACCCTGCACACATACGCTTGCCTTAGAGCCATGAGGGCTAGTAACATGGCTCTTTTATTTATTTCTGTGGAAAGTGAGATTAGCAGGAAGCTTAACTCTGCGCACACAATGGCCTCTCCTGCGGTGGCTTTCCTGCACTCCCTCTGAATCGTAGCCCTGGCGGCTTCTCTAGAACGACCTCTCGCCTTCCCTTGCCTCTCCTCCTGCTCTTAGTTTTCTCCTGCTACTTGTGGCTGTCATCTTCCCTCTTTATTCCTTCTGCCTTCCCACCCCTACCTTGCCTTGTGTGTGATTTTTCCCTATGCCCAGGAGTTTTGCCTTTCTCCATCTGGCCCAGGGGCACTTTCTGCTTGGCTTCTCTCCCTCCTCCACCACCTTCCCTTTCCTGCCTGCTCCCATCTTCATTCGTCTTTCCTTACCTCATTGCTGCTGTTTGAGGACCTCTCCTCCTGTCCTTCCCATCTTCTCCCTCTTACTTAGATCATGATCGTCCTGGTAGAACCATCTAGCACTTCATTGTGGGGAGAATATAGTGTTTGTGAAGAGATAGTGAAAGAGTGCTAACTTGGGGAGACCCAAAAGAGGAGCCCTGGCTTCTAGAACAGCCTTTGGCAATGTGGTGCCCTCCGAATGGTTTAGACTACAGCTCCCATCAGTCCCCAACCAGGCAGCCATATTTGACTACAGCTCCCATCAGCCCCCAGCCAACATCCCTGTATGATGCCGCAGCTGATGGGATTTGTAGTCCAAAGCATCTTGAGAAGGTTGGAGAAGGCAGTCTTAGAAAGTCATAAGCAACGCGTTGCATTTATCCTCTTCAAAGTGCTGCAGTCTAATGGAGTCTCCGGGGAACTTTGGAGGCTGTGTCTTTGTAGCGTCTGTGATTTAAACTGCTCCCTCTGAATAATGGATGTGCTCAGGTGCCCATTCTAATCATGGGTACTGAGTTTTTAAAAATTTACTTATTGGACACTTATTTACAGGCCAGTTTTCTATTTTAAATGTTCCAAGTGGCTTACAGAAAATTAAAAAGAACAGTGAGCGGCAAAGAAGGCCATGAATAATTAAGATCTCTAAAGAAATCCTAATGGCAGGGGAGATCAATAAAACAACTTAAATTTAATTTAAGCACTCCGGGCTGTCACCCTTCTGGTCAGGAGCTCTGCAGTTGCTCCAGCGCATACACGGAGCTCATCTGCCCAATTCTGCTTCTCTGTTCATTCTATAGAGGGGAGCCCTTTGTAGGATGTGGAAAAGCCCTTCCGGATACCACAGCACTCGTGTGTTGACCTGAGGTCCTGTGTTTGCAAGAAGCTGATGGGTTAGAGCAGCCTCGGCCAAGCCAGGGCCCTCCAGATGTTTTGGACAACAACACCCATCAGCTCCAGCTGAAGCTGATCGGACTTGTAGTCCAAAAACAACTCCCCACCAAGCTGGGGTGTGCCCTAAAACGGCATCTGCTTGCTTGCTTCTTGAGCTGGGGTGCACTTGGCAAAGCAGGGCTTGACTCCTCAAACGTTTCTGCCATCATAAATGAAGGTGCTGGAAGCCTGCTTGTTGATTTCGGTGCCCCTCTTGAAATCAATAGCCTCACGTCACCGTAGCGTTAACCTTAGTAGCGACGTGTGTCTGCCTGCATATGCGTGTGTTTGTGGGTTTAATGTGGCCTTTGCTGCTCTCCACAGACCTGCAACGCCTCTTTTGCCACCCGGGACCGGCTGCGCTCGCACCTGGCGTGCCACGAAGACAAAGTCCCATGCCAGGTCTGCGGGAAGTACCTGCGGGCAGCATACATGGCCGACCACCTGAAGAAGCACAGCGAAGGACCAAGCAACTTCTGTACCATCTGCAACAGAGGTAATGAGCGCAACTTCTTGCAAATATGAGAATCCACAGGGCGAGAGGAGGGGAACTAGGGCAAGAGGCTTCTCCAAGAAGAGAAGGAACGGCAGGTTTTTTGCAGCTGGCATCAGCAAAGGGTGAACCGCTTGGCTCTTGAGTCCCACTAACATCCATAGCTGGCTGGCCACATGAGCCCGAGTGGGACTATCACGGGTCTCTTGCCTCAAATCTCACACCCACTCAGCCACATCCCCTTGGCTAGCCTGGAGGGCCAGGTGGTGTAATGGTTGGACTGGGAGACAAGGGTTCACATCCCCACTCAGCCATGTGACGATCACTTGGGGGCCAGTCACTGCCTCTCAGCCTAACCGACCTCACAGGGCTGTTGTGGGGATTAAATGAGGAAAGGGAGAGCCGTTTTACACCATCTTTTATGCCTTTGGAGTAAAAATGTGGGATGTAAAAGCATTAAATGAATAACACGTCTCTGCCAACCATCAAATTCAGGGGGATCAAATCACGAGGGGCGTAGAAATTTCTTGGAGCAGCCCAGACTATCGGCTAGTCTCCCACACCCCTGATTCCTTTCACTGAGTAAAAACAACACTTGGAAGTACCTGTGGAGGTCAGAGCCAATTCACCTCAGTAGTTGAATGATGTTTTTCCATCTTCAGATTAGGAGATTTCCAGAAAGAGAGCAGGACGGTCCAGGTTATCAGAAATGTGGGGTCCGAAAAGCGAATGAAGTATCTTGGGATAGGGAGGCGAGAAGGGGCGAATTCCCGCCCAGTGCTAAATACCCACAAGACCCCAAAAGCAAACCAGTAGCTTCTCATCAGAACTTGGCAGGGGCACCTCAGCCCCTTCCCAGGTCCCATTTTCCAGCATTTTAAAACGGGTAGGTGCCTGATCCTTCACACTCTCCCACTTGTGAGTGTGTGTGCTTTGTAAGGGTTGTTCACACATTATTCTGTACCTGGGTACAGATGGCCTGTATTTGGGTTCAGCTGCTCATGAGACACGATTCTACAGGTTTTCATTTTAAAAGACAACACTTAAAAAGGGGGTGTTTTGCTCAGGTGGGGACTGTCCTTGCAGCCTCTCTACATGGCCTTGGGATCATAGAATTGCAGAGTTGAAAGAGACCTCCCAAGGGTCATCTAGTCCAACCTCCTGTCTTGATTGTGGGTGGCTTGTTCCCGTCAGATATGAGCAGCCTCATACCCAGAGCTCCTCTGGAAGTCTATAAGAAACAAAAAACAACAACCCCAAAAAACCAATGAGTTTTGAAAGGTTCACTCCGCTATCTAGATTTGGAATGGTGCCCAATTGTATCTAACAGACAGAATCCAGCTGCTTCATCTAAGGAGCCATCATGCAAAATTTAGTTAAAATTCTTGCAGTTGGTTAAAATCGGTAGTTAAAATCAGCTGAGTTTTGAAAGACTCAGTCTGCCATCTTGATTTTAAAATGCTACCAATTACTGGAGGGAGCGCGTAGTAGCCTTTGTGGCAAGTCACCGTTGATAGCCTTTTCCTCCACGAATTTTGAATACCATCTATAGCCGTCGCATAAAAATGGAAGTGCGTCTCCACAGATAAACACATAAAACCATACAGTAAAACCATATTAAAAAAACACTTAAAAACATACATAAATTAATGATTGTGGAAGAGTGTTTTCTTAATGGTCTGCATAGGCCTGGCAGAATAGAAAAGTTCTCGGCAAGTAGGCACAGAAGGCGCCTGCTGAATCTCTGGTGGCAGGGAGTTCCACAGGACTGGGCCGATGACTGTTGGCAATGATGCTGCTGTTGTCAAATGAGCCTCACCAACTCGGGGAACAGCCGATGATGCTCCTGCAGGTGATCTCGGAGACTGAGCTGGGATTTAAGGACTCAGGCAATCCCTAAGTGTTCAGGGCTTTGTAAATTAATATACCAGGACCTTAAACCTGGCTCAGAAGATGATGGGCGGTCAGTGGTGCTGTTTAAACAGTGGTGTCACATGTTCTCGACCAGAAGCTCCTGACAGCATTCTGCCCCCCCCCCTATTCTGCACCAGCTGGATCTTGAGAACCAGGCCCAAGGGCAGCCCCACATAGAGCACATTATAGCAATCCAGCCTTATGGCTCCAGTCCATGAAACTTCTGGGGAGGTTGTCCAGGAATGTGCAGAGTGCCACCCCACCCCCCATCTGCTGATGACACCCCTGATTTGGGGAGAGGGGTTCAGCCTGTAGTGTATGGGGTGGCTTGCATTGTCTTAAATATGTTTTTAGCTCTGTTGGATACTTGTGGTTTTGGGAGGTTAATGGGGAAGGTAAGGCCTAAATATTTTTTTGACAAGCGAGTAAGTAAAAGAAGCAAATAAAGAACCTTTTTTAAAAAAAGAAGTGCAAAATAGCAGAATAATGCTCCAGGAGCCAGAATTAGATTGTGTAGCCCCATCGCTTACAGTTTTTGGGAGGCTGGCCAACGCAACATAAACACGTCAGAGCAGCAGACCACTGCAATTATGGCAACTGCAGAGCCAGGAGATTGTTGCTGCCTTGGCTGCAGAAACAAAGATAAATGGATTACAGCTCCAGTAGTTTCAGATGCAGACTATTGGGGGAATTACATTTTGCTTTCTCTCTAGAAAAACGGAGGTGCTCCTTTGCTGGTACTCTGGCTATAAAGGAATGAATACATGGTTGTTGTTTTTCTTTTTTCAAAAGCAGCAGCCAGATTCTGCCAGGCTAGTAAGGGGGTAAGGGGGACATATGTGGCCCTCCAGGCCTCTTCATCTGGCCCTTGGGACTTTTCCCAGGCCATAACCCTCTCTGGCCTTGCTGTGCACCCTCTTTAGGTGGTCTTTGCCTTGCTGGAATGAACTCCTTGAACTGCAGTCATTGTTCTTTGCTTGTCTGGATGGAGGGTGGAGTGGGGTATGCATGTGCCAAGTGCATGTAGAGACCAGCCACAGGGCTAGAGACAGCGTGGCGCAGTGGTTAAAGTGTCAGGCTAGGACCTGTGAGACCAGGGTTCAAATCCCACTTGGCCATGAAGCTCGCTGCATGTGACCTTGGGCCAGTCTCAGTCTCGCCTACCTCAAAGGGTTGTTGTGAGGAGCGGGGGAACCGTGTACGCCACCTTGAGCTCTTGGGGAAGGGGTATAAGTGTAACAGATAAATAATACTGCACAAAGGTAGCACATTTGCTGCTCCTTACTTTTGCCTCTGGCCCTGCCCACCACTGGCATGGTTTCCCCCTGAAAGGAATATGACTCTTGGGCTCGGGAAAGTCCCTGACGTCTGCAGCAGATCACATGATCGTATAAAGTTGTAATCATGCAGTACTGTCACCGTGTTGTGGCCTGGGAGGTAGAGAGGAATGGCCCAGTTCTCTCACAAGCACCGTTGCTTACAGCCTGGTGACTCCTTTCTGTGTTGGCTGGGTTTGCTCCTCTAGAATGCTGGGCTTGCTTACTTGCTGCTACTCCTCAGGGCAGCCAGTCCCCAACCTGGTGCCATCCAGATGTTTTGGACCACAACTTCCGCCAGTCCCCGCCCCAGTGCAGCCATGCGCTCTCATCGCAGCAAGTTGAGGAACCGCTGCCCAAGCCCCTCTCTCTCCTGGGCAAGGAGATTTCATTCCTCCTTCCTGTTTCCTTCCACCACCCCGTCCACATACACCAGAATAGGCAGTCTGTTCTCAGCCCAGGTGAATCGAGAAATAAGCATCCAGGCTGCCAAAGTGGCCTTCATACATTTATTTAAGATCTCCTGGCCTCCTTTTGCACTGCCCTCTTCTGCAAGCCATATTTGGTAGATTGCGGATTTGTTTTAGGAACTGGGCCGGCTGAATCCTATGGGGAGCTCACTTAGCATGTGATTTGCTGCAGGAGCGAAAAATATTCAAGCCTGTGTCTCGGTCCTCCAGATATTTATAAACTACAACTCCCTTCAGCACCCAGCCAGCACGGCCATATTAAATTTTTATCCATTCCCAGAAAATCCCATACTGCCTGCATTAGGAAGAAGAAGCAAAACATCGTGTAGGTGTAAGATCAGCATAAACTAAAGATGCCTTCATAAAGCAACATTGAAATACATTGCAGTGATGCAGGGACCGACAGGTGTTATAGCCTGACACCTGGGATAACTCACATCAGTAGAGCATGCAACGTTTGCTCTCAGGTTCATGGGTTTGAGCCCCACGTTGGGCAAAAGTTTCCTGCATGGCAGGGGGTTGGACTAAATGACCCTCATGGCCCCTTCCAACTCTACAATTCTGTGATTCTGGAGAGCATCAGGCTGCCATCATGGCTGGGTCTTGACATGGGTCCTGGAGGCTTCTTCGTTCTTGTTGCGTATGCACCATCTACTTTAAAACACATGGCTTTCCTCCTAAGAATCCTGGGAACTGTAGTTTGCCCTGCATAGAGACACAATTCTCAAGACCCTTAAACTACAGTTCCCAAGATTATTGGTGGGACGGACGACCCATGTAATTTTAACTGTGTAGTGTGTATGCAGCCTCCTTCTCGGTGACCTCACCTATCCTGTGCATAGAGTCTCCAAGTTGCTTCTCTTTTAAGTCACTTTGAGGCATCTTTTTGTATGGAGTGACAAAGAAATGCAGTATGGTGGTGGTGATGATGATGATGATGATAATTATTAATAGACTTCTCTCCCCACCCTGGTAATTTCTGGGTCTTCATTTGCGAGAGCTCCAGAGGCCCGCTGCCTGCCATGTTGAGGCCTCCTCCTCTCGCACGGCGGTGGCTGGCTTTGATCTTGGTTCATCGGGCGCCCATTCTCTCGCAGAGGAGCCGAGAGGTGGAGGAGGAGGAGGAAATCTGGCAGCGGCTAAGCGGAGCGCGGGGGAAAGGCAGAGAGGCATCTGTGTCTGTCCTGGCGGCAGGATCTCATCTCCTTTTATCTTGTTTAGGTTTCTCCTCTGCCTCCTACTTAAAGGTCCATGTTAAAACCCACCACGGTGTTCCCCTTCCCCAGGTCTCCAGACACCCGGAGCCCATCCCGAATGGGGGAGCAGCGTTCCACAGCGTCAGGACCTATGGCATCAAAGGCAAGCGACTCCCTGCTCTGCACTTTCCGTCTCTTGACGTAGGACCTTGTTGGGTGCTGGGGAACGGGCGGATAAGGGGGGGCGGGCGGGGGCAAGGTGCCAGTCAGGAAATCTGCCATGTTCTGTTTGGGAGAAGGGCACAGCTGAGTCTTCCCTCGGCTGCCCCACTTCAGGCTGCGGGCGGAGGCTTGCATGTCTGAACGCTCTCCGAAGAGCAACAGCAGTAACTCACCCATCACTGCATGGAGAAAGCTAGCCACATAAGCAGGCTCTCCCGCCAGCAAAACAGACAAGTGGCCTTGGGACACCCGCTAGCAGAGCCATCACTTAAATCCTTATGCCGTCACAGACCTGTTAAACAAGATGGAGCAAGATGCCAAGAGTTCTCTCCAGCAAGCGGGATTAAAGATACTCTTGTCTCCAAACTTGGAGGTTCCGTGGCCTAGTAACCATTGATAGCTTCTCTTCCTCCATGGATCTGACTAATCCCCTTTAAAAGCCCATCTAACCCTCTGGGCATCCCCATATGATCCCATGGCGGTGAGTTCCATAAGATCATCCGCCATCCTGGTGGCCTCCGGACTTTTTAGGACTAAAACTCCCATCAGCCTGAACCAGCTCAGCTGGGTTTTCTGGGAGCTTTAATCCAGAATATCTGGAGAGCACCAGATTAGCAAAGGCTGCATAGCGTAATGGTGCAGGGAGTTTTGCTGAGAGGAATTGCCCTAACCTTGACTGTGTCCCCTGTCCGACTGTTCCCTTCTCCACCCCACCCATGCAGTGAGGCTTTGAAGCCCAGAGTTACAAACCTCCACCTGCCTGAAGTAGGACAGTTTAGGAAAAAGTTACAGCTTGGGTTTGCTGGATCTGGCAACCCTAGGAGAAATTTCTGGAGTTACTGAGAAAGAGTTCCGTTTTGATAACTGGGAGAAAAGCCCCTTTGATGGTGGGAGGAATTTAACATCCCCCCCTTCACTCAAGGCTTAAAAACTGTATAGTTTTTGGATGAATTCTCCGCTTGCCCCTTTATATATCTCCATCCCTTTGAGGCTTAGGCAGGGACCTTTGCGTTCAGGAGATGATTCTCCCTCTGAGAATCATAGAATTGTAGGGTTGGAAGGCAATGCAGGAATCACGGCCACCCAACCTCTGCTTAAAACCTCTGGTGAAGGGGGCTTTGTTGTGGAGCAAGGCTCAAGACTGCGGCAAGCCTCAGGCCTGTTTCTTACAAACGTGCCCAACATGTGGCTAGCAAGATGGGAGCCATCTCTGGTAGTAAACATCAGCCCTGTGCAATAATACTGGCACGTCAGGCAGGTGGTTAAACTGGAACTCGTGACTGCTTCATACCACCGATGAGCTAGTTTCTGGTGCAGGGAACAGCTCTGTGTAGAGAGAGGTGCTCAACCTCATGAGTCCTGGCCAGCAGTCTGAAGCGCTTCTTTCTGGCTTGACTCGGGGAAGATGGAGAAGATAAGACTGGTGGATGGGATGACTGCCCAGAAATTTAAACCCAATGGGCCGTCATTTAGACTCCTCTGGCTTAGGAAGGTGCTGAAGAGGCTGTAGTGTGGCGTTGACTCTGACTCATTCACTCATCCCTCTTTCTCTCTCCCGTTCTCTCTGGTCACATTTACACTGTACATTTAAAGCATTATGCTACCACTTTAAACAGTCATGGCTTTCCCCAAAGAAGCCTGAGAATTGTAGTTTTTTTAAAGGTGCTGAGGGCTCTGAGGGAGATTGACTCTTCCCCCTCACAGAACTACAATTCCCAGAGTTCCCCGAGAAGGAGAATTGGTTGTTAAACCACTCTCGGAATTGCAGCCCTGGGAGTTCTCCTCACAACTCTCAGCACCTTGAACAAACTACACTCCCCAGGATTCTGTGGGGGAAGCCATGCCTGTTTAAGTGTTTTCATAGTGCTGAAAATGTCTGGCCCCTCTTGCACATATACAAAGGCGGCCTGGCTAGGAGGTCCAGTTACGGGGGTCTTCGTATGTGGCAGCTTCTGCCTGTCACAAAGAGTAGTGCAGGGGTTGTTGGATAGATCTGACTTGGAGGGGGACCACAGTCCACCAGGGCCTTCCCGGATGTGCTACACTGGAACAAATCCCCCCTTTTGTTTCAATGGGCATTGCCCAGAATAACATCCCAGCAGATTGTGATGCCATGTGGGTCAGTGCATGGGGATATTGGGGGGGGGGAATTTTCCACTAAAGGAACCAGAATGCCTCTCGACAGCTTTGCCTCCCCCCCCCCAAATAAAGAATCTGTTCTGGTTTAGGTAAAAGTTAAGGGCTCGGGGTGTGTGTGTGTGTGTGTGTAGGGATAGCTCTCAAGTTGCATCTTGCTTTGTGGGTGGAAGTTGGGCTTTCATGCGTACTGTCCCAGGAAACAGCCAAGACATTAAGGAAGCGTCTTTGGGCAGAGGGGTTGCTGGGACAACACAGAAAGCTGCCATATACCGAGTCAGACCATTGGTCCATCTAGCTCAGTATTTCCTGCACTGACTGGCAGCAGCTGTCCAGGATTTCAGGCAGGAAGTCTGGGTTTCTGAGAGATCCTGAGATGTGCCTTCCCAAAAGTGCTTTCGCGCTCAGCCTTCGCTAGCCTGGTGCTGCCCAGCTGTTTTGGACTTCAGCTTCCACCAGCTGCTGGGCTGGCTGGGGGCTGATGGGAATTGTATTCCGAAACAGCTGGAGGGGGCACCAGACTGGCGAAGACTGCTTTTGCGTTAGATGGGGAACAGGATCAGGCTCCTTCTATATCCAGAGGATCATGATTCCTAACAGCTTCAAGGAAAGGCTGGATTGAGTGGAACCAGGAGGAATGAAATTTGGTTGGATCCCCCCCCCCTGCCCATCCGCCGTGACCCTTCATTTAAGGTCAGGCAATGTTGCTTGGTATTAGGGAGAGTCTTCTGAACTTGACTCACCCCCCCCCCAGATATTGAGGCAGGACGATGGCAAGCGCTAAACCACATGCCGGTTCCCCAAGTAGCTTTTGCAGTCTCATGAAGTCCTGGACCCATTGCGTTGGAAGCGACCCAAAGAGTAATCTAGTCCATTCCCCTGCAATGAGGCCAGGTTGGAGCTTCACCATTGCGTTAGGCTCAAAGAGGTGAGCCTACCTGGCCCAGCACCCCAAAGCCCTCCCAGGCAGGCTTGCCGGATCCTGCTCCCCTTTCCTTGGAAACTGCTTCGTAGGGAAGGGAAGAAAGACATGAGCTGACTTTTTGAATAACATAAACACACGAGGACAACCAGGCTATAGGGAACGTTGATGGGCTCTGCCGGCCTGGCAACCCTCCCAACATTTGGCACTACTTCACCCCAGAGTCACATGGCTGTACTGGTTGGGAGTTGTAGTCCAAAACTATGTAGGGCTAGTCATTTTAGTGTAAGGTTACCAGACGTCCCCGTTTCCTGGGGACAGTCCCTAGATTTACAAATTGGTCCCCTGACAAAATCCATCATTTAGTAGGAAGTTGAAAAGTGTCCCCGGATTCATTGAAAAAAAATCTGGTAACCTTATTTTAGTGGGTTTGTCCACACAGCTGGACTGGGAAATGGGCAGGTTGCATGCCAGCAAGAGGTTTAGATGGATATTTTGGGATAGACAGGGAGGGGGACTGTGGCTTGACCTTTAGCATGGCAAATCCACCGCAGGGTATCTAAAGAACGTGCCTTTTTTTCTTTCTTTCTTTCTCTCGTCTCCCTAGAAGGCCAGAAATGCTCACCTTTGGATCAGATTGAGAGCTCGGATTCCTACGGAGACCTCTCGGACGCCAGCGACCTCAAGACCCCCGAGAAACAGAATGCCAACGGCTCCTTCTCCTCCTGCGACATGGTGGTCGCCAAGAATAAATTGGAGTCGGAGGGGGATAAGAAGTACCCTTGCCCCGAATGTGGCAGCTTTTTCAGATCCAAGTCCTATCTTAACAAACACATACAGAAAGTCCATGTCCGCTCCCTGGGGCCCCCTTAGGGGACTTGGGCCCTGCCCTGGGCTCCCCCTTTTCCCCACAACAGAACATGTCTCTCCTGGAATCGTTCGGGTTTCAGATTGTCCAGTCCGCCTTTGCCTCCTCCTTGGTGGATCCAGAGGTCGACCCACAGCAAATGGGGCCGGATGGAAAATGAAGCCGGCTCCCACCTTGACATAGCGGCTGTCTGCTTTGGGTGTCTTTAAGATGGCTGAGGGCAATGTGGGGGGCTGACACACAAAAAGAAAATCCAAGTTTTGTAGTGGGGAGATTTTTCTGTTTGAACTCCTTTTAGGTCCTCCCTTCCCTTCTCCCCGAAATCTTCCCCGGGGGGCAGAGAGTGTGTGCGTGTGTTGGGGGGCCAGCTGCAGGGTTATCACCTGCACGGCAACGAATGGAGGGGCAGCCTTTGGGGGCTGTGCCCCATGGCAGGGCAAAACGGCGCCAAGCACCCAGAAGGTCTGTGGGCGACCCCAGCTTGGAACCCCGCGGATGAAAACTAAACACCCCAAAGGCTGGTTGGGGGAATGTTAAGAAACCCTAGTTGATCTGGCAGAGAATTAGATGTGTGTCTCTCCTGTCCTTTTATTTGGTCCTTCATCCTTCTCTGCCTCATGACCCTTTCCTAAGATTTGCATTGTTAGCATCGTCTGCTCATAAAAGCACATACCCTGTGAGGTATCTAGTAGGTAGAGGTACCATTGTTCTTTAGGAAGGAAGGAAGAAGGGGGGGGGGAATACCACCAGAAAACGCAACTTTCGAAAGCTTTTCTTTTCTTTTTGAAGAAGCGAGGATGCTGTGCAAGGGGGTTGAGGGAGGGTACCCACTGTCTGGCCCCACCAGATTCAAACCAGTCCTTGGGTGCAACCAAGCAGCAAAGTTCTCCTGAAAGTGGTGGTGGGTGTGGGGGAAGTCAGGCAGGTGAGCCCCCCCCCCCCAGGAGCAAATTCTCGCTCATTCCATTGGGGCTCCTTCAGGAGAATTTAAACTCAGTTTTTATGCTGCTTGTTTTTCTAACTCGCTCTCGATATTTCTCTCTCTCTCTCTCTTTCTCTTATTATGATTCTGATTATTACATTTATGATTTTAGGACCTGTTGTAGTGATTTGCTACTGAGAAACCCTAATGAGGGAATTATACAGAGAGCTCTTAAAGCAGCTGTCATGTTAGGGTTAGTATTAATTTTTTTTTAGATGTATCATAATTATAATAAACTTGGCTAGTTGATTGTTTTTAAGTCTATGGGATAATATAGTTATGCAAAATGGAAAAAAGGGGAGGGGGAAGGTAAAAAAAAAAGTAAAGGCAAGAGCCACACACTTGGTTGCCTGATGCATAAAGACCCCAAAAGATGAAATTGATCGGCAAAAACGATTAATTTTTCTGTACTACCAACCTGTTTAGTGCAAATGAATTATAGAGTTCAGAGTGATTAAAAGAAAAAGAAAAAGCAATTTGATTGGACTGCATTAAAGAAGTTAGAATGGTTACTTTATGCCCCTTCTTTTTGTCTGGTTTATTTTATTTTAATGTGGAATTTTTCACTTTGAGCCTGCTCTTAATTTCGCAAGAGGAAAAGGAAACCCTCCCGTCAAGGAAAATGGCACTGCTTTTCGGAGGCACTTAAGCTGCGTCCAAGTCAGGTGTTGGGTTCAGAAGTTGGTCCAGCAGATGTAATATTGGGGGAGAGAGGAGAGGTGCATGATCCCACTTGAGTCAAGGAATTCGAATCTCCAGGGAGCTGACTAGTCAAAGGGGCAGTGGGTTAGGTAATTTATAGGGCCTTAACTTCCCCACTGATTCGTTCTGTTTCGCTACATCTCATTCCCAATATTCATAATGGGTGAGTACAGCAAAAGAAACAACCACTACCAAGCCCTAATGATATACTTGTCTCCTTGAGATGCAAATAATAGGTTCTGCTGTTGTTGTTCTTAACTGGATGATCTGAAGGTGTTATCTGTTTCACAAATAATAGAGTTTTGGCACAGATAAAAGGTCACAGAAATGGTGGGTATATAGCTACACCGTTTTTGTTAGAATCTGCACATTCAGGTTGCAGCAGTTGCTGGTAAAATGCCCCCCCCCCCCCCCCAAGAAGTGAGGATTTTTGCTAGGGCAAGATGCCAGGCACTTCTGTAAAGACATGCAGGTGATGGAACGTAAAACGAGCTTGCTGGATCATGCCAGGCACCCACCTAGTCCATTATCCTCTTCTCACAGTGGCTACATAGATGCCCCGATAGGAAGCCTTCAACCAGGACCCAGGCAGAGTGCAAGAGCCCTCTCCCCTCCTGCGGTTTCCAGCAACTGGTATTCAGCAGCATTAAGAACAAAAGCAGGGCCTGCTGGATCAGGGTGCCCTCCAGATGTTGTAGACTACAGCTGCCGTAAACCTCTGCATCACGGTGCCACGCCAGCTGGGGCTTGTGGTAGTCCAAAACATCTGGAAGGCTGGGGGGGTAGTGGTTGAAAGTCGCACAGGAGCCCCACTAAGATTGGGGTGAGTGGGCAGGACAAGGAAGCCTAAGCAGAACAGCTGCGCAAGGACGTTAACCTCTCCTCCTGGTTGCTGGGAGAGTCGATTTTCTCCTTTATTGCAAAGAGAGGAAATGAGCTTGCAAACAGCCTTCCGCCTCCTCCCGTCATTTTCAGCATGGTCAGGGTTTTAGTTTAGATCAGCCTTTGCCATCCTGGTGCCCTGCAGATGTTTTGGACGGCAGCTCCCATTGCTGCTGTGCTGCCTGGGGCTGATAGGAGCGGCAGTCCCACTCCCACACATCTGGAGGCTGGTTGAGACTGTTCCTGGTGTTCTGGTTAAGGGAGGGGTGTACTTGTGAATGTACCATACTTGCTGGTGCCAGAGTCTCTGTGTTAGTTTTGGCTTCCCTCCCTTTTTTCTTTTAAAGTACAGCATTCTTTTTTTTCTGCTAAGCATGGTTGGGAACGATGAAGGCCCAGCAAGCGTAAAGCAAGAACCAAAGGAAACTACGCCCCTCCAGAGCTTGAAGGAGTTCGTTTCTTCTGTGCAAGGCAGGCCAGGCCACACCTCCCTGGCGTGCATGAAAATATGGATCCTTGTTTGCCCTCTGCAGCTCCACCACCAGGAATGGAATAAGGAGCCCCACTTTTGAGGGAGCTGCCTAAAATTTCTCAATGTATTGGAGGTGTCCATAAATCTTTCCATTGGCGTCCCCTCACCTGTCGTCGTCGTCGTCCCCACCTGAAGCTTTTGGCTGCATCATTCCCAGCTAGCACAAACCCTCGTCTTATTCCAGCATGGCTAGGCTGCCTAAGGCTCATGGGAATTGTAGTCAAACAAGATCTGGAGTGCTCCAGGTTCATTCAAGTAATGCAGAAGCCAGGACTGGGGAAACGGGCCCTCAAGATATTGTCAAGACTACAACTCCCATCAGCCTCAGCCAACATGGCCAATGGGCAGTGATAATAGTCATATCCCAGAATATCTGGAGGCCAACACCTGGTATGCACTCGCAAAACTGCACGTGTGTTATTCTGTGAACATCAAGAACTAGGTTTCCTGGAGGTTCGATTTCAGGGAGTGTCAGGTGCACAGATCGCCAAAACCTAATATTTTGGTGGTAGAACACCTGCTTGGCATGCAGAAGGTTCTGGGTTCTAAGCCAGATGCACCCACAGCTTGATTCAGCTGAACCATCACAGTTCTCTCTTGCCTCCACCCGTTTTCAGCCTTTTGGATGGAAAAGTCGCGGCTTAGCAGTGTTTCCCAAACTTGGGTCTCCGTCAGTTTTCGGACTACAACTCCCATCATTCCTAGCTGCCAGACTAGTGATCAGGGTGATGGGAATTGTAGTCCAAAAAAAAAACTGGAGACCCAGTTTGGGAAACACTGTACTAGAGGATCTACTTTGCATGCAGAAGGCCCCAGGTTTTGTAGCCACCATCCTTATGCAGGACTGGGAATGTCTGAAACCCTGGAAAGATGTTGCCAGTCTGTGTAGACAACATGGAACTACATGCACCAAGACTCAGCAAAAGACAAGATTCCCATGTCCCTAAAATGGGAATCTAGGCAACACCCTGAGTATGTGAGGGGAATGGGAGTCGGTAGCTGACACCTCTTTACCACCTTCAGGGTTGTGGTGGCTAAAGCCGATCAACTCCCTGCTGCTGCTGCTGCTTTTTTTTTTCTTTTTTTAAAAAACTAACTTTTTAGATGCCAGAATAACAAACATTTGCTGCAAGCATCTGGAGAATTGAAGGTGTCTTTCTTTGAGGGGAAAAAAGAAAATTAGAAGTTGAAACCTGGAACAACTTCTCAGGATAGGAGAAGGAAATTATTTTCAGGGAGGCATTATGCACCCAAATGCTGAGAGACCTGCAGGCCGTGCCATGTGGCTGGTGAATCCTCCTTACACAATCCTCTTGTGTGTGCCAGCCGGCAAGCCAGCTACACACCACCCCTGCAGGCTTCAGATTTCAGATAACCAGCATGGTTTCAGATGTCCAGATGGCCTTGCAAGGGCCAGCAGGCACTTCCGGTTCTGGTGAGGAATACCTCAACTCTGCAGACAGTTCGGGACAAGTGTCTTGTCCGTTCAAGGGCACCCTCTGGCCTGTGTGCCGTGACGCAGAGGTGGGTGGCTGGGAGCTCCCACTTTAGGTTTCTCTCACACACAAGAGACGGTTTTTGTTTTCTCCTTTCCTCCCCACCTGGGAAAGGGATGCAGGGAGTGCCCTGGCTCCAGCCCAAAGGCGCGTGATCACCTGCATTGGGCATTGTGTTGATCTGCCGCAGGTCAGCTTCCCCAAAGCCAAACAATGTTCAGCCAAGCCCAGAAATTATTGATAGCTGAAGCAGAAGGCGTGGCAGTTCCTTGGCTGGTAGCGCTCTCTTCCCTTCCTGCCCCCCCCCCCCGGCCACAAATACATGGCACATTTTGATCTCTTGTTTTTGGAGAGGGAACAATCTGAACCAGCCTGCCTTAATTTGCTGCTCTCCAGAGGTTGTGGATGATGCCCCCAGTTCATCCTTACCAGCTGCGAAAAAGCCCTGCCTGGAGAGCTGCTGCCAGGCAGTGCAGACAAAACTGAGCTAGATGCACCAGTTCTTTCTGACTATAAAGCAGTTTCCACTGTTCCTCTAAGGGTCTCTGGGTCCACAAGTCTTTTTCAAAATATTATGCCACTTAATGTATGGCTAAAACGCTGCGAGCCTCCGCACCATCTTTTTCATCAGAGAGCCAGAGGCCGTGCTGGGCTATCATGCGTTTGTTACAAACACACAAACCTTGGAGATAAAAAGAGAAGGAAAATAACAGCAGGCCAAGGTCATCCTAGGAGGCAAACGGTTGGAGAGCCAGAAATAGCAGCCTTTCGCCATCCAAGGTCTTGTGCTTTAACCACAAGACCCAACCTCTGAAGATTTTTAGCGCTGGCGTTTACAGAGATATTCTCCTATTCAGAATGAAGTCATCTCTTCGCCTTTGTTCCTACCTGATGATGAGAGGGAAGATTTGACAGCAGGATGTGGATGCAGTATTAGCTAGCAGCTTCCCAATCTGCTCACATCATCAACATACTTGGGGCTTTGTGTTTCAGGAGTAGAATCGCCGCCGGCTGCCACCAAAGCAACGAAGCTCCCTGCATCACAAAACTTTCTAAATTTTAACTGGGGGGGAAAGGGGAGGGAATGAAGGGCCTCAGTTTTTAAGAGTTAAGGGGAATGAGAATGTGCATATCTGCAATTCTAGTGGTTAAGGGCGCCTTGGACTAGATACTTGCAATGTCCCCAGTGCCCGATTTGGTTCTCAGTACTGTACATTTAATTTATTTGCTTTTTTTTCATAAAATTGATACACCACTCGATTGCAAAACCTCAAAGTGGTTTACAAAGGGACCACCCCCCAAAAGGCTGCAGTTTATTAATATCAAAAAATGTGTACTGTACACCTCTTGGTTGCAAAACAAAACTTCAAGTGGTTTACACAAAAAACCACAATATGTATCATAAGCAATAATTTAAGACTAATTGAGTTTGCTGTTCTGTTCGGATGTGGAACAGCAGCTAGGAGGTCATCGCTTTGGAGTTCTCTATGTACAGCCACATTACAAATGCTATTTGTAATAGGGGCACTACTGCAGTTTTTTTAGGGGGGAGGAGACTGTTTATGGACCCACAAAGGGCTTAAATGACAGGGAGGAGACAAGGTTTGAGGCTCAGCCACATGAGATTGGGCCTTCTGTGCTGGAAAGCAGCCCTCCTGTTACTGAATTATGTAAGTATCAGGAAATCCTCCAGGTACTTTCCAGGAGTGAAGGGTAGGGTGCTTTATCTGTCAATACGATGGAATGTGGATACACCCAGCACCTCAATTATTTGTGACAGCTGTCCTATCACATGTTGCTTGAACCACAGGTTCCAGGAATGAAAAGTTTTTCCTGGAACCTGGGAGAAAGCAAAAGTAAGTATTGCAGCCCAAGCAACATGTGATTTTCAACCCCTCCCTGCTTTGTTGGCCTTGTGTAATGGTGGCAAGGTAAAGGTAAAGGGACCCCTGACCATTAGGTCCGTTCGCGGACGACTGTGGGGTTGCGGCACTCACCTCGCTCTATAGGCCAAGGGAGGCGGCCTGCAGCTTCCAGGTCATGTGGCCAGCATGGCTAAGCCGCTTCTGGCAAACCAGAGCAGCGCACGGAAACACTGTTTACCTTCCCACTGGAGTGGTACCTATTTATCTACTTTCACTTTGACGTGCTTTCGAACTGCTAGATGGCAGGATCAGGGGCCGAGCAGCGGGAGCTCACCCCGTTGCGGGGATTCGAACCACCAACCTTCTGATTGGCAAGCCCTAGGCTCTGTGGTTTAACCCACAGCACCACCCACGTCCTGAATGGTGGTACCACTGGACAAAACTGTCCAAACTTTTTCTGAGATGCACTCAATTCCCTAGGAGTTAGATGTGTCTGTGTCTCTGCTGGAGTTACTTTGATTTCAACCAGGGCTGTGGAACCACTTTTGCCCAGCTGGACAATCAAAATGTGCTCGGGCACTTTTGACAATGGTCACATCGGTCCACTTTTCAATCACCAGCTTTCATGGAATGCCAGTTTTTTTAGTTTTCTCTGAACAGTACCATTTGATTTAAAATTCCATTGCAAAAGCTGTATCTGAAAAGTTTTTCTATCTTGTACTAGAAGAAAAAAACTGGTGTTCTGATAGTCAAACAGAGAATATAACTAGGTATAGATCTGGTGTAGTTTGATAGTGGTATACATAGACTCATATAATTGCAGAGTTGGCAGGGATTCCCCCCCCACCCAGAGTAATCTAATGCAATCTTATGCAATGCAGGAATCAAAGCTAAAGTATCCCTCGCAGATGGCCCTCCAACCAGAGTTTAAAACCTCCAAGGAAGGAGATGGAGTCTGAACCACTGCCAAACAGCTTTGCTGTCAAAAAGTTCTTCCTAATGTTTAGTTGGAATCTCCTTTCCTGTCATTTGAATCATTGGTTCAGGTCCTACCATCTGGAGCAGCAGAAACCAAGCTTTCTCTATCTTCCATGTGACAGCCCCTTCAGATTATCTTAAGACGGCTACCATATTTCCTCTGTCTCCTCTTTCCCAGGCTAAACATACCCAGCTTCCTCAACAAATCCTCATAAGGCTTGGCTTCCAGACCTTGATCCTATTGGTCTCCCTCCTCCACATAATGTTGAGTTTGGCTTTTTCCTTCAGCCAGCAACTACATTTGGAAGTGACTGCCCATCTTCTTTTAAGTGTGATTTCCTATTTGCATTTTAGGCGCACATGGATTTCAACCACCCTGATTTTCTGAACTAAATCCTCACTGGAGCTGCAGCCCAGGAAGGATATATACCTCCAGGAACTCTGGTAGCTGAGGTTTGTTTACAGGACAAAAAAGCTTGAACTCCACCTATATGTCAGGCCTGTGCCAAAAAATGCCAGTCTGCCAGAATATGCTCACGGCCCACACTGTGCCCTGGCATGCTTTTCTGGCATTTCCAGCAGGAAAAGGCAAGCAGCGATTTGCAGGCAGACATGGGCACACCCAGAATCCCATTGCGGCTGTGTTGATTTGATTTCATGTGAGAGCGACATAACATGTTATCTAATATGGGAACTTTCCTAACTGGTGCCCTTCTGGACCACAATTCCCAGGGCTGATGGAATCTTCTGTACCAGCCTTCTGTAACCAGATGTTTTGCACTCCTGGCTCTTCAGCTTCATGGAGAGCACATGGCTCTCCAGATGTTGCTGGATTGGAACTCCTTTTGGTCCCAGCCAGCACAGGGATGATGGAGGCCCAACATCTGGAGGGGCACACAGATGCCCCACTCCTGGTTGAAATTCAGACATTACATTTTCCCAGCCCTACCTAGAGATGCCAGGGATGTAAACCATATTGAACATACATTTGGAAAGGCGGTATATAGCTAAAACTGATATTTATTGTGAAGATGAATGCTCTGTCTCAGGCAATCCTCAGGCTTTCAGGATCTACTTTGTTTTTTTTTACTAGAACTCTATGTGACTGTAGCCTGGTGCAGAAGACATATGCTTAGAATTAGCAAATTCTCAGGCCAGGAATTGTGAGCATCGGAACAAATGGAGGCTCACACACACACACACACACAAAACCCACTGCTGGTTACTGCAAGATTTCTTAATGTTGGAAGTAACATACGGCGTTGGTATTATTTTGCAGTTGCTGTTGTGAAACCAGCAGCTCTCTAGATATTGACCTGCAACTCTCATCACCGCTCACCACTAGATTGGAAAAAATGTTAAATATTAGCAGTTAGTTCTACCTATGGTGGGTTCTGTGGTCACACCCTGGTAACAATCACCCTGTTCGTTTTTTAGCCACAGGGTCGCAGGTGTAGGAGCCAGAGTCTGTCTTGGGCAGCAGACAAGGGAACTAATCAATGAAGTGGTGGAGCGAAAGAGGAAGGAAAATGCATTGGGCGATAGGAAAACGTCAAAGTGGTGCTAATTAAGAGGTGGGGAGATGATGGCAGGTGGCACCAGAAGAGCCTGGCTGCAACCCTTGGGCTTGCTGATCAGAAGGTCGGTGGTTTGAATCCCCGCATTGGGGTGAGCTCACGTTGCTCTGTTCCAGCTCCTGTCAACCTAGCAGTTTGAAAGCATGCCAATGCAAGTAGATAAATAGGTACCGCTGTGGTGGGAAGGTAAACGCGTTTCCGTGCGCTCTGGTTTCCATCACGGTGTTCCGTTGCGCCAGAAGTGGTTAGTCATGCTGGCCACATGACCCGAAAAGCTGTCTGTGGACAAACGCCGGCTCCCTCGGCCTGAAAGCAAGATGAGTGTCGCCTTTGACTGGACTTAACCGCCCAGGGGTCCTTTACCTTTTTTTTTTTTTACCATGCCCAAGGGGGTGACAAGAAGTCCAATGGCCTGTGCCCCAGTTGCCAGGGACAGCAGCAGCCTACTCCCCACCAGTGGTTCCTGGCAAATAGCATTCAGAAGCCTCTTGCCTCTCAAATACTAAGCCCTCTGTTCACTTGCGACCAGCCAGATGCCCCCAAAGAGTAGCCAGGAGCGTATCCTCATCTGCTCGATTTGGCTCTCGAGCGGGGAGTCCTAGCACTCTCCTGTGTCCAGGTCAGCAGAGTTCAGGCGGGTAGACTGCGTCGGAGGCGGCAGGATCCACGTGGCGCGCGCGTCTTTCTCGCCTTACCGACTTAGGACCCTGCAAGCGCCTCGGGACCAGCGGAGGAGGCGGCTCCGGGAGGCGGAGCTGAGCTCTTCAAAGGCCCGGCTTGTTTACGCCGCAAAAGCTTCACTGAGCAGCGAAGGCAGCGGCCGCAACAACAACCCGGGCAGCCGCTGCGGATCACAGCGCCTCCTCCTCCTCCTCTTCGTCTTCGTGTCCAGGCCGCCGTTCCTCATGGCGTCTCGGTGGGCGCTTCTCCTCCTGCTCCTGCAGCCGCTGCTCTTGGGCTTCGGCTCGGCTACGGAAGGTGAGCGGCGGTGGCTGGTCCTAGCCCCGTGCCTCTTTCGCCCGCCCGCCTTTGCAGCGGGGCGGTCTTGCTCTTCTCCTTACGAGAGGAGCTATGAGGGGGCTCCGACCCACCTGCGATCGGCTCCCGCGAGGAGCCCCTGGCCCCCTCCCTCCCGCGAGCTCACCCCTTCACACGTGCAAGCTCCCCTTTCCCCGTGTCCAAGCGTGTCGAGTCTGCACGTGTGAAGGAACGCTCGCACCAGTCTGCTGCGACCAGAGTAGCTGAACCCTTGCAAGAAAACTCCGCGATGCCTGCTTTTGCGTTGTTTTGGTTAATTTTTAGTTTCTGAGCCCGGACCCCACGCTGGCTTAATCGGGAGCAAGCCTCCATGGGCGCAACAGGGGCTCTGCGGAAGAGAGACTGAGGCGGGGCAGGCGCACTCTGCATGTGCTCAAATGCACACCCAGAGGTGGGGGGAAAGGGCGCATCCTCGCTGAATAGTGCACAGATATAAGCGTATGTGATGGGTGCGCATGCTCCTTTCTCCTCCCTCAAGCAGAGAAGGGAGGGCGGTGACGTATCTCTTTAATTCCGCTCCGCCGGCTCCTCCCTCTACCCCTCTTACCATTGGTCCGTGTTGTCTCCAGGCCTTGAGCTGTTTTCGATTGGTCGCTGCCTTGGGGTGATGTCATCCTTCAGCCGCAGAGACCTTGCGGGGTAAACAACCCAGCCACCCCCTTTCGTGGGGAACAGGCTTAGCCACGCCTTCCTGCACGTGGGAGCCCCTTTCGACTCTGGGAGGGGCGTGGCCTCGATGCCCCTCCCCCTACTGCTGGAGGGCATGATCTGTACTGTATCTCCATCGGGGCGAGCTTCAACTGAAATGCGCAGGAGCCTCTCCCCTTTACTTTCTTGCGCATGCTTGCCTAGCTCAGCGAGGACCTTGCAAGCGGGGCTAACAGACAGTGAGCTGCAAGGCGGTGCGCGCTTACCTGGGAGTAAATGCCATTTACCTGAAGGAGCTTACTTTGAGTAGAGATGCATGTAGTCTTAATGATTAAGCCAGGTTTTAACCGGTGCATAAAACACCCTTTGTTCTCATACGAGACAGACGGTGTGCTACCAGATGTCCGCTGCTCACGCAAGACATTTTCGCTGCTGGCTGATGGAGGGGAAGGTTCTCAGGGTGGTGCCAGTTGGATCAAGCCAAAGAGGGTTCATTTAGTCTAGCATCTTGTCCTCACAGTGGTCAACCAGATATGCACATTCTGGGAAACCATGAACAAGCAGGACCTGAGCACTTGCAACTGATATTTGGAGGCATTTATTGCCTTTACTCTGGAACACATGACCATGGCCGCCGTGGCTGTTAACCCTTAATAGCCATATCTGCCAGAGATTTGTCTACATTGTTGTTGTTGTTTAGTTTGTCCGACTATTTGTGACCCCATGGATCAGAGCTCGCCAGGCACTCCTCTGTCTTCCACTGCCTCCCGCAGTTTGATCAGACTCATGTTGGTAGCTTCGAGAACACAGTCCACACATCGTCCTCTGTCGTCCCCTTCTCCTTGTGCCCTCCATCTTTCCCAACATCAGGGTCTTTTCCAGGGAGTCTTCTCTTCTCATTAGGTGGCCAAAGTATTGGAGCCTCAGCTTCAGGATCTGTCCTTCCAGTGAGCACTCAGGCCTGATTTCCCCTTCATGGGTCACTGCCTTGTCTACATTACTGGGCTTTAAAGAAGCATGGTGGTCATTGGTACCTCTTTGTGGGTGCAGATTGCATGAACTGTTTTTTGTTGTTTTCAATACTGTGTTTTAATGGTTACCTGCCTTGAGACCTTTGGGTGAAGGGTGGGTGGTAATATTATTATTAAAAACTAGTGGTTTAAGCCCATTAAAATAATGGGTGCTAGAACATATGTGGTAAACATGCATGCTTACTCAGGAGTAAACAATGGGACTTAACTGCAGGTAAGCATACATGGGATTTTCTATCACGCAGTGCCTGCAAACCTATGAACAATTAAAAAGGAGTACGCCTCATTTGAAAGCACTGGGATTTCCGAGGAAGCCTGCATATGAGCAGACTGCAGCACTATGAAATTTTGTATTTAATTACCAGCTGAGCAATATGCCTCCCTTGAGGGCGCAGCGACCCACCCAACCACCTTTGAGTGCAAAAAGGGGCTCCCTCGGCCTCTGGAGCGCCGGCGTTCTAATTCAACCGCCCCGCTTCAACTGCTCCCGGCCCGATCTTTCTGCTCCAATCCCTGTGTCTGTGGGGCACATGCGCAGTAGCGCAAACCCAGAGACACAGGGACTGGACGCAGAGACACTTGGGTTTTATATATATAGATAATAATTCAAAACTATTTGGAAGGGTGTGTTGTCTGTTGGCAGCAAACATGGCTGGACACTTTCTTTCCTTGCTTTAAAAAGAGCATCCATTCCTTGAGCACATCATAGCTATGGTCAGTTGTGGGCCAGGCCGTTCCATCTCCCTGATCTGCTGTTTTAATCCATGCCCCCTCCCCAATTTTTGCTTTGTTCCCAATTTAGTGTGGCAACTCTGGAACTCCTTGTCTATTGACACCCGACAGGCACCTTCACTGTACGGAGCCTGCAAAACATGTTTTTGTTTAGACAAGCCTACCCGGACACATAGCATGTTAATGTATGTTTTAATCTGTTTTTATTTTATTGCCAGTTGTCTCTTTTGAATGTTTTAACGAGTTGCTTTTACTGATAATTCTATTGTTCTCTTTATAAAGCTCTTTAAGGTCTCTGTGTGTTTTATAATCAAGCGTCTGCATAATATATAATATATATATATATATGAATGAAATAGCCCTATGCTGGAATCTTGAGTTCCAGCGCTAGGGGAAAATATACCAGGGCAAGAGGTTTTAAAGTGGCCTGATGCAGGGCTGGTTCCTGGGGCACACACACACACCTTTGAATGGCCTCCTTCTCACTGTGAAATATTTTGATGCTGATGGTGATTTTCCTGTCCCCTCTAGATGCAACCTCTGCCGTTTCCCCGTCTCTCACGGTCAAAACGGCAGCAACCGATCAGGTTTTTGAGCCCGCCAACAGCTTGCCATCCCGGAGCGAGGCGGCTGCAGTCCAGCCCGTTGTCGGGATCGGCCAGAGGGTCAAGATGAGATCAAATGAGAAGAAAGACTTGGGCGTGCTAGGTAAGGACTAAAAGAGTCCCTAGGAATGTCCTTGCAACGGCTTTGTGTGTAGGCTGGCTCGTTTCAGAATCGCAATGACGAAAAGAGTTGGAGTGGTTTAGTTCAGGCTTCCCCAGTCTGGTGCCCCTGCAGATGTGTTGGATTAAACTCCCTCCTAGAGGGGCACCAGATTAACCAAGGGCGGGTTAGTTTCAAAGGAGGCTGTAAGAGCCTTTTGACAGGGAAATGGATTTTCTCAGAGACTTCTTCACTGGAGGTTTTTAAACAGAGGTTAGATGGCCATTTCTCAAGGATTGGACTAGATGACCCTCAGGGTCCCTTACAATTCTATGTTTCTATGAGGCTAGACTCCACTACATCTGCTGGGTGGGTGGAGGAAATGGGTTCACCCAGCAGGAAGTGGGTAAGGTGTGAAGAGCTGCCATCCTGCAAGCTCTTTCTGTAAACAAGACAGCTGTTTCCTGGTGCGGGGTTCTGAGAATATGAGCCATCATTTTAAAGCCCTTTAAAAAGTCTTTTAAAGGGTTTTCTAGTTCAAGGGGGAAATGTGTGTGCAGTACAGACCTACAGAAGGGCTAGTCATACAGTTTGACTCTGCATTTTGCCCTTTCTAGCTGTTTTTTTAAAAAACAAGCCACCTTGCTGAAGGTGGTGCACACGGTACACACACACACACAAGCATTTCTCCACGCAACAATCTTGTGAGGTTGGTTAGGCTTAGGTGTAGTGACTGGCACCCCAGTGAGCTTCGTGGCTGAACATGGATTCGAACCCAGGTCTCCCAGCACTCTTAAGCACTCACTACACCACACTGGCTCTCATTTTTTTGGAATGCTTTGAGTGCAGAAAGGCCAACAACAAAGTGTCACACACGTTACTACTTATTCATTTATTTATTTAAATCCTGCACTTTCTCAAATGTGTGTCAAGGCGGTTGATGCAGCATGCAAAGTTATAACTGGCAAAAAGCATCCGTTGCGTTGCTTTATGCTGCAGGGTTTGGGGGCAGACTGCAGCGGTGTGCTTAAATGTGTTGCATCTGTTCTCTTCCTCCCCACAGGCTACGTGCTGGGCCTTCTGATGGTGGTGATCATCATTGCAATCGGAGCAGGCATTGTTGTGGGCTATGTCTATAAGAGGCAAGTGAAGGGCCTTTTCATTGATCGTTTGTATGTTTTATCCTTTTTTTGCATTTATTATATATCCCTTTTTTTCCTCCAAGGAACTCTCTGTGGGGTACATGGTTCCCCCACCCCCTCATTTAATCCTGTGAGGCTGAGGGAACACAGTGACTGGCCCAAGGTCACACCCAGTGAGCTTGGGTGGCCCAGTGTGGATTTGAACCCTGGTCTCCCAGGTCCTAGTCCGACACTCTTAAACACTGCGCCACATCAGCTGTCCCTCATGTAAAACATTCTCAGCAGATCCCACCCTTTGGAACTCCCTGCCTAATGACACCAGCCAGGTGCCTTCTTCGTTGTACACTTTTCAACGCCTGCTTAAACACTTTTTATTTGGGCAAAGCTCACCCAGGCATGTAGAACGTTGACATTTATTTTGATGTCCTTTTAGCTTATTGCTGATTTTTCATTATTTTAAAAATGTTTTAAATAGCTGTTTTTCATATAATTGTGGAGTTGGCAGGGACCCCCCCCCAAGGGTCATCTAGTCCAACCCAGAAATCACAGCTAAATAATTCCTGACAGATGGCCATCCAACCTCTGTTTAAAAACCTCCAACAAAGAAGTCCACTACCTTCTGAGGCAGTCCACTTAGATTCCGAAAGTTATTCCTACTGCCGAATTGGAATCTCCTTTCTTATAATTTGAATCCATTGGTTCAGGTCTTACCCTCTGGAGCAGGCTTGCTCCATTTTCCATGTGATGACCTTTAAATATTTGAAGCTGGCTACCCTATCTCTTCTCAGTCTCCTCTTTCCCAGTCTAAACATACCCAGCTCCTTCAACTGTTCCTCATAAGGCTTGGTTTCCTGACCCTTGACCATCTCAGTCGCCCTCCTCTGCACTGAAATTTTACTTTTACTGATGACTTTATCCTTTTTGTAAACTGCTTTGAGGTTTTTTTTTATTTATTTTGCAACCAGACAGTGTATAATTTTATGAAATAATAAGAGTGCACATCAATTTGGAACCTGCACCACCACTTCGTCTGACACCCCCCTTCTCCCTCCCTCCCCAGGGGCAAAGATCTGAAGACGCAGCACGAGCAGAAGGTTTACGAGCGCGAAATGCAGCGGATCACTTTGCCGCTCTCGGCCTTCACCAACCAAGCCTGCGAACTGGTGGACGAGAACACGATAGAGGTGCACACGAACCAGACCCCCGTGGAGGAAACGCACAATGGTGATGCCCCGCTGATGGGCCAAGCGGGCACTCCTGGAGCCTGAGGAACATGGGTGGGGGGCACCCTGGGAGATGCCCTGCTTGCACCCCAACGGCTGAGACTCCTCTCTCTTCTCCCTAACGTACGTGGGAGTTTCATTTGTATTTCTGGTTTTCCTTTTCTGTTTTGGGGAGGAATAAGAAGCCCGGAAGAGTCTTGATGGGGCTCTGAAGACGTGCGAGGACTCGCTCACCCACCCGTTTTTCGGGGCGTCTGGGTCCCAGCTGCATGAAACTGAATGCCACTGCACGGTCTTCGTGTGGCCTGAGCCTCTTGCGAGGTCCAGCTCTTCCTTCTGCCCCCGCTAGAGGGCGGGAAGAGAAATGCAGCACCTGCCTCCTGCTGCATCAACTGCACAGTCTCTCTCCAGTCAGGAAGTACCTATCTGTATCGCCTCCTCTTGGTCTTCTTCCACGGAGACGGCTTCCACCAGTCCTGGTGCCTGCAGATCTGTTACAAGTGGGAAGCTGTAGTGTAGGTGAGCTTAAAAAGCAAAAGTATTCGAATTTGAATGTATTTTTATTTTTTCCTAAAGCGGAAGACTGCCGTCAGAAGCAGCATGGCCCTCCTTACAAGCCCCTGTATTTAACAACCACAGAGTTTTCTTTATAGCTCGGTGCTTAAACTGCCCTTTCAAAAACAGTCAAGGAGGAAGCTTCCCAAATGGGAGGGCTTTTTTTTTAGGTGAGGGGGTGGGCGAGCCAGGCTGTCCCTAGTGAGCTCTGCAAAATATGTATCTTCTGTCTTATATACTCCAGGACTTCTAAGGCCAGGGGCAGATTCTTACATGCGGGGAGTTTCTGTTTACAGCGGTCTTTTCCCTCGTGGTCTTTGTTGAGCACAGCAAGACAGCTCAGGTACGTTTCCTTCTCCCCTCCCAGCACACTTTGGGGTTTAGCAGATATGGAGACGAGAGGGATCCTAGCCATCCCCAAAGGCATTCTGCAGAGGGACGTTTCCAGAAACGACTTCAAGGCAACGCTAGGACCACAGGAGGGAAGAGGGCTCTTGTGCTCGAACCCTGCTGGCAGGTTTCCTACAGGCATCCGATTGGCCTCTTAAGAGGGCAGGATTCTGGGTGAGATGGGCCACTGGCCTCATCCAGCAGGCTTCTCTTAACATTCTTAGACCTGCCCAGATGGTGCCGGCTCAAACGCAAAAGCTCCTTCACCTCCCGTTTCAGAGCCAGCCAATGACTTAAGTGATGGATGGCCCTCCCTTGCGTTGGGGTTAGTAGTTCAGGGGTTTTTCATAGTGCTGGGCCAGTTCTTCTGTAGCAGCTGTGCAAGCCAAGTGGTGAGGTGGTTTATGCGGTGGCTTTGTCAGGCAGCATTTGAGGCAGAGAACCAGGATCAAGGAAGTTCTCCTGCGATGCTCTTTGTTAGGCGTAAAGCACACACACTTCTGTTCCGCCAACAAATAACTCACTTTAGCCATACTGACTTTTTTTTTTAAAAAAAGAAAACCTTCACCACTCAAGGAAGGTGGACCAGCTGCTGAGAGTGAAGGTTTCTTGTACGTTCTAGTTATGCAAGACAGAGATGGGGTGGTTGTTTTTATTAAATAAAGAAGTTTCAATGCCTTTGAACACCATTTCTTTATAAGTGTTTTTAAATACCTCATGAATATGAAATTAAATATTAAAAAAAACCTGTTCAGGTTGTATTTGTGTTATTCTGTGGAATGGTCAAGTGTTGCAACTAGAAAATACACCTTCCTATTTTTGAGTCAGATCGTTGATCCACCTAGGCCAGTGTTGTCCGCACTGACTGGCAGCAATGGTTCTCCCAATAGTCCCAACTTTTATCCACTTAAGAAGCAATATTCCACATCTTTTCATTTTTGGTATTCCTTAAAATGGGGAGGCTAATGGTGTGGTGAAACAGGTAGGTACACAACCCCCACCCCATCAGCTGAAGAAAGGTTTTGAACCCTTTCCCCCACTCTTCAAAATATTCTGGTGAGCTCATCTATGTTATGGTGCTCCCCCCCCCCCCCATTTTGCAGCCAACCCTAAAACTGCTGGGGTGAGAAGGGTAGAGAATTTTTAGGGTTGGAGATGAGCCTCGCATACGTTAAAAGCAGGGATGTTGAGAAGGAAGCTCTGGCCCTCCAAATTTCCAGCAGTCCCAGCCAGCAGAGCCAATGGCAAAGGAAGATTCGGATTGTAGTCCATTGGCAGCCGGGGCACAGCAGGTTCCCCATCCCTGCCTTACAAGACTGCAGAAGGAAAGGGTAGCTTCAAAGTAGAAAGGTGGCCGCCCTCCCCAAAATGCACTGCAGCACTTTGGTTGCTGCTGCTCCCCTTAATCTCTAGAAGAAAGAAAAACTATCGGAACATAAGGAATTCCCTAAGGCCTCCCTCTGATGCCCACCTCCCCGCTTTGTCCCACCACCCTTTTTATATCCCAAGTTGCTCAACAAGCTTATGGCACAGCTGCAACAGTCCTCAGAACTGGGTTTCAAGACCAGCAACAGCAAACTCCGCTTTGATCCAAAACTGGCCACATTTTGAAGATGTTGGCTGTCCCTTTTAACACACAAGCCACTTTTGTTTCCATAGGATAAAGTTTATTGATTTTAATTTAGTCAAAAACGTTTTGGTGTGCAATCAACAAGAGTCCAGAATCTCTTGAACACATGATCCAAGTTTCTCCTCTCTTCGCCCCTGTTTATAGAGGGCCCCCACATTTATTAAAGAGGAAGAAGGGAGCGGAATCCTTATTGAAACACCCTGGGCTTGGAGACCACCACTGGGGTGGGGCTCAGAAGGTCCAGTGGCGCTCAACCCAGCCGGATAACGAGTTTAAAATTTCTTTGCTAGTAGGGACTTACTGTCTTTTTGGCTGCTCTGAGTGGAAAAGTGGGCTGCTTGAGGTCCAGATGCATGGTGCAATCTTAGGGGAGAGGATCAAAAGCCACGACGACTGTTTGTGCACCCGTCCCAAATTCATGCTAGGTTGGGTTGGGTTTCCTAACGAAAGTGACTTTGCTGAGGCCCACCAAGAACAGAGGAAAGATCCGGCCAAGTGAAACCATGTAGTGTGTGTGTGTGCAGTCTTCACCAGGAAAGACAGAAACTAGGAATGGTTCCCTTTCCATTCTTGGTATATCCAGGAAGTTTTTTTTTTTGTGTGTGTGTGTAGGCCAGAACCAGTGATTTCTTAGTTCTAAGGGAAAGAGAAGCCTGAAATGGAGGACAGAGGTAGGTGACTTAATCAGGTTACAACAAGGGCTTCAGACGAGCAGACCCAAGTAAGAAAGTGGTCTCATTCCCTGTCAGCTGCAATTACATGGTGAATTGGGAAGTAGCTCTTTGCTCAAACCCAGCTGTTCCACACCAAGAAGCCCCCACGGTGTGAGGCCACTGAGCCCCAAACTAGGACAGTATCACCCTTTCTGTTCCCACCGCAAAGTGGCTCAAACAGCCAAGAGCAGCCTGCTACTCTGGAGCAACCTTTTGTTCACCAGAGGTGGTTCTTCCCCTTCTGACATGGGGGGGGGGGGTTGGTGGAAGCCCAGTTCGCAAGTTGACTGTGTAGTGTTTTGAACGTTTGCTTGGAGGTATTTGTAGAGATGAGGAAGAGAAGGGGGATTCTTTGCCAGAGAGAGACTGTCTTTGAGCTGCTCCTGAAGAACTTCCCTACTCCAAGAGGAGTGGGGAAGGCAAACACACTCCCTCTGCCTGCAAGTAACCTCTGCTGACTCTTCCATGCCTTTTCCAACAGCAGACAAGGCACCCAGGTTGGGGACGGCCCAGCCCGCCCCTTCCAGGCAAATGTCCCAGGCTCAGGAACCTTTAAACGCTTGCAGTCTTTTCGAGGCCTAAGGCACCACTCTGATAAGGAGGCCTGCAAACAGGGCCTCACAATTTTGTGTTTCCAAAAGCTAGAGAGTGTCAGTACTAAAAAGTCACAAGCAGCACAGGATTCTGCTACCAGAACATGCCACAAATCCACAGGAGGAAGGTAGTCCAAGGTGATGCGACGGAAGGCAAATGGGTGCCTTGTTAATGTCCTGTGAGGATTCAGACAAGCTCTCTCTCTCTCCCTCATGCCCCTGCTGCCCCACTCCCTCCCCACAGGCAAGTTATGGAAAGTGTGCACAGGTCTTGAGGATTAGGTGAGGTTTTCAGGTAGCTTATCCCGGATCAGCCCATGCTGCATGCTGACGTTGTGATCCAGCTCTTCTAGTTCTGACGGAAGAGGGATTCCCAGCTCTCCCAGGTACAAGGAAAGGGCTTCAAAAGAATCCTCCAGTTTGGAAAATGGGGGCCTAGGGAGAGAGAAGGAAAGGCAGTAAGTTAATGCTGTCTCTCTACAGATCAGCAGTCGCCTAAGGAGAGTAGGAATTCTCTCCAGGCGACCAGAAAGAGTTTAAAGGCAGCACACAAGCGACTGAAGCAGGAGTGCTAGGAAGGGCTGTGGACTCTGGTTTAGGGAACTCCCACCAGCCTCAGGCAGCCCAGCCGCAATGGAATAAGACAAAAGGGTTTGTGCTGGCTGGGACCAATGGAAATTGTAGTCAAAAACTTCTGGGAGGGCCCCAGGTGATAGGAGGCTGATGGAGAGACTTCTGAACACCCCCAGTTTATTGTGGCATTTTAGGCTGCTCCCCTTCTTCCACCCCCTGTGTTGAGGCTCCAAAAGGGAAGGCAAGAGCCCAGCTTTCCACATGCCCAGGGTGGTGCAGCCTGATCTGCCTTGCACAGAGGAAACAGCTTGTTCCAGCTCTGGAGGGTGCAGTTTCCTTTGATTGCTGCTTCACGCTCACTTGACATAAATAGTTCTTTTTAACAGCAAACCTCACTGGCAGGAAAAACAACACTTTAAAAGAAAAAGGGAGAGAGAGCAAAGTCAAAACAAAGGAAGTGCTCTGTCCTCCGTGGCCTGCACACAAATATGCCCCTCCCTCAAGCAGAATGCCAGGAACAGACTTAATCAGCCTCCACCAACTTGATGCCCTTTGGTTGTTTCTGGACCCGGTCAGAATGGCACCCTCCAAAACATCTGGAGGGCGCAGGTTGGCACCAGACCAAAAAGAAGCAGGAGGGTGCAGAGCCAAGTTCCCCCTTCATCCTGCTTTGATCCCTCCAGAGGCCTCACCTGCTCTCTGGCTCTAGCCTGCAGCAGATGGCTGCCAGGGGGAAGAAGGCCGGAGGGCAGTCTGTGGGAACAAACTTCTCCCAGAAGAGCTTCACGTTGAGGCCAAAATCCAGAGTGCGGGGGAGGCAATCTGGATCGGCATACACTTGTCCAATGATCTGAAACGGAGAAAGGAGCCGTCAACGTCATGGAAAGCAGGACTCGGCTGTGTGCTGGCACCACCACCTGGGGCTGTAGGTGACAGGAAGGAGGAACTGAACCAGATCCCAGGAGGGAAGCCTGGATAGGAACAAGCACTTAGGAGCATTTGCATGGGAGAAGAGAAAGCCGGAAGGGAGGGCAGGAAGGGCCATCGTAGAACATCTGGCCTTGCAAGCAGAAGGTCCCAAGTTCAATCTCCAGTGGCATCTCCAAATACGGCTGGGAGAGACTCCCTGCAGGAAATCCTGGAAAGCTGCTGCCAGTCGGAATAGGCATTACTGAGCCAGATGGACCAACGGTCTGACTCAGCAGAAGGCAGCTTCCCGTGTCCCCAATTGGGAAAGCAGAAGGGATGTTTATTAATGCAACATGTTTCAGATAAAAGATTCTACAATTAGATAAGCAGATGAAAAGCAGAGGCAGAGCCATTTAAAGGCTGAATATTTATTTCTCCGAGTTTCTCTGGCCAAGGACCAGGTGAGTCTGAAACCCTAACAAGCAGAGAAGCTTTGAGGATCCTGGTGGCCAGACAGGAAGCTCAGGTACCAGTTATTTATTTATTTATTTATTTATTTATTTATTATTCATTCATTCATTCATTCATTCATTCATTCCATTTCTATACCACCCTTCATGTGAGGATCACAGGGCGGTTTATAAATAAAAACACAAAAATACATACAAAGGAAACAAAGGTAACAAAGGAAAACAATAGCATCCCCCCCCCCCAACAGTATTTATTTTATTAAGGAGCATGGCAACTTCTCACTTCTGAAGCGGCCCAGGTTTACCTCGCAGAGCACAATCCCAAAGGAAAATATGTCCACTGTCTCATCATAGCTCTGCCCTGGAAGAAAAGACAAAAGGGAGAGTGGATTAAATTTCATAAAATGGAGAAAGCACTGAGTGTGAACGATAGAATTGGTGGACCAAGAGTTTGCTAAGACCCCTCAGGCAGTAGAATAAGTGTTCCCTGCCACACGGTTTGTTTTTTCTTTTTTCTTTGTCTCAGTGATTACATATGATTCTTGCATGCCTAACTCAGGGCATCATTCCTGGCATTTCCCCCATTTTATCCTTACCCGCTTGGGAGCAAAGTTCAGGGCAAGAGATGGCACCTTGCCCGACGCCATTCTGTTAAGTATCATGGCTGTGGAGGGGACATTGTCAGACTTTCAGAGAGGACAGGTCTACAAAATTTCCTGCAGGTCCAGCAGCTGGGGAAGGACCATGATGGCTCAGGGGCAGAGCACTTGCTTGGAATGCAGAAGGTCGCGGGATCAATCCCCAATGGCAGTGGAAAGCCACTGCTAGTCAGTGTGGACAATATGGAGCGAGATGGACCAATGCTCTGACTCTGTATATGGCAGCATCTTATGTTCTTTATTTGGGAAGGGCTAGAGCTCAGGGGTAAAGCACCTGCTTTGCATGCAGAAGGTCTCAGGTTCAATCCCCAGCTTCTTCAGGTAGGGCTTGGAGAGACTCCCTGACAGAATCCCTTAAGAGTTGCTGCTGCAAGCCAGAGTAGGCAATGCTGATGTAGATAGACCAAGGTCACGGTATAAGCTGACGCGGCCCACGACATCTCCTTCTGCACTTGTGAAACTTCTTACCGTTCAGCATCTCTGGTGCCATCCAGTAGGGGTTCCCCACCACTGTGTAGCGTTTCTTCCGGTCACTCTTGCGCAGGGTCCACTTCTTGGCCGATGGCTTCTCCAGGGTGGGCTTCTTCCTCTCCTCTACAATCAGCCGGGAGAGGCCAAAGTCTGCAACCACCACAGTCTTGTCCTGCAGCCAAGAACAAAGCAGGAGGGGCCACTATTATGAGGCCTACTAGTCTATACTAAATGCCCAGGGTCAACAGCAGTGTATCCCAAAGTGAGCGGTACTACCCACTCGGGAGTGTTGGGTTTACCTGCAGGGGGCAAAGACCATAAAAGGCAAAAGGGCAGGGGGGGGGGGGGCACTGGAGGTATAAGTGACTATTAGACTTTGAAAAGCTTGTATCACTGGATCAAGTTCTTTAAAAAGAATTAATTAAACTACATAGTTTTAATTGGATTTGGAATAAATGGGCAATTAACCTTTTTCTTTTGAAATAGTTTTTATTTTATTTTACAAATTCATTCACACTCATAATCACAAATAATACAGTGGTACCTCGGTTTACAAACACTTTGCGTTACAGATTCCACTAACCTGGAAGTAGTACCTTGGGTTAAGAACTTTACCTCAGGATGAGAACAGAAATCGCGCGACGGCGGCAGCGGGAGGCCCCATTAGCTAATGTGGTGCCTCAGGTTAAGAACGGTTTCAGGTTAAGAATGGACCTCCGGAACGAATTAAGTTCATAACCAGAGGTACCACTGTAATAAAATTACACAAGACTCTTCCGAATCTCAAGATTTCCCTCCTCCCTTCCATGGCTTCTTTAAGTAATTTTTTAACTGCATATTGTAAATCCATCTAATTTACAATCCTCCATTGTATCCAAAATCTATGTATCATTGCAAGAGTTATTTAAAACCTGCCAAAGAGTTCAAGTGTTTACAGTGGTCTTTCAAGCATGATAGAAATTTGTCCCATTCTTTGTTGAAGTTTTGATCTTCCTGGTTTCTGATTTTCCCGGTTGGAATAAATGGGCAATTAACTGTTACTGCTCTGAATTTTGTTGTGGGTCATGCAAACCACTATTCTGGTTTTTTTTTAATAGGGTATGGGGAATGGGAATGATTTCATGGAACCAAGGGGCAGTGGCCCCAAAAGTTTGGGAACCACTGGTTTATAGGATCTAGAGAAGAAGGGAGGAACCACAGCTCAAAGGAAAACCTAACAGGTGTTTTTTGGGGGTGGGGTGGGCAAATGCTCATTGCTCTTGCTGAGATACATTTACAGCACTAACTTGGACCTATGAGGTCGCTGTGTGCAGAGAACCAGACGGCTCCAACTCTCAGCTGTTTTGCTTGGTGGTGGGCGATGGGAGAGACCAGGGAACTCACCAGCTTGATCAGGCAGTTGTGGGAGTTCAGATCTCGGTGGATGATGCACATCGAGTGGAGGTAAGCCTGTGAAAGGGAGAAAAAGGGGAAGAGAGGCATTTGAACCAACACTGTTCTCCAGTTTGAGTCTGGGCCACTTCCAACGTGGCACTTCTGGCTGAAACCACTCAACACACCCACTGGCCTGTCTCAAAGGCTAGCCAAGTGCCTCCAAGCCCTTGCCCTCCTTATAAGCCAAGGTGGTGGCCAGGCCTGGGGGTAGAGAAGGCAGGTCACAGGTGGTTTGGTCTGACCCAGAATTCAGTCAGACCAACTGCACTAAAAGCCTATTATGCTGGAGACTACCATGTGTGAGGGGTTCATGTGCAACCAAAGAGACCATGACTGCTGAGGATGCAGAAATGAGCCAGCAGCTCCACTGTGGTAAGCCACATGTGTCTGAAAACCAGTTGCTGGAAGCCGCAAGAAGGGAGAGCTGCTGCTGCTGCTGCTGCGCTCATGCCCTGCTTTGGGGCTTTCCATTGGGGCACCTGGTTGGCCACTGTGAGAACAGGAACCTAGACTAGATGGGGCCCCTTTGGTCTCATCCAGCAGCCAAGCTCTTCTTATGTCCTTATGAGAGCTCCTTTGCTTCTCCAGCAAAGTAACACCCCATTGCAACCCTTTCAAAGTCATGAGCCTGGACTGGGGCTTCCTGGGCTGCAAAGCCTTAAGAGGCACACTCCTGTGCAGAGGGCAGTTCTCATTTCAGAAAGAGGAATAATGCCACTGTTGCCCCCACCGCTAGTGTCTGCCACCTGAGACAACTGCTTAATGCAGTCTAATGGTAGGGCCGGATCATTTCTCTCTCAAATGCACCTTTAAATCCCCCTTGCTCAGCATCTCATATTTTTGAAGCCCTCAGGATGGGGCAGGATATACAACTCAAGACAAGATTCCAGTAAGCAAAGAGTGAAGAACCGGGGACTCACCATTCCTGAGGCAATTCCTTTAGCAAAGCTGACCTTCTGCTCCCAGGGAAATGGATCCTGCAAGCCAAAAAGAAGGCCCTCATTATCATGTTCCTTAAACAAGCAATATATCTGTAGCAGATGAAAGGCGCTATGCTCTTTTCAAAGTCTTTCCCAGCGTGACATTGCGGCTGTGCCGGCTGGGGCTGATAGGAGCTGTGGTCCAAAATGGCCATAATGGCTGGGGCTGATGGGAGTTAAGAGTACAAAACAGTTGGAGGGCATCAGGCCTGGGGGAGACTACTCTAGAAGCTGAGAGCTTTAGTGGCCAAGAGCCACTGCACTTTTTTAGGGTTAAATTTTTCCTTGCTCATCTGACAAGCTGCCTTCACTCACCATGTTCCGGAGGAAATCCTTCAGAGTCCCGCCTTCAATGTACTCTGTGAGAAGGTTCAGCTTCTTGTCCTTGTACAGCACGCCAATGAATTTCAGGACGTTGGGGTGATCCAAGCTGCGCATCACCTTCACCTGAGAAGACAAGACAGCAGTCCAAGGGTTTGGGATGCACTGAGACCTCCTTTTTGCTGCTGCTGCTTTTTTCAAAGAAAACAAAATGAAAAGTATTTGAAGTCTAAGCAGCTCTTGCAGTCCCATCTGAGGGACTGATCCGATCCACACTTGCTCACTTTCAGAACTGCTGTAGCATCAGGGAGCCCAGGTGTGTTGGCCTTGAAGAATATATATTCCACCCTGCCAGTACAGGCTAGAGCATCAGACTGCAATCGGGGAGACCAAGGTCCAAGTCCCCTCTCAGTCACAAAGCTCACTGGGCAGCCTTGGGCCAGTCACTATTTCTCGGTCTAACCAATAGGGATGTTACGAGAGTAAAATGGAGAAGCAGTGTATGCCACCTTTGAGTTCCTTGGACAAAAGGTGGACCATTCATGTAATACTTTTTTAAAAAGAAAAGAAATAAAAATGTCAATGAAATATAAACATGCAAGTAAATAAACAAAACAGGGTGGAACTGTGGAGTGGCAAGTTCGATGGGAAACAGGAATTGGTGTCTGAAGGGTGCAGCAAGAGGTTTAACAGTGTCATCGCTGGCAAATGGAGGGCACTTCAAGCAGCAACAAACTTCTTTTATATATATTTACAGATTAAAATTTTACAGTCACATATCCAACATACAACATAGAAACAAGATTCCAAATAATCTCCTGGACTTCCCTCCTCCCCCTTTATGGGCCCTATTGTTAATCATTTCCTCCTGCATCTTTGGTCTTCCTGATTTCTGATTCTTCTGGTCATTTTAGCCACTTCGGCATAATCCATCAACTTGATCTGTCATTCTGCAGCAACATATTTCGGCCCAGCTCTAGCTCTCCAGAGCGATGTGCGACAATAAATGCAACCCAAGCCTTGGTCATTATCTGCATGGCTTAAAAACCAAAGAGGAGCAGCATGTGACATAATGTTCTTTTGCTCTCTTCTAAGTGGGCAGCCATGGGGTGATCTTCCTGGGCCCCCATTCCTATTGAGGCTGCTGTATAGCAGGACAGCTTAATGCACCCATTTCAGGACCCGCTTGAAAAGGCTGTGCCTACCTCTGTCAAGAAGGTCTTCTGCGTTTCCTCATCACAACGGATCAGCTCCTTCATCACCATCACTTTCCCTGTTGCTTTGTGAGTCACCTGAACAGCAAAAGTAAGAAGAACTTAACACGGCACTTCCAAACCGTTGCACGATCTTACTGACCCTTGCAAGATCTCCGAAAGGGTCACTGGCAGCAGAGTGGCTTCCCCAGGCCTCTTAAGGGTTGCGCTTGGCAGAATCAGGAAGGAGCTCTGCATTTCCATAGACCTTCTGTCCTCCTCTCACACTTGGGAATTAACACATTACTTGACCAAAGCAGGAAGTAACGTGCGTGCACACACAAGAAGGGAGCACATGGCTTGCTCCTGTATCTCCAACCCAAGGTTTAGAGGGCTGTCTGAACGTAGTCAGTGCATTCTTGTTGGGTTACACTTGTCTGCTGTGCTAACAAGATCACTCTCTGTGAAGCAGAGAAACTGAAAACCCCATTTAGGCCTGGAAAACCCAAAAGAAAGCCTCCTGTTTTAGAGAGCTCATTTCAGTCTATCTGCTTTGAAAGAGAGCTGGTGACAATCTGAACAAGGTTTGTAATGAACAGACTGAAAGCAAACCAAAGCTCTGTGTGTCATATCCCCATCCTGATGCCTTCAGCAGTGAAGAGCCGCTATATTGTCATTTATTATCGCTATCATTTTTGTTACTGTTGTTAATAGTATTATTTCAGTTCATTACCTGCCCTTCACCCTAAGGTCCCAGGGCTGGTTACAACAATTTAAAACACAACATTTAAACAACATAAAATTGCAAAATAGGGTGGGTCCTAAAATTAGAGAGGTAGTGTGGGGTAGCACTTAAAGAGTGTGGAACTAGGGTTTGGGAGACCAGGGTTCAAATCCTCCCACTCTGCCATGAAGCTCATTGGATGTGACCTTGGGCCAGTCACTCACTCTCATCTACCCTACCTCACAGGCGGTTGTGGGAATTAAATGAGGGAGAGAACCACGTATGCTAACTTGAGCTCCTTGGAGTAAAAGACAGGATATAAACATAATAAATAAATAATGGATATACATATCAGGTGTCTGAATTAGAATCTGAATTAGAAGACAAGAGGAGGATGTCACCTGCACTGGGTCTGACTGGTCAAGCACATAAAGGGGCAGCAACTTGCCTGAGATTTGACTCCCCTGTGACTGAAACAGAAGACGACGACAACCAGCAATCCTAACCAGTTTTATTTGCGATACATAGCTGTGTTTTGCTTTTTTCTATTTGTTGTTGTTTTTACTTGAATGTTGTTTGTATTGTTATTGACTTTATGTAAACGGCATAAACGGTTGTTGCTTTTTTACTACAGTAAGTGGTATTACATTTTTTGCAAGTAATTTAAAAGTCCCCTGTTTTTCCAAAACAAATGTGTAGCAGCAGAGGAGAGGAGGGTGCTAGGTTGTTGTGCATCTCCTTTAAAAGGAAGGTCATGCAGAAAGGACGTTCAGGAGACAAGGGCAAGCCGGATGCTCCCCCAACCAACCAACACAGTGGCCTTGCGGAATGGAGTGCTGGGGGCGTTGGCTGCAGCCCGGGGGTGAGGGTGGGAAGCGTGCACAAATCGGGAGGCCAGAGTTAGTCTGAGGGCTCTCGCCTGAGTGGGAATGCTCATCACAAGGCATGCTGCAAAGAGAGCATTGGGCTTACCTGCACCTGCTACGTGCCTACCCACAGAAGAGGAAGGAGAAGGAGAAGAAACAGGTTCATTAGTAAGAAAAGGTAAAGAGGAGCTGGAATGTGGCATATACCCAAGGATGCAGGCTAATACAGGGCATGGTTATAAGCCCCTTCCCAGGGCCATAAGAACGTGAGAAGAGCCTGCTGGATCAGTCCAATGGCCCATCCAGCCCAGCACCCTGTTCTCACAGGGGCCAACCAGATGCCTGTGGCAAACAAGCAGGAAACAATCACAAGAGCCCCCTCCCCTCCTGTAGTTCCCAGCAACGGGGATTCAGAAGCATTGCTGGCTCCAGCTGTGGAGGGCAGAGCATAGCCGTCATGGCTGGTAGCCGTGGATAGCTCATGTCTACTTGAATTTTCCTAATCCTCTTTTAAAGCCATCATGGTTGGTATCCTTCACAGCCTCCTGTGGCAGCGAGTTCCACAGGTTAACTGCGTGCTGCGTGAAGGAGGACTTCCTTTTCTCCGTCCTGAATCTTGCTTCCACATAGTGCCAGAGTCGAAGTATAGGACAGACTATCCCCAAATCAGAACTCCAGGTGTTCTGGGGGGTGGGGGTGGAGCAGGGCCACGGATGAACTCAGCCTGAGAATCTGTGGTCCAACAGGGTCACCTTTTTTCCTAAACAGGAGAATTGGCTCAGGCACAAAGTTTTGACAAAAGATGAAACTGGCAAACCGAGCATGGGCGCCGAAGAAGCTTAGCTACGGCTACTCAGGCTCTTGTGCCCCACATCAGGATGAAGGTGGGGAGAACCAACTTAAAACTCTGCAGTCAGAGATGTGTAGGAAGTTGCCTTATACTGCGTCAGACATTGGCTCATCTAGTTCAGCACTTTCTACACTGACTGGCAGCAATGGCTTCAGGGTTTCAAGCAGATGCCTCTCCCAGCCCTACCTAGAGATGCCGGGGACTGAACCTGGAACGTGCTGCAAGCAAAGCAGATGCTCCAACAACCACTGAGCTATGGCCCTTTCCCATTCAGTGTCAGCTGCACCAGCTTCAAGCACAGCAAAACGAACAGCAAACAGTGAAACAATTGCTGGGAGAAACCTGATAGGACAGAATGACGATCCTGATTAACGAAACACCATTAACATGAGAAGCAGACACGCCCCGTTCCTGGGGGTTCTGTTGGGAGAGAAAGATAAGAGAGTACCTGCGACAGTTTCCTCACCTTGATAGCCTGGCCAAAGAAGCCTTTTCCCAAAACCTCCCCATGGATCAGATCACAGGGGCGGAAGATCTGCTGAGAACCACTTGTGGATGAGCGGAGCGATTCGGAACGGCTGATATCCCGGCTGAGGAGGAGCGGTTCCTTTGGGGAGCTGGGGCCGGGGGACTTGGAGATGCTGTTGCTTCGCCTGGAGTGGGAGACGCAACCAAGGTTAGATCTTTTGCTGGAAGTCCAAGCTGCAGGCTCCCCGTTCTCCAGCTCGTTGGGATGGGAGGAAGGGATGCACACAAAGCACACCTAGGTTCGCCAGACCAAGCTCCATAATAAATGAACATGTGTAACAACTGTATAAAAGAATCCACACTGTGATCAAATTCAAGGCTGCATTTAGTACTCCACACAAAACCAAATCAGATTGGATGCACTGTGCTGTGATCACAGGACGGGGGGCACTTAAAAAAAATTATTCATTTATTATTTGTAAAAAATATTTACACACCGCTGTTTCATAAAAATAAAAGTGTGACAGTGGTTTACAACAGTATCCTGGACCCAAGTGTTAAGGGCTTTGTAAATCTATATAGGAACCTTGAACTTTTGTCCTGGGGGTACTCTCGTCAAAGTCCAGTGGGCCATCATGTGACTTATGTCTTGCTACCAAACTTATCCAAATTGTCCTTATTTATCACATTTATAAATAACTGTATTCTCCAAGGAGCTCAATGTGATGTACTGTCAGGATTGAGGAATTCTCTCCCCCCCCCCCCGATGGTTTCAAGAAGCAGGGAAGAAACAAGAAGGCTCTGGTGATTTATTCAGTCATCACGGCAGAAGACAAAGAATCCAGTCCTTCCTCCATGATGGAGTTGCTCACTCTGGCTCCCCCGCCTTCCCTCTTTCCCAACAGCATCTGACCCTATGGTGGCCCCTCTCCCCATGGTCAAATGCCTCTGTGTCCATTGCTCTTGCACCCTTAATGAATGTTGCATTCTAGGGGATGGCGGATCATCTATGCTGTCTACTGAAGTGTCCGCTGGCTACTGTGTCTCTCCCCCTGCTTCTCCTAACACCTCATAACTTGGCTGCTCGCTTGTCTCTGACTTGTTATCTCCCTCATAGTTTGCCTGTAACTCAACACAGCCTCCCTCTTCCCTGTCAGCTACAGGAGAAAGGGGAGGGGGTGATGGCCACCATTCCTCTTCCTCTTCATCCCAGTCCCTGACATGTAACATAGTTCTCCCTCTCTTCATATGATCACCACAACAAACCCTGTGAGGTAGGTAGGACTGTGAGGCAATGACTGACCCGTGGTCACCCAGGGAGCTTCATGGTTGAGAGGGGATTCATACCCTGGTCTCCCAAGGTCCTAGTCCAACTTTTGCACTGTACTGGCTCTTAGTAGTCCTTAGTAGCAAGTAAGGCAGGAGGCAGGAATATGTTGGATACATCCATTAGAGTATCAGGCCTTCCCCAAAATGGAATATTCCAGATGTTTTGGTCTACAACTCCCATCAGCTTCAGCCAGCAGAGAATGCTGCAGTTCAAAACCGCTGGAGGGTGCCAGGTTGAGAGGAGCACTGTGTTAGAGGGGTCAGTCTGAATTCTTCCAGGCCAACCTCCTGCAAAAGTGAAAAGCTATATAGCCAAAATAAAATACTAGTTGGAAGTCAGTAAAATTATGGGGGTAGCCTCCCCTGGCCTTGGTACCTGAGGGAGCGACGCCGCAGTGTTCCTTCCAGGTTCTCCTTCAGGTCCAGAGCTGATATGGGGCAGGTTGAGGAGGGCTTTTTCGTCCGTCCGGGCAGCCGGGCATCCAGACGCAGTCTGTCGAGGCGCTGAGAGACAGGGTCATGCTCGATCAACAGCTGGAGGGTTTGGCTTGTCTTGCGAATCAGGTCCTCTACCTGAGAAGCGAACCCAGGAATAAGGAAGTTGCACAATGAAGGCAAGAGAGACCTCCAAGGGAGCATCTCCAGGGGTCATTCAAACAGAAAGTTGTTGATAGCACAGACATCCTGGCATTGGTAAACTAACCTCACACAAAAACCTCAACCTTTGCCTCAATTCAACCTACAAGAGGTTTACTCGTGGGCAAATCAGGACGCAGGTTTCTGTGAATGTCCACAGTTAATTATGTAATTATTGCTGTCTCTGTACTCTGCATTTCTTCTCCTCACTGCTTACAATCCTACACCAAACCATGTGTGCATATATGCCTGCAATATGCTGATGACCCACAGCTGTACTTCTCCTTTACATCTGAAGATTTGGCAGTGGATGTGCTGGACTGTTGCCTTGCCTCATTAATGGACTGGATGAAAGCCAACAAACTGAAGCTCAATCCAAGTTAAGACTCAGGCACTGTTAGAGGGTGGTTTCCTAGAATAGATGCATTGGGTGTTGCCTGCGCCTGATAGGGTTACGCTCCCTCTGAAGTACGTAGCTTGGGAGTACTTCTGGAACCCTTGCTGTTGCTTGAGGTTCAGGTGGCCTTAGTGACATGGAGTGCCTTCCATCAGCTTCGGCTGGTGGCCTAGCTGTACCGCATTTGGACAGGGATAACCTAACTTCTGTCGTCTATGTTCGGGCAACCTCGGGTTAGATTACTGCAACACGTTATACATAGGGCTGCTCTGAAGAAAGTTTAGAAACTTCAGCTGGTGCAGAATTTGGCGGCCAGGCTGCTCGCCAGTGCAAAACAGTTTGAGCATATTATACCGATCCTGGCCTGACTACACAGGCTGCCAATTAATTCATGGGCCCAATTCAAAGTGCTGGTTTTGACCTGTAAATCCTTTAACAGCTGGAATTAGTGCAGTTACAGGAGTCACATAATACCAATTCTGCATTTTTAAGAACTTGATCTTTTGGCATGACAGCACCTACACTTCGGAACTCCCTGCCTATTGACACCAGGTAGGCGCCTTCACTCTTTTCAGCACATGCTAAAAACACTTTTGTCTAGGCAAGCCTACCCAGTTGTTTAGAAAGCTGATTTGAGTTTTAATCTGTTTTTAGTCTACTGTTAATTTAACTTTTCAAATGTCTTGAATTATTGTTAGTTCTTCTCAACAATTTTATTGCTTTATCTTTTTTGCAAATCGCTTTGTTGTTGTGTTTTACAATCAATCAGTGTATAAACGTTACAAAATAAATGAACAAACAAATAATGGACCTGACAAAGTGGCCCTCAGTCCACAAAAGCTTATTATGCCCTAATAAATTTTGTAAGGATCTTGCAGCACCTTAAAAACCTATGTTGTTCTAACTGTTGGCAGTAGCCCATATTCCAGTGAGGGGTCTTGTATTTTTGCCACATACGAAAGAGAAGGAATTGCCCACAACTCACAAATGTGAGTACTTTACTTGCGCCTTGAGATACACTGAAGACAACTGAGGGACCAGACCAAAGGCCCAGGTGGCTAAGGAAAAACAACAACACTGCCTTATACCCAAGTCAGTTTGTCCATCTATAGCGCAGAGTTGTCTACTACAGCCTTCACCAACTCCCATCAGCCATACGACACAGGGGCTGATGGGAGTTGTAGTCTAAAACACCTGGAGGGCACAAGGCTGCCGACTGGCACCTGCTCTCCAGGGTTCCCAGCAGAGATCTTTATAGCAATGCCATGGATCAATCCTGAGCCCTTCTGCATGAAAAGCATTTGCACCAGGCCAGAGCTATTCTCTTCTCCATTCTGTTCTATTTCTCAAATCACCAGGAGCAAGAAGTGAACTTAAAGAGACGTCCAGGCCATACCTCTTCTGTTTGTAGTGTGCGAATTGGGGTCCCATTGATCTCCAGGATCTTGTCTCCAGGGTGAATAGCGTTCTGGACATCAGGACTAATATGCAGACGGTTGACTCTATAAACAAAGAGGGAGGGGCATGTGACAGCAGAACTATTTTATTTTTCTGGGTCTCCAGGGAGTGACAACATGAACTGCACTACTCCAAAGACCGCAGAAGAGTGAAACTTCCATAAAAGTGCAGTAGTCGGTGTTAAAATTAACAAATAAATCACATATTATCCTTAAAATAATCGGAGTTTTGCTTATAAAACAAAAACATGACTAAGAGAAGAAAAAAAAGAGAGGTGACATTAGGAGATTGCCAGGATACATTTAGCACTCTGATGTCTTCATATCTCCATGACAATTTAAGGAAATAGAATCCTAGAACTGTAGAGCTGGAAGGGACCACAAGGGTCATCTAGTCCAACCCCAGGCAATGCTGCCTTCAGTCAACCTTGGGTGGGTTCTTGCCTGTTCTCTATTATTGGTCACATCCTCCAGTACTGGTTCCTCACAGACACACCTTCTACCTTGGACTGGTTTGCCATTACATTACCCCCCATTCTATCATAGATTCCATTTGTTCAAATTGAGAAAAAGCTTTCTGATATTCCACTGTCATAGGAAATAAGAATTTTTTCAAATTGGTGCTGAAGATTTACACTTGCTAACCATTTCGCTGTTCTTCAGGATGTGAGGGCAGTTATGTCAGTTTATATTCCTACTTCCAAAACTCTTTGTTTAAAAATATTTCTAGTGACATTTACTGGCGGATTCAGTGCCTGTAAAGAGAATCCAAAATATTTGGATAATAGTTCTGAAAGTTTTGCAACGAAAAGTTTCCTAGACTGTTTGACCTCTGTTCCTCTAAAAACATATCAGGAAACCTGTCTTTCATCAGCTGATTTCTACTACACCAGTAATTTACCACCCTGACATAATTTAGACCAGAAACCGTTTCCATGCCTGGTTCTGCTCTAATTAAATAAGCTGGGGTAATTTTTGAAACCCCTAAAATCACACACACAAACAAAATGGCTTTGAACTACCAATTTTAGTAAAATCTGCAATGCCCCAAATTTTCACAGCAAGAATTCATATCAGTCTCATTGTTGCTTTAAAAAATATTTAAAACTGGACACAATGACTCCTGAAAAGTAAGGGGAAATACCTGTGCGTCTTATGGAGCGAATGGTGGTCCCTGGAGCTGAATTGCCCAGGGGCCAAAAGCAGATTGTGCTTTTTATTTTACAAAGAGAAAAGGGAGTGTTGAAAGGACCCGCTCAGCAGCTGATCAGCAAGAGATCGGGAGAGAGATAAGAGTCCGGGCTCCCTTTCAGCCCCGCCCTCCTTTGTTGAATGTGCTGCAGAGGGAGGTTTTTTGTTTCCCCAGGACATGTGACTGGCTGATTAGATTATCTGTCTGGAAACAGTAGAAACTGCTCCCTTTCCTTAAGATTTTTTCAGAAATGTGAGTTGAACCCCATAAATATGGGGCTTTTCCTCTTTTGCTTTTCCCCCCTTTGCAAAAGGAGCTTTGCTTTCCCCCCTTTGCAAAAAAAGCTGCAAAACCTTTAGCTGATCCTCAAAAACCCCAAAAACAAAACAAAACAGGGCTTTCCCTTTTGCAAAAAAGCTGCAAAACCTTTATCTGATCCAAAAAAAGGCCTTTTGCCTTTGCAAAAACAGCTGCAAAACCTTTAGCTGATCCTATAAAAAAAAAAAACCAGGGCTTTCCCTTGGCAAAAAAGCTGCAAAACCTTTAGCTGATCCTTTAAAAAAAGGCCTTTTGCCTTTGCAAAAACAGCTGCAAAACTTTTAGCTGATCCTCAAAAAACAACAACAACAAAAGCAGGGCTTTTAGAGGAAGAAAACCAGAAAAAAAATTTTTTTCTTGTTTCCTCCTCTAAAAATGAGGTGCGCCCTATGGTCCGGTGCGTCCTATGGAGCGAAAAATACGGTACTTGTTTTACTTTATTTGTAAAGTCCAAGGTGCTGAGGCTGAGAAGGTTATGATAAGGTAACTGGGAGATTTTATCAGCTCTGGCTCTTTAGAATTAAAAAGTTACTTGTGTTTAGTTCCCCCCCTTGCTAAAAAAAAAACTTTAGATTTGACATTATTAATGACTAACCCATTTTCTGAACTGTCTTAATCTTCTCAGGCCTACTTGAGGTGTCAAAAGTAACATAAAAGGTAAAGGGACCCCTGACCATTAGGTCCAGTCGTGGCTGACTCTGGGGTTGCAGCGTTCATCTCGCGTTACTGGCCAAGGGAGCCGTCGTACAGCTTCCGGGTCATGTGGCCAGCATGACAAAGCCACTTCTGGCGAACCAGAGCAGTGCACGGAAACGCCGTTTACCTTCCTGCTGGAGCGGTACCTTTTGATGTGCTTTCAAACTGCTAGGTGGGGAGGAGCTGGGACGAGCAACGGGAGCTCACCCCATCACGGGGATTCGAACCGCCAACCTTCTGATCAGCAAGCCCTAGGCTCAGTGGTTTAACCCACAGCGCCACCCGCGTCCCTTCTCAATAAATACTGTGTATTACCAGTCTCTTAAAGCTCTGGGAACATGATAACTCCAATTGTGCAGAATCACGACGATATAAAACCAAAGTTAAAAAGAAATATATACACCCTTGAGGGAGACCTTTATATGTCAACATGGTGAAGAGGGAAAAGGAAGAACTAAAGTAATGCAAGTCTTTTGTATATGATACAATCATTCCTTTTGATCTCTCAACCAGAGTCTCTAAGAAGAACAAACAGTAAAAATGTCCATAATCAAATAGGCAATTAAACAACACAGCAATTTAATATTGTATTGTTTAACTGCATATTTTAACTACAAGCGTTTATATTGTAATGCTTGTGTGATTGGCTTTTATACTTAAACTTAGCTTAGAAGCGTGTTTTGGCATTAAGCAGTATACAAAATTGATTTATCACCCACTCTTTCACTTGGACGCTAGTGGCATAGGTTGAGCAGCCACCTTCGACAGCCACCGTGAATCCTCGCTTGCCATCAGTGGCCGCAGGCATGGAGATGAGGGTCAGTGTGTAGGGCAGCTGTTCACACAGGAACTCTGTGGACAACCTCTCAATCATCGGCGTCAGAACAATCTGGTTATGGCATTTGCCACTAAACAGAAGAGCGGAGAACGTTATGGTGGAACTGCCGGATCCCTCCCTCCCCCCCCCTCTTATTGCCTGCATTCAACCACCACCACCCCGTCCCCCACAGTTGCAGTATGGGTTTCTAACTTCCCCTTACCAGTAGAGGGCAGAGTGCTGCACCAATGCATACGTGTCGCCATCTTCAATTATCACCTTGCAGCTCATACACGCAAAGCATTCTGGGTGGTACTTGTATTCACCAGCCACCTGCAGAGAAGCGAGGTTTAAGCCCAGGTGGAGAGCAGACAAAGGCAAAGCAACAAAGGTGCTTTCAGACCCAGAGAAGTCAAGAGAGAAATCTCAACCGTCCATTAGCCACATCAACCCTTTCCCTGAAACCGGATGGCACACCGCAGGGTCAAACTAAGGTTTGCAACCGCTGGCCGGAGGGGCATTTTGTCGCTTCGGGTGCTCCCGGAAAAGCAGGCCTAACTTAAAAGCATGTGAGAGAGAAGCGAGGAAGAGGAGGATGTTGCAAGGAGTGTGGGTGTTACCTGTCTCGCGTGGGGGCGTAATAGTTAAACTATGGAACTCGCTCCCACAGGAGCCAATGATGGCCACCAGCCTATATAGATTTCATTAGACAAATTCATGGTGGAGAGGGCTGTCAGTGGCTTCTATGCTCTGCCTCCACAGTTGGAGATAGTAACGCTTCTGAATACCAAGTGCTGGAAGCCACAGGAAGAGAGAGGGCTCTTGTGCTCAGGTCCTGCTTGTGCGTTTCCCATTGGGGCATCTGGTTGGCTTGGATTTTACTTGTGCCATTTCAACCAGCCTGCCTGCTTAAATGTGTATAAGTTGGGATTGTACTGTAACAGCATATACAGTGGTACCTCGACTTACGATTTACTCAACATACGAATTTTTCAACTTATGAATGGACATCCGTTGGCGGTTTTAGATGGGGTTTACTCGACTTGCGAATTTTAGATGCGGTTTACTCGACTTACGAATTTTTCTGATTTTTCGTTTCCAATGCATTCCTATGGGGAAATCGCTTTTTTCGCCTTACAAATTTTTCGACCTACGAATGTGCATTCGGAACAGATTAAATTCGTAAGTCGAGGTACCACTGTACATGAATACAGTACTGTACAGGTATTTGGGGCTGCGCTTCCCTAGAATCCACTAGGGGTCTCAAAAAGCATTTTTATATGAACACAGCCTCTTGTTAGGGGAAATGAGCTGTTGGCCTGCAGAGATTCCCCTACAGCAGTTGTCTTCAACCTTTTAACTCCACCTTCAGCCCTAACATGCATTTGGGGACCTGTTTCTTAACTTTCTACAACATCTCAGATTCAGAGCTAAGTGCTGTCTAGTCTAGCAGCCCTAAAAAGCTTTAAATCAAGGCATGGAGAGTTTCGCCTGCAGTCAGAAGAAAGATACCTTCACTTTGTTCTGAATAATTTTATATATATTTAATGTACTGCATTTATAGCCCACCTTTTTCTCCATGGAGCTCAAGATGAAATCAGACTGATGCTTTAACCACTACACCATGCTGGCTCTCAGTCCCACACTTCAGTGCAGACCTCCTGCCATTTTGGACTACAGTTCTCATCAGCTCCTGCATCATTCAGCCCAGAGACAATGTTCTACAACTCTGGCCCAATCCTGTGCACAGATATGTTCACACACACACAGGTGAGTGTGAATGACAGGAAGTGTGTCCTTTCTGCCAGCAATGGATGATGCAGAACCAGCATACTGCAGTGCTGGTTAGAGGGTCAGAGTGGTACCTGGGAGACCAGGGTTCAAATCTCCACTCAACCATGAAGCTCAGGGTGACCTTGGGCCAGTCACTATTTCCCTCACAGGGTTGTTGGGTAGAGGAAATGAGGAGCGGAAGAACCATATACATCACTTTGTGGGAAGATAGAAACATAGAATTGTAGACTTGGAAGGGACTCCAAGGGTCATCTAGTCCAACCTCCTGCAATGAAGAAATCTCAGCTAAAGCATCCACGGCAGATGGGAAGTAAGTGTAAATAAATAAAATGACCATATCACAGGACATAGGAAGCTGTTTAGACCGATTCAGATTCTTGGCCCATCTAGCTCAGTATTGTCTACGCTGACAGGCAGCATCTTTCCAGGGTTTCAGGTAAGGGACGTTCCCAGCTGTACCTAGAGATGCTGCTGGGGATTGAACCTGGGACCCTCTGCATGCAAAGCAGGGTCTCTACCACTGAGCCATGGTTTTCCCCCGGAAGTACCATGTACATCACCACAATTGTGTTCCTTGGACGACGAGTGGGATATACAGGTGAAACTGAAAAATTAGAATATCGTGGAGAGGTTCATTTCTTTCAGTAATTCAACTTGAAAGGTGAAACTAATATATGAGATAGACTCATGACATGCAAAGCGAGATATGTCAAGCCTTTATTTGTTATAATTGTGATGATTATGGCGTACAGCTGATGAACCCCAAATTAACAATTTCAACTTTGGGGTTTTCATCAGCTGTATGCCATAATCATCACAATTATAACAAATAAAGGCTTGACATATCTCACTTTGTATGTCATGAGTCCATCTCATATATTAAACTCCACTAGCTAATGAAAACAATTGCTTACATAAATGGACTTTTCCACGATATTCTAATTTTTCGAGTTTCACCTGTAAATGCAATAGCAGTAACAGTACTGTTTGGAAGCAAAAAGCATGCTCCTTTTGGTTTTTTGCAAAAGGATTCAACTCCCACTGAAAAAATCTTCCATTTGCCAAACCTGTTGAGAGGTTCAATATCATATTACAAAGACGGGAGCCTGAGTCCCAAGAACAAAGGCAAAGTGCCTTATGGCATGCACAGCTTGGAGGGCCAACAGGAACCAAAACATTTCAAAACAAAGCTGATCCTCCTCCTGCCAGGCCCTTCCCAGAAGACACACTTTGTGGGGGGCGGGGGTGGAGGGGAATACAGCCTGATGTCATCATTAGGGCTTTGTATCCTAACCTTGCTCAGTCACTGAATTACAGAGTTGGAAGGGCCTCCAAGGGTCATCTAGTCCAATCCCCAGCATTACAGGAATCACAGTTAAGGAATCCCTGACAGATGGTCATCCAACCGAAAACCTCCAATGAAGGAAAGCCCACCGTGTTCCGAGGTAGTCCGTTCTGCTGTGGAACAGCTGTTCTAGTCAGCAAGTCTCCCTAATGTTTAGTTGGAATCTCCTTTCTTGTAATTTTAATCCACTGGTTTGGGGTCCTACCCTCTGAAGCAGCAGGAAACCAACACAGAGTAACCAGTGGAGATTTGCAGTGGCTTCAGATGCTGAGTTTTCCCCATCCTGCATCATCATCATCAATTTGTATAGCGCTCTATACCCACAGGTCTCAGGGTTGTTCACAACATAAAATTCTGGGGATACTCAGAATGGGAAGCAGAAACAATGCCAAATCCTTACCATGACTGGCCCAGTCATCAGCAGAGAGCAGCCGTGGCAAGACTCGCCAAATTTCCTCCAGTAGTCTTGTGGCAGTAGAGTTTCCCATCCTTTTCGTAGTACCAGTTGTGAGGAGGTCCTGGCACTCGGAGCAACTAGGAGGCAAAACAAAGGATGGGAGGTAAGACCTTCACCTGCCAACCTGCAATGTTATGGAGTAAAGGGAAGTCCCTTTGGGGTGCTCTATGTCAGGCATGTCCAAAGGTCCGTTTCAGGAGCCTAATCCGGCCCACCAGTTGGCTTAACCCAACCCCTGTGGCATTTATTTCGTGGGGTAAAATCCTAAAAAAATCAACAACTTCAATCGTAAAAGAAGCTCAACAACTCCAACCTAGAAAAAGGTCAACAACTTTGGTCACTTCATCAAATCTGGCCCTCTTTGAAAAAAGTTTGGAGACCACTGCTCTATGTAGTAAGCAATGAATAAATCCAGTAAATCATACTAAGTGGCATTCACCTTGCCCAGAGCAGACCCACTGAAATTAATGAGCCTGTGATTAAGTTCAGTGGGTCTACTCTTATCAGGGCCACACTTAATACCAACTAATGATAATACCAGTAAGAATAAGGGCGGCCACTGCATGACATATATCTGTTTTTAAACCTAACATAATAGCTAAACTTTGCAATAACTCTACCAACTTTCCATTTTTTGGTAAGACTTCCCTTTTCTCTATACACTAATACACTACTCAGCGCAGAAATAAAAAGCCTGGAAGGAAGCCAGAAGAACCTGGTTTTAAGTCTCCGGACCCAACCAGGGAGCTCTGGCTGTTTTGGACTACAACTCCCACGAGCCCAATGCCAGCATAACCATAAGATGCTGGGGCAGATGGGAAGAGTTGCTCAGACCTGTGGAACACTGGGGCTGGAGGATGTTGTAGTCCAGAATGGCTGGAGGGCACCAGGATGTACAAAGGCTGTCCCAAAAGGGATCTGCAGATGGGTGGATGAATAGAAGGCACCCCTCTGAGGCCCGCAAGAAAGCAGTGTGGAGAAGGAAGCCTGAATGCTGAGGTGGTGGTCATCCAGGACAAGAGGACGGCTCTGACCCTCCCACTGCAAAACTCATGATCCTTTGACCATTATGAACATAGCACCAATCCCAGGTGACCATGCACACAGAACCAATGTCCCTAGCCCACAGGGCCAGGAGGCAGGTCAGAGTATAACTATCTGCCCAGTGATTTGTAATGCTATTCCTAAGGCAGGTGCATGTCTCTCTCCAACAATGGACACGACACCACCATGCTCTGCATATCACCATCTCCCAGGTGCACAGCCTGAACTACTCTCCTGAAAACCCTCCAAGTCCTTCTCACAGGAGAGAGCAAGCCTTTGCCCATCTGTTTTGGGACAACTGCTTCGAACTGTGTTTCATTTTCTGGTGGTGCAAGGAGAGGGGATCCCAAATGATGACCGGGCTGTTGAACACTTAGCATATATGAAAATAAAGCAGTTTTTCACACCTGTGGAATTTAGTCCGCAAGACGTAGAAATGGACAGCCTCTGAGATGGCTTTGAAAGAGGGCTAGACAAATTTCATGGAGAAGGATGCCTGTAGCCAGCAGCCACAATGGTTATACGCGATGTTCACTGCTGGAGGCAGCATGTCTCTGAATACTAGTTGCCAGAAGCTACAGGAGAGGAGCTTGCTGCTTTACTCAGGTCCTGCTTGGAGGCTTCCCACTGTGGCATCTGGGTGACTGCTGTGCGGACAGAGGCACCCTTGACCTAATCAAACACTCTTCTTACGGAACCTCCAGGGCTAGAGGAAGTCCATCTAGATTCCTAGGTTCTTGGGGGTATTTGGTCACTTTGAGAAGGAGATGGTGGACTATAGGGCTTCCTTTGGCCTGATTCTCCCAGGGGAGGAGGAGGAGGAGTAGTTTGGATTTGATATCCCGCTTTTCACTACCCGAAGGAGTCTCAAAGCGGCTAACATTCTCCTTTCCCTTCCTCCCCCACAACAAACACTCTGTGAGGTGAGTGGGGCTGAGAGACTTCAAAGAAGTGTGACTAGCCCAAGGTCACCCAGCAGCTGCATGTGGAGGAGTGGAGACATGAATCGGGTTCCCCAGATTACGAGTCTACCGCTCTTAACCATACACCACACTGGCCACTGCTTATGGTCTTAAAGCAGCCTCCCCCAGGCTGAATAAGGAAAGGAGTGCTTAGCTAATTACTAAGGTGTTTTTATACATAAGCCAGTGGGCCCTGCCCAACTTTTACCCAGATAAGCGAGCTAACCCTACTATAGAAATGCCTCCTCCTCAGCATGCAGCTGCGTGCCTGGAAGCATCAAATCTTGCCTCTCCTTCAGCTTCTAGCCTGTAACTTAAGTTGATAAGATTGACCTGGCAAGTGGGACCAATGAGCAAGGAGGTGCCTATCTGTACAGCAGCAAAAAGCATTTGGAATTGTTAAATAGCAGAGGATAGATTTTGTGCCCGTCACTCTGAGAGAGGCAAGGTGCTCTCTACTCTTGGCTCTGCACCAGATAAAACAACAGCAAGACTTGGGGAAAGAGAGAAAGCAAGTATTTAAGATTCCCACTGGCCTGGGTGGTTTGTCCAAAATACATGCTCGTCAGCATGCAGAAAACCCTGGCAGAAATTCCAAGATTAGCTACAGGTTCAGATGCTGGACCTCTGGGCAAGGTCTTGTTTGGGGTGACGCACATGCCATTAGTCACATTCCAAGTAGGAACACGCTTCCTGCAATGACCAGGCAACCATAAACTCTGCTCATCCCTCCACCCCACCCTCCTCCCCTTCCTTAGAACAGGGGAAAGCAGCTGACTAGCTGGTGCTAGAGGTCTGGGTCAGCCATCCCAAACCTAGTGCCACTAGCCCCAGTCAGCAAGGTCACGTGGGACAACTACTTCCACCAACCCCAGTTAGCCAGGCTGAACAGGTGCTTTTTTCAGTACGTGCATTGAATTTCTATCTGAAGAGAGAGTTTTGACTAGCCCTGTCGTTCAGGGCTCTCCTACCACTTGTGGGCTCCAACAGGGCCACTATGGCCGCTGGTGCTTGCTGTAGCACCGGGTGCCGAGCAGCCTCCTGAAGGTGCTTCAAGTTCTCCTCCACACTGATGCTGGTACCCTGGTTGTCACCATATTCCTCTTGGCTGCAGAGCACCCTGGGGGTTGTAGTCCAGGTCTGGCTGCTCAGCCTTTGCCCATCCTAAGTGCCATTCAGATGGTTCAGACTACAACTCCCATCAGCCCCACCATAATACGGTTGTGCTGGCTTGGGCTGATGGGAACTGTAGCCCGAAACATCTTGAGGGCACCAGGTTGGGGAAGGCTGCTCAGGACACTGGAAACCAAAGGAGGAGTTTCGGAGTGGCTCTCATCCACTAAGCAAAATTCTAGGCATTGCAATCTGCTTTGCCAAAGCTGGTTATCCTTCTGTGTTGCTTTATCTACAGAGGCTGCACGTTAGGAAGCTGAGGAAAGTTGAAAGAGGGCTGTTGCTGCAACACAATTCTGGGGGAAAGGTGAGGGGCTGAGGTGTGTTAAGAAAACCCGTCCCTTGCGACGTCACGGTAAACAAATCCAGGCAGGGCAAATTCACAGAGGAAGTCCGCCCAGGCCTGCAGAAGCCCCATGCACATTCCCAAGGCTGCTTCAGAATGTGAGTGAAATTCCGGCTCAGAAATAACAAGTGCTTTAGCTTCACACACAGCTATGCACTGCATAGAAGCATAGAGCTGGAAGGGATCTCAAGGGTCATCTAGTCCAGTGTTTTTCAACCACTGTTCCGCGGCACACTAGTGTGCCGCGAGATGTTGCCTGGTGTGCCGTGGGAAAAATTGTGTTTATTTGATTCCTATTCAAGAGAATTATATATAGTCAATATAGGCACAGAGTTAATTTTTTAACATTTTCTAATGGTGGTGTGCCTCGTGATTTTTTTCATAAAACAAGTGTGCCCTTGCCCAAAAAAGGTTGAAAAACACTGATCTAGTCCAACCCCTGCAATGCAGGAATCCTTTGCCCAATGTAAGGCTCGAACCCACAACCCTGAGATTAAGAGTCTCGTGCTCAACTGACTGAGCAGGATTATTTTATGATGCTGTTTCTAAGTGTTCAGAGCACACGTGTAAGTATTTCCACAATCATTACAGTCACCATGTTAAGGCAGACCCTATTTCAGATGGGAATGAGGAGTGGCTCAGAAATGATAGCTTGCCTAAGCCCGCACCCTCACTCAAGAAGTTCATGGCTAACGTTGGATTTAAATAAATAAAAAAAAATATCTAAGTACTTGCTCTCTTGCAGATTACAAAGTCATAGGAAGTTGCCATATCTCAAGTCAGACCATTGATCCATCTAGCTCAGTACTGTCCACACTGACTGGCAGCAGTTCTCCAGGGTTTCAGGCAGGAATCTTTCCCTCTTCTACTTACAGATTGAGCATGGGGCCTTTTGCGTGTGATGAAATAAATGCTTCTGAGTCTGTCCTGTGTCAGAAGCACATTCCTGAAGCAGCTGCATTTAAAGTGGGGGGAGGAGAGGAGCAGGCACACAAGGGGAATGGGAGGCATATTCTAACAGGCACTGGATAAATTTTTATGCCAACTGTGTAAGGGCACACGTGAGAAACTAATGCCCACCTGACTGCTCCGACCTGCAGAACTGGCACTGCTGCAGGTGCTCCATAGTTCCAGGTTTGAAAGAAATCGATCTATTAGAACTCACTGTCTACTGACATCAGGCAGGTACATTCCTTTAGGTGCCTGCTTAAAACGTTTTCATTCAGGCAAACCCATCCAGGCATGTTGGCATGTGTTTTAAACTACCTTGACTGTTGGCTTTAATTATATTTTGAAATTTTTAAAATACCTGTTTTTAACTTTGCCTTCCGTTGACCATTTTAATGTTTGTTTGTTTATTTGTTTGCTTTTTTGCAAACTGCTTAGGGGTTCTGTTTACAAATCAGGCGGCATTTAAATTGTTAGGGAATAAAATGAAACAAATAAAGTAACACACACACTTTTTAGGACTTGATCCCTCCCTATGAAAGCAGATTCCCCAAGTTCTTCCTAACCATTTGCACGTGTGCCTTGTGGCACCCAATTTTTTTAATGAGATTCCAACACAATTTACCCACCTCACCACTAGCCACAAGTTTCACTCGCTTCCTGGCGGGGAACAAACCCCTCAAGGTGGGAGTTAAGGGCTTGGCGCCTGGCTGGTGCTCACTTGAAAGACAGGCTTAAAACAAGCAATAACCAAGGAGGCGAGGAGGCTCCTTTGGAAACGAAAGAGGTTTATGAAAACCCGGCTCAAAAGCTATACTCAGCTCATTCACGCATCTGAAATCGATAGGTACGGCACCAGCTTGAATCACTCCTACAGTCTCTGACTTGAAATGGCCCTAAGTCACCCAGCAAACTTTATGGCCACAAGGTCTCTGTGAGACAATTCCTGCCATCATTAACACACCACACCGGCAAACAAGACGTGAGGTTTCAGGTGCTGTAGGTTGAAACACAACACACAAACACACACACACACACACAAATGAACCTGTAAATGCTGCTAGCAACCTATCACGTCTCACCCCACCTTAAGCAGGTAAGAAAGCCAGGACAGACCCGTGCCCTCCTACCTGAAAGATTTCTACCAGGCAGGTTACTGAGTAGAAACACACCTAACGCCTAGGAGTGGGGCGAGGGGTATGGAGAGGAAGCAGGCCCCCCTGCCCCCCCTCCCCGCCACATAGTGAGCATGGCTTACCAAAGGGCTCCTTTGGAAGGAAGGAAGGTGGAGACAGACAAGTAGCTTCCCATCTCCGGAGTGCTGGCTAGACCAGCTCAGATGCAAAACTGTTTGACGGGCCTTTCTACCGTGCAGACGGCCATGGAAAAGGGTTCAGTTTGCCTCCTGCCGATTCGGGTGCCTCCCTGCTGCTGCTGCTGCTGCTGCTGCTAGTGCAGGGGAGTGCCAGGTCCGGGCCGGTTGCTCTCCGCTGGGATTCCCCTGGCTCTCATGGTCGCAAAGGGGAGAGGCGCCTTAGGAGGAGGCTGTTTCAACTGGGAGCCCCTCAAGGGAAAGCAGGTGTCATTAGCCTTGTGCCCGCCCAAGGCTAGAGCAGTTGTTGTCATGCTTCCTCCTCCTCCTCCTCTCCAGTTCTAGCCCAAGGGTAGAGGGTGGAGGGAACAGGAGGAGGAGCCTCCTCTTTTCAGGAGTGAGGTGGATAGTTAACATGATTAGCAGGGCATAACAACAAATCATTTACAAAAGGTGGAATCCACGGACCTGCAAGGCACAAACTCCCTCCTCTGCAAAAAAACAACAACCCACCACAGCCAGTCCAAAGTTGCAGGATGGAGCAAGTAATCAGAGCTCACTGTCAAGTTGACTCCATGGTGGTGATGGTGGCCCCTCAACACCATCTTCACCTTTCCCAGCCAAGGAAACAGGACGTAACCCTCAGTAGCATGCTCCAAAAGGTTTGACAGAGGCTTGCAAGACACATCTACACCATATATTTAAAGCACATGGTTTCCCCACAAGAATCCTGGGAGTTGTAGTTTGTTAAGGGTGTAGCTCTGTGTGTGGGGGCAAACAGCAGCTCCCAAGATTCTTGGTGGGGTGGACCCATGTGCCTCACATGGGCACTAAATGGTTGGTGTGGATGTGACCAATCACTTTTACCACTGAATACCATGGCTAACGCAGAGCAACCAAAGGAGGTGTCCAGACACCACCTGCCTCAACTCGGATGCGACGACTTTCACTTCTTGTGATTTGAGGAGGTGGACACGATGCTGACCAACAAGAGCACAGCATTGTCCTTTTGACTTTTTGCATGTAGCAGGAGCCAGCTGAGCTTCAGAAATGCAAATGCCTGTCTGGGAAAGAGTGGGGTGGGGGTGGGGTCCCAGCTGTGACATGCCTGCTCCTAAGGAGACCTGCCTCAGACACAGAAGAGGTGAACAGTTATCACTTAGCAGATACCATTTCCTTCCCAGGCCAGGAGCTCACGTGAGTGGTTGCCGACACTTTATGATTTCCTGGATCCATTTCAAGTGGAGATTTAGGCTTGGTTTGGGCGCAGGAGCTGCCTCAGTTGCCCTTTGCTGGAAGACTGGAGGCATTAACTCTCCTTGACCTCTCTGATACCATCCACCATAGCTTTCTTCTGGAAAAGGTTATGAATCATGGGGTTGGAGGAGTAGGGAAACAGGTTCTGTATATTTCCCCTCCTTATCTGAACGTCCGATCCCAGGTGATAACAATGGAGAATTTCTGCTGAGCTTTTTGGCATTTATGCTTGGGGGTCCCACAGGGTTGTGGGTTCAAGCTGCACGTTGGGCAAAGGTTTCCTGCACTGCAGGGGGTTGGACTAGATGACCATCATGGTCCCTTCCAACTCTACAGTTCTATGATTCTACGCTGTGAGGTAGGCTAGGATTTGCATTAGTGACTGGCCCAGGTCACACAGTGAGCTTCACATGACTGCATGGAAGTTTGAACCCTGATCTCCCAGGTCCTAGTCCAATACTCCAACCACAGCACCACACTGGCTCTCAAGGGCCTTGCTTCCTACATTCGCCCGCCAGTGACTTCAAGCCACAATCGGGGCTTGAATGTCCTGCTGTCGTTCCCTAACAAACCATAGCTCAGGGGTCAGCAAACTTTTTCAGCAGGGGGCCAGTCCACTGTCCCTCAGACATTGTGGGGACCGGACTATATTTTGAAAAAAAATATGAACGATTCCTATGCCCCACAAATAACCCAGAGATGCATTTTAAATAAAAGGACACATTCTACTCATGTAAAAACACGCTGATTCCCGGACTCTCCACGGGCTGCATTTAGAAGGCGATTGGGCCACATCCGGCCCCTGGGCCTAAGTTTGGGGACCCCTGTCATAGCTCAATCCCCTTACACAGATTTTTAGCGCTGGGAGGGAGAGAAAGATCAATCAGGTATGCTTCTCAATGCTGCCTCATCTTGCATGGTTTCCTGTGCAGCATGGATGCCTCTTTGTCCTAAAATGCACACAAGGCACGGAGGGAGAGAACTAACCGAGGCTAGTGCTATGCCAGGTTTTTTTTGTTTTTTTAAATCGTACAAACCTTCAAGTTCAAGCATTCTTCTTCGTTAGCCAAAAAGGAAAGGCAAATGGGAAAGCCATATCTAGTTATGAATGCATGTCCTCGAAAGTTACGTCACTACCCATGCCTGTCAACAGTTCTGTTCTGATGGTGCTGTGTTATGCTTCAACAAGGGAGCCCCGGGCTCAAATGCCATGAAGCCCGCAGAATGGCCTTGGGCAAGTTGACAGCTCTCAGTCTTGCAACCTGCCTCAGACAGGATGCAAAGATAAAAGAGATACATGCAACATCCCTCAAGTCCTTGGGACGGGGCAAGGCAGAAAAATCTAAATGTGTGTTTTTTAAAAACTAAATTTGTATACTGCTTCCTTGTTTTAAAATTATTTAAGTGATCTACAAAGGATTACATATGTTCCCCAGTGCTCTGACCCATTGTGCATTACATTATGTTATTCCCCAGGAAATGTTGCCCTGTTGAATATAAAGGACAATGAGTTCTAGTTTAATTCCCGTTGCCTTTCATATTTGACAAGGCAACATTTGGGTGCCCAAGATGGAAAAGCCAAATGGTACCTCAAGGTGACATGGGCTACGATTGTACCAGGAATCTCTCCTGCGCAAGCCCCCCCCCCACAATCATCATTGCCATTGTTTTCATTCATTTCAGTGGAGCCTGCACAGAAGAACTTTCCGCTGGGGCTGCTTCTGCCTACTGCACTCTGGCACCCACCCAAAGCCTGCTGCTGCAGAGTCTGTTGACACATTTGGGCTACAAAGTTGAATCCAGATGCTGCATATTTTTTAAGAGGTTTCCTTTCAGGATAAGGGCAGGCTTGGCGGTGGAGAACAGAAGCAGACTAGGTGCTGGGTTGACACCTGTGGCTAAAGTTTCCTAAGAACTGGAGTTGAATTGCAAGGCATGTGTACACACACACACACACACACACACACACACGACAGCCACATTTATGGAAAAATAACCCTCCGTAAATTGCCAGGATCTTCCACTTAGCTGGGCTTTTAAGCCGGCTGTAAAGAGCAGAGTCAGTGACACCAGGGTCATAAATCCTGACACAGTCCATCTGTTTCAGGAAGAGGGAGTCTTTCCTCCTGACCATTTGCACAGAGCTCCACTGGAAACAGAAACAATGCAGTGAGTTTGTGTCTAGGAATGCACTCCTCTTTTCCATGCCCTCCTCATATCCCAGCCCCTTTTGGATTATTAGTTCCATACCATGAACAAAACTGCCACGGAATAATTGGCAATTCTCTTATTGGGTTCACATCCTCTACTTTTTTGGGGTGGGGGGGAGTAGGCAGGACAGAAAAGAACAGCACAAAGTATTTGCCCCGGTGTTTGATTTCATGAGCTGAAATTTGCCCCCACTTGATCAAAAAGATCCATATAGGTAATCCTCAAGCCTAAATTTATGATGTCCTGCATGTGATTAACAGCAAACAGCACTTTTGCATGAGAGGCCAACTTGCAAGAGCCCAGCATGAAACTGTAAGAAACGAAGACAGCTAAAAGCCCTGCTAAGGGATTCCATTTGGAGTATTGGGTTCATGACAAAGGCAGGGATTCAGAAGATTTCTCTATAAACAGGAAATATATTTACCATAAAACTTGATCTGCTTCTGAAGAGAGGCCCGCAAAGTAGCTTCCACACACAAATTTGCACACCCAGCAGAAAGCAAGGAAGGTAACACTTCATTGCCCAATAAAGAACAAATAATCAATTTAGTGTGATTTGACATGAACAATGTACTACTTTGCCTTTTTTAGGTGCCACAAAGCTCTTCGTTGTTTAGACATTGATTAGTCCACTGCTTATAAGATCTTCTAACATTTCTGAGCCACTTCCAGAAAGATTAAGCTTTACCAACGTAAAGCTAAGAAGCTTCTACAGGTGTCATTTCAAGGTCCCTTTGCCTCCAAACACCTATTGTTGCTTCATAAGGAGCTCAGATCATCATCAGTTAAATAAACTCATTTTTTTAAATAATTGGGTCTTGCATAGGGTCTTGCATTTCTGCTCTGAGGATCTTTTCTCATGACTGGATGAGTGCAAAGCTGGCAAACATTTGCTTCCCATTGGTTTTGCATTATCTGCACAACTCCCTTTAGGTTGTGTTTCTCTCACAGGGATGAAGCCCACAGGCTGCATGCACACATACTTTAAAAAGCACCCTCCTCCCCAAGAATCCTGGGAATTGTAGTTTGTTAAGGGTGTTGCAAATTGCAGCTGTGTTAGCAATAAACTACAGCTCCCATGATTTATTTTTTTTGCTGGGAGGGGAATGTGTTTTAAATGTGCTTTAAATGTATGGTGTTTACACAGCCAAAACATATTAAAAGAAGCAACAGAAACGTACAAAGAAACAGTGATTCTTTTCCTGGGTAACCTATTCATTGTCGCTGTGATTCCTTGGTCAAGCATGGCTGCAGAGGGGAATCAGAAGCTTTTCGATGTGGCTTCAGCCTTCACCCCTGTGAGCTTAGTGAACATAGAAAGTTGCCTTACATGGAGTCAGAACCTTGGTCCATCTAGCTCTGACTGGCAGTGGCTCTCCAGGGTTTCAAGACAGGGCTCTCTTTGTCTTAACCTGGAGATGCCATTGGGGGAATGAACCTGGGACCTTCTGCATGGTCTACCACTGATCTACGGCGCTTCCAGCAAACTCATTGCAGCTCATTTCAGGGAGGGACAACACTATGTGACAGCACAGAACTCCAGCACAGTAGTGATCCTGCACCTTTGGTTTGCAAGGCCCTTTCTCCTCAATTCCTGCCCCCAAAATTTGGTGATTATACTAGCTGAGGCAGTTCCTGCACTTGAATGCACACCTAGCCTGGCAGCTAAGGATGGGGAGCCAAGGGCAGTCAGGAATGTGCCCCTAAGCTATCAGCATTGAGATGCGAAGAGCTGAAAAATGCGAAGACCACCTCCAGATGCCTCAGGATAAGAGAGACCCCAGGCATATTCCTTGCAGTTCCTTTGGTGACACATTAACTGTTGCCCAAGGAACAGGCCAGACTGAACCCTACCCTTCTCTCGCAAGACAAAAGCTTCTGTACGTACAAATTCTTTTGCGTGTGTCTGGAGGGGAGGGGAGGGTTAACAACATTATTTATTTATTTATTTATATTTAATAGCACTCACTAATAAAAAAGAAAGAAATCTCCAAGCAGTTTACGTAATATATAATGATATTCAAAAACCAATATAACATTCGCATAAAATAGTTTAAGGGTGCTGGGATCTGTAGCTCTTTGAGGAGTAAACTGCAATTCCCAGGATTGTTTAGGGAAGGGGTATGTATGTGCAAAAAGACAAATCCTTTTAAAAGAAGCAGAAACAATGGTCAGCGAAAGAGCATAGGAATAATTAGATTCCTATGGAGCATGGATGCGTGACCCATTAAACTGAGACGGGGACTATTTGACAGGAAAGGGAGGCAGAAGCAGAGATTTTTTTTTTCCAGGCAGGAGACATTTTTGAAGTCTGTGTTCACCCCACCACTGCCAGACACACACACCCCTGCTATATTCATGGCAAAGACGATAGATTTGACTGTTGTGGCGAGAACAACTGTGAAGGGAACAGCAGAATAAACCAGTGGACTGGCACCCCGCAAGCTAGCTGTAGGCCTACCTGTCCTACCCACAGTGGCAGACATGGCTGGCAACAACGCCGCTCCCAAATACCAGGCCTTCATACACACTCATGGCTGGGGCAGAGCTGACCAGGAAACCGACAGCAGACTATCAGGGAAGTGCAACAAAAGCCAAGCGCTCCAGAGCACCACAGGTTAAAACTGTAAATAAGATCACCCCAGAGGCCAAGCCTGCGGCAGCCAGGAGCTCTGCACCCACTTGCATTGTTAAGAGAAGAATGCACGCACCAGGAAGTTGAGCTTTTGAAGTGAGTGATTATGAGCAATTACCCCATTATTAAAAAAACAACAACACACACACACACATCCAAACACAGGCGGGAAACGTCTCGTGTGGGATACCCGGGGCTTATCTTGAAAGGGTGTCAAGCCAACAGGGCCCCCTGCCCCAGAAGACAAAGGCAGAGAAAAGACTGTGAAGCAGAACGACCCAGTTCGGGTGGTGCTGTATCCCCAGCATCAGCCTTACCCAAGCTGGTGCCCTCCAGATGTTTTGGACTACAACTCCCATCAGATCTAACTGACCTGTGATGGCCACAGCATTGGGAGTCGGAAATATCCTGAGGGTGCCAGACAGAATCATCGCATTGTAGAGTTTGAAGGGACCCCCAAGGGCAGGCTTCCTCAAACTTGGCCCTCCATATGTTTTTGGCCTACAACTCCCATGATCCCTAGCTAGCAGGACCAGTGGTCAGGGATGATGAGAAATTGAACTGTAGTCTCAAAACATCTGGAGGGCCGAGTTTGAGGAAGCCTGTACAATGCAGGAATCGCAGCTAAAGAACCCCAGACAGATGGCCATTCAACCTCCACTTAAAAACCTCAAATCAAGGAGATTTGGGACAGCTGCCAAACAGAGAGTGCAGAATTGCCACATGGGGCGAGCGGACCCTTCCCCAAATCTGCCTTTTCAGTCCTGAAATTGTTTTTCCTTCCATCAGGAACTAGTTCTGGGCATGGCATCCTACTAAGAGCAGGCAGGAATACAACTTCTTCTTATGCACCCCTCACACCACAGAAGTTCAGTGGCAGCCTAATCACACTGAGTTTGGCTCTCAGCAGCTCAGCAAAACAGACCTTCTCCTGCTCCTCCACCTGCAAGCGGCTCGTGAGTGCTCGCTTGTTAGCACAGCTCATGGGGACACAGGGGCGCTGCCACTTGGCAACCACTCCTAGGAGGCACACCCAACAGATTATTAGCTTGCAGGAGTTCCAATCTCTCCCCGGGGGCACATCAGGTAGAGCTCCCTGTAGCAGCCAGAATCAGTCAAAGAGGGAACGAGGGGAGAGGCAAAGTTTCTTCTGCTCCCTTACATTCCAAAGCCCTGTACAGATACCACACAAAGTGTTATGCCGCAGTTAAGTAAACCACGGCTTATAGCATTGAGTGTGAACCCTGCCTGGCAGGTTAACTATGGTCTGTCTGCTGACAACAAACCACGGTCCAAATTCATAGAATCATAGAATTGTCTTTATCCTTAGACCAGCTTTCCCCCAACCTGGTGCCCTCCTCCAGATGTTTTGGACTACAGTTCTGATCACCCCTAGGTAGCATGGCTGTATGATGCTGGGGCCAATGGGTCTTGGGAGTCCTGAACATCTGGAAGCTGTCAGGATGGGGAAGGCTGCCATAGACAGATTCACATACCACAGAGGTCTGGCCCTAAGTGGCACAAACGATGTGCAGGGCAGCCCTCTGGAACAGAGCTAAGGAGCCTAGCAGAAGGGGCAGCTAACACATGAGTGTGATTCCGCACCAGGCCAAGAAGTCAGCTAATCCCTCCAGGAAGCCTATCAACAGCCTCCACTTGAGTTGCCGGAACTTGCAGCTCCGAGCTGCCAAAGGCTTTCCACCACCAGCAGCAGCCTCTTAAAAGTTTGGCAGGGGAATGTTCAAAGCAAGCATAGAGAGGGAGGGAGGGAGGGAAGGAGGGAAAGGGGGAATCTGTGTGCTAAAACAAACAACCACCCATTCGCCACTGTCCTCCAAGCAAGGAAAAGGGTTGTGCTTTTGCTTTCCGGGAAGGGGAACATTTTCTCTGTTGCAACTGTTGAACACAAACTGTGAAGTATCCTGAGTCCTTTTCGGAGAACAAAAGGAAAGCAGAGATTGCAGCTGGCAGCGGGATGTTGTCTAACTGCAGGGCACACGGATCCCTGGGCTCAAGTACTTGGCAGGGATTTTTCTTTTCCTGACACATCCAGGTCTGGTTGTTCTTCTTCTTTTGCAGAGTGCGTTATAACTCGATGCAACCATAAGGAAATCAAAGACGGGCGGAATTGAGTCATTTCCACTCAAAGGACATGAGGAGTGTCCCCTGCAGCGGCTACAGCCCCTACAAAGCGCTTCCAAGGGCTCCTTCGGCTACACATAAAGGACAAAGCAGTCCAGACAGTTGGAAAGGAGGACTGCCATTTTTTTCTCCCTTTCTCGCAACACTAGAATTTGTGGGCATTCAACGAAGTTGTAAGACTCAGGACAGATAAAAGAAAGAACTTCGGCACACAAAGCATGGTTAAAACTATGAAATCTGCTCTCGTAGGAGGGAGTGATGTCTTTAAAAGAGGACAGGACAAATTCATGGAGGATAAGACTATCAATGGCTACTAGCCACAGGGACTATGCTCCGCCTTCACAATCATTTTACAGCACCTAGTGTTATAGGTGCTTTGTAAATATTACTGCAGAAAATATCATTTCAACCACTGGCCCAAGGAGGGGGAAGTCAAGTCAGCATGCTTAGCACCAAGGGTTTGGAGACCCTGGCATCTATTACACCACCAGTTGCAAATAAAGTTAATCTATTATAAATGTACAAATCCCTGAACGTTAGGAATCACGTACCCTTATATGCCAGCTTCATCACTGAGATCATCTGCAGGAGCATTGCTGGTCATCTCCCAAGCTAGCAAGGCTCATTTAACAGCAAGAAGAAATCGAGCCTTTAGTGTCTGTCAATAAGAGATTAAGCAGGCACCTTCTGCTTCATAATCTTTACATCTCTGCTGGAAATTTTCCAATGTTGCCAGGCTTATGTAGGTAATTAAGAAAATATCTATCTTCAGTAGCTGGTGGGTCTCTGATTTAAATTTTTTACTTGGCACTTATCATATATATGTACGATTGTAGTAAACCACGTTAATCTTTAATGTATACACACATATAACAGTAAATAATGGTAACACACATAAACCAGCACAAAGATTGACCATTCAACAGCTGCAGGTCTTGGTAGTCAACCCAGGAGGGACAGAGACTCCACCAGTTGCTGCTTCTGCTGACTAGAGTACCCCAGAATGTGGGTGGCATGATGCATAGGGCATAAGTCCATCATTTATCTAGCCCATAGCACAATCTGGGCTGCTCATCAACCAGCCAGCCAGCTGGCATCTCTGCTCTCACAGGCTACCATGTGAAGACGACTACACACCCACCAACTGGAGAAGGGGCTGCGGCTGCTTTCAGCCTTCCAATTTACAGTTACACAAGGGAACTTTAACATCACCCTCACAATAGGAAACCTTAGAGGTGCAAAAGGCCAAAGCAGATGGGGGTGGGAAAGCACATACCTGTGCCTGACTCATAAGCAAACACAGATATAGTTCCTTTCAACATTACCCATTTTTGCTAAGGGAGCTGCTCACTGTAGCTGGAAAGTCGTAAGAGCAGTAGCATCACAAAGGAGAATTCAACGGTTTGCTTTTTCACCTTCTCAGCGTTTCAATTTCTCCAATAATTTTACACTTCTGGTGTTCAGAAGGTCCATCGTCCTTTCCAGCTTGGAGCAGAAGAGGGAAGCATTGGAACTTCCAAAGCTCAATAAAACTGTTGTCACCACCCTCTTCCCAGCTCCAAGCTGAAAAGGAAGGCGAGGCTCCCCAGAGGGTGACAGCAGCATTCACCAGAGTGAGCATAAGTTGGAGAACAAGTTACCAAATTATTGCTGGTTTTGCCAGAACAGCAAGACACAGTTTGGTCAGCCCACTGTCTGCACCTGAGTGGTCAGCAAGGTGCATTTAGTTTCATTTTTAATATTTTGACCACACTTTTCTATTAAAACTAATCTAAGTGGCTTACAATGATGCAAAAATACAATAAAGCAAAAAGGAAGATAAAAGCACAAACTCAATTAATAACATAGTTAAATCACAGTAAACACTAAAAATAAGCAAGCAGATGGGATAGGGGAAGCAGAATAAATATCTGTAATTCCACAGATCAGGTCTTAAAGGAAACTCAAAAAGAGAAATGTTTTCTCCTAGAGGGGAAAACAGAGAGGATGGGCCACCCAAACCATCCTGTAGGCAGGACCCAGAAGTCATCTACTGCTTCTAGACTTCTGTAACAGTTTCCAGAGAGCAAAAAGAACAAAGTGTCTAGCAGCCCCTTAAAGATGAAGGGAACGTAGTCCAGACTATGGACTCATTCACACCATACTTTTAAAGCACCGTGTTACCACTTTAAACAATCATGACTTCTCCCAAAGAATTCTGGGAGCTATAGTTTGTTCAGGGTGCTGAGAGTTGTTGAGACTCCCATTCCCCTCTCAGAACTACAATTCCCAGAGTTTCCTTTCGAAGAGAGATTGTTAAACCACTCTAGGATTTAATTGTAGCTCAGTGGGGGACGGGGGGGACGGGATGGACAGGGGTCTCCTAACAACTCTCAGCACTCTTAACAACAGTTGTTAGGATTCTTTGGGGGAAGCCATTATTGTTTAAAGTGGTATCATTGTGCTTTAAATGTATGGTGTGGCTGTGGCCTCTGTCCTAAAGTCAATGGACTTTTTGACTAATTGAAGTTCAAGCATGGCTAAGCTGAATACAACCCAAATACCTTTATCATGGCATAATCTTTCATGGAATCAAGCCCACCCATGATGAGAAAGTAGGGTCAGACCCCCCAAGAAAAGCAAGGCTCCAGGGTTGATTTCACATACCGGAAACAGGAAATGTGCCATGCCTCATTAACAGTCCTGTAGAGTCGCTGGCCGGCTGCAATGCTGTCCCCACATCCCAGGCACCGCCATTCCTCTTCACCTAGGCACAAGGGGCAAAGACGTATTAAGGACATAAGTTGGGGGAAGAGAAGACTATGTTGCCCATCAAGTCCAGTGCCCTGCTTCCCACAGTAGCTCGCCAGATGCCCATAAGCAGGGCACAAAGGCCTGCTCCTATTCTTGGCTCCCTGGCAGCTGGCCTTCTGACACATAGTGCATCTGAAGCTGGAGGTTCCACAGATATGTATTTACTTTATTTACCATGACACATGACCAAGGAAGTCTCAAAGCAACTCACAACAAAAAGTAAATTACCAAAACACAATTCACAGCAAACATGCCCATTAAAACTATAATGCACACTAAAAGTGTTCTATCTACAATAGTCTGCTATAAAACAAGAACATGGTTGTTTTATAGATGCTCAGATGACTGGGAGAATGAAAACACCTTCACCTAGACCCCAAAAGACAACCATATAGGTGCTAGGCGGGTTTCCTTGGGGAAGGTGCTCCACAAGTAGCACAGGCCCATTGAAAAGGCCCATTCTTTCCTTCCCAATGTCCAAACTTCTCTAGGAAGGGACATGCAGAGAAATACCTCATAGCCTCCACTTACAGCTACCTCCTCCCTGAATGAGACTAGCCCCATCTTAAACCATCTAAGCCACTAGCCATCAACACATCCTGTGGCAGTATCATAAAGCCAAGTCAAAGCAAAATTCAAAGTGCAGATGTCCCCCCCGGTGGCAGTGGTGTAGCAAGGGAGGGGCAATGGGGGTGGGGTGCCCCGGGTTCCAGGGGAGGGGGTGACATTCGGCGGCCCCTCCCGCCACTCCCCAAGCCGAGCCCCGCCGCCCAGCACCCTGTCCGTGCCACTCCATGGACAGCCAAGGCAGCACCATGAGCTGCTGCTCGCCTGGCGGCTCCCCCGGTTACCACATAAGCAGCAGCGCCGGACCAGATGCACTCCGCATGCCTGGAAATTCCAGGCGTACGCAGTGCATCCGAGTCAGCGCCGCTGCTTCTGCGGCGACCGAGCGTGCCACTGAGCAAGCGGAGGCCCATGGGGCTGCCCCGTCCGTAAAGCAGCACGGAAGGGGCAGCCCCACGACCCGCCACCCGCTCAGCGGCTTGCCTGGTCGCCACGGGAGCAGCAGCGCCAGGGCAGATTTCTGCGCATGTGCAGTCCGTCCGACGTGTGTCGCAACGTCACAACACATGCATCACAACGTCCCGCCCCCAGGGAGCTGCCTCTGCACACCACCCCAGGCAGCCAAGAGGCTTCCTACACCCCTGCCCGGTGGTGTTTGCTAGGGAAGAAGACCATACTTTTTTTGATCAAGTATAAGGAAAGTAATCACCCAGGGCCTCAAATATAGTGAGACAGCAACAGATATCCAGTGGTGCTGAAGCTGAGAGGGAACCTCAGATTTCGGCTAGTGACCAAGGTCTGTCAAAATATGTGAACCCCTACTCCTAATGCAACTTCCAACAGACGCAAGTCTCTACAGTAGGAGTGGGCAGACTTTAGGCTTGCAGGAATCTGTTCAGAAGCCTGAGACCCACCAACTTGAGCCAGATGCAAAATGTACAAACTTAGGACTCTTAACCTGGGGATTTGCTTTTGAACTAACCTCACAGGCCTTCCACACAAAAATCTACTCCAGCTACCCCATGACCTTCTTCATGTCAAAAGTGTAATTTAGAGGGGGGAATTATTTTGGTGTTACAATTGATTTTATTCATGTATGCTGATTTTGTGAGCCACCTTGGAAGGACTTATAGCCTTTAAGGTAGAATATAAACATAATAAATATAATTGCTAAGCAACTGGGAGTCACAGCTGCTCACTGATCTACTTCAAATTGCATCTACCAATAGATCCCTGCCTACCTCACCAAGCTCTATAGAGAAAAATTAGACTTTTATTGTGCAAACATAGCAGCCAGCCACACTTGTCCAAACTGCCGCCTGAGCTCAGAAAGAGGTTCACTGCTTTCCGGAGATTACTCGGAAGCATTCAACAGAATAACACTGGCATTTGCCCCAGAATGCTAACTCAGCACACATGAATGGACTGGATTCCCAGAAGAGAGGTGGGAGGGCAGGAGTTTCTTTTGTGAAGAGCCAGCCCCTGAATGGCCAGCCATTGAACTAGTCCTGAACTTTTGCTTAAACTTCTCGTAGAAGATGCTCGGACACTTTTTTTTATTAAATTGGGCTTTTTAAGGTAGCAACAAAATTATAATTTCTCATGTCATGTTATGCTACTTTATGTGATATGATTGTGTGTGTGTGTGTACTGCATTGGAAACTCTGCTAAAAGGGCAACATAAAAATATTTTAAATAAATATTGTTCAAACCTCTGTGATGAGCTAATTAAATAGGCCAACATGGGAATAACAATACTGGCCCACAAGATTGTTGGGAGGATTCCCAAGAGAACAGAAGAAGCATTTTGCACACCCAAGTGTTTTATAGGAACTGTGTTGATTATTCCTAACACAAACCTATTTGGAGGTTTCATGCACTAGGGCAGGGCAGGACACAGAAAGGAGCACCATGTCTCGCAAGTGAGACTTCTGAACCCTCAGAAAAGGGCTCAAGAAATGAACCTGCCAAACTCTGGCAGAAAGGGGAGGCTGCATCTGTTCAGGGTCATTCAAGAGTGCTGAATTTGCTGTACAAAGTCAGGACAGGGTAGGGTGTAGTTACTAGGCAAGAAAAGAACTTATTGCCCATTGCATATGAAGTCATCACTGAGCCACCTCCCAAATATTTTTGCCTAGTCTTGGGCTTCAGATGTTTATCTTACTTTGCTGTTACCATACCCTTCTCTTAAGAATGGAAGAAGAGCCTACCAGATCAGCACCGCATCTTGTTTTCAAAGCAGCCAACCAGAAGCCACAAAAGGAAGCCCACAAAAAGAACTTGAGCAAACCAGCAGTCTCCCCACTTATGATTCCCACAACCACCTCTAGAGGTGGATGTTTTTAATCTTCTTACATATTTCAAATATGTTTTTGTTTTAATTGTACTTTTTTAACAATTACATTTGCCACCCTGGGCTCCTTTGGGAGGAAGAAGAAGAAGAAGAAGAAGAAGAAGAAGAAGAAGAAGAAGAAGAGTTTGGATTTGATATCCCACTTTTCACTACCCGAAGGAGTCTCAAAGCGGCTAACATTCTCCTTTCCCTTTTTCCCCCACAACAAACACTCTGTGAGGTGAGTGGGGCTGAGAGACTTCAAAGAAGTGTGACTAGCCCAAGGTCACCCAGCATCTGCATGTGGAGGAGCGGAGACGCGAACCCGGTTCACCAGATTACGAGTCTACCGCTCTTAACCACTACACCAAACTGGTGGGACTGTAACGTAAGAAATATTATTAGGAGAGAGCTAGTGGCTTGTAGTCATGGATAGCTCTATCCTCTTATCTAAAAAGGTCACTGCGCCTTCTCATGCAGAAATGGTTTTCAAGTCCAGTACCACACCCCTAATCAGTTCCTCTCTGTTTTTTGCAAACACCCTTCCTATTTATGGAAAACATTTGTAAAGAAAAGAAAAGACAGAGTCAGTATGGAGAGAGCACCAGTCTGGCAGACCAGGGTTCAAATCCCTACTCTTTCATGAAGCTCACCAGGTGACCTTGGGCCAGTCACTGCCTCTCAGCCTAACCTACCACACATAGTTGATGTGGGGACTTCTATATTACCAGCTACCTAGGCTTTTGGATCCTACACAAGAACAAACCCTCCAGAAAGCAGTTATTCAGCATGACAGAAAGATCTGCAGCCTGTTTAGCTACGGTAAACTAGTGGTGGAACTATAAGCTTAACACCTGCTGTTAGGGAGACACCCACACAGATATTCTTAAATATAGCCTTAAGGAGCCTGGGAATTAAGGTCTATCACAGCCTGCATGGCAGGAGATGTAGCAAGATTTAGGTGCCCAATGGTCACAATGTACCTGTCTTGCACTGATCCCCCCCAACCAAGCTCTTTTTTAGGGTCCAGTTTCTTTCTTCTTCCATCCACATGGATTGAGGAGTGTACGGGGGAAAGTTTGTGTTTAAACCATCCAGCATTTTTCATTGGAGCTGTGAAGTTACAAGATCAGCAGCAGAACTGCTAGTTAAGGTCCCCATTCCTGCTGCTTAGGACATTCCCAAAGGGATGGCGCCTTCCTCTAAAGAGTTGCAAGATGCAGCAATGCCACACAAACATGCACTAACAGCACATGCATGCAGAAGGCCACAAGTTCATTCCCCAATGGCATCTCCAGGTAGAGTTGGAAATGTCCCATGCCTGAAACCCCAAAAGCCACTCCTAGTCAGAAGGCAGCTTCCTTTGTTCCTATAACATCACTGGTCAAATATGCATTAGGGTAAAGGGAGGGGAAACCTGTGGCTCTCTACATGTTCTTGTTGGACTCCCAAGTGCCCCAGACAGCATGGCCCCACTAGTAAGGGATGATGGGAGTTGTAGCAGTTCATCAATCAACCTCTGGAGGACCACAGCTCACGTCTGTGTTAAAGGTTATTTCAACTGACACATTAAAGGAGGAATAGCAGGCAATTTCTTAGTTTCAGACATACCTAGTGCAATTCAAACATGTGGCCACCCACTGCATGACTTTGCAAAAGCAAGCTAATCCACATATTTACAATAATTCTGTTTCAGCCACCTCATTTCTCCATTGCTTACTGACATTCCTTTCATATAAAGTAGCAGTGACTGCCATGCAAAGGATTCTGGGGGGGGGGGGGTGTCCTAGGGAGTCCATCTGGTGTACTAGGCCAAGTATGGGGAACCTCTGCCCATATGTTGCTGGACTACAATTTCCATCATCCCTGACCACTGGCCAATGCTGACAAGGACTGATGGGAGCTGGAGTCCAGAAACACATGTTGGTCAGCATGACAACAGAGAAAGGTTATAGAAGGTGTGTATGCAAAAAGGTGAACTGCCCTGTGATCTTTAGATGAAGGGCAGTATACAAACTTATTACAGTGGTACCTCGTATACAAACTTAATCCATTCTGGAAGTCTGTTCTTAAACCAAAACCGTTCTTAAACTGAGGTGTGCTTTCCCTAATGAGGCCTCCCGCCGCCAGTGCCCTTCCACCGTTCAGATTCCGTTCTTAGACCAAGGTAAAGTTCTCTATTTCCGGTTTTGCAGTTTGTAAACCAAATCATTCTTAAACCGGACTGCCCTTAAACTGAGGTACCACTGTAATAATAAGCAAGTACCGGTAAGTTTAGCCATTCAGAGACACAGAGACACAGATAGGGAGAGTGGCAGTCTACATTTGCTAGCCTTAAAACTGTATTAACTGAGCCAACAAGCCCCAGGCCAGCTGAGCTGGAGCTATGACATTTAAGATGCAACCCAATGCCTATTTGAAAGCCAATAGCAGAGCACTCATCTGTTTTAATAGAGTGGGATTGCAGATTTAGCTACTTAAATTCAAGTACACTGCTAGCATATTTACAAGTCAAGTGTAAGTGAACTAGAAATCAGTCCAAGACTTTTTCAGCATCCATCTCGGTGTTGTTGCTTAACCTTGTATAAAATATATCATGGGCAGGCATAAATAAGAAGCAACTGTCACCCTTTCACACCCCTGCTTGGGAGCAGCTATAGAGGCAGCTATAGAGGCCTGCATGGATGCTGTCCAATAAAAACTACATGCAGCTTTGGGAATTCTCAAGATTAAGCATACATCCAAAACAACCTTCAATTGAAACCAACTAAGTCAAACTCAGAGAAAACCCAATGGAACCAATGGACTTCAGTTACAGTGCAGTGATGTCAAGGAATCTACTTTGAATGGGACTTAAGGCAGAGCCACACCGTACACAATCCTGGGAACTGTAGTTTCACCCTCACAGAGCTACAGTTCCCAGCATTCTCTGGGAGAAGCGATTTACTTTAAACGTGTTGAATTGTGGTATTCAATGTATGGACAAAACTCCTAGCTTCTTTAAAACCCAACGTATACACAATCATTTATTTAAATAACTCGCTGTTAGTACCCCTCTTTTGTAACCCTGCGAAAGTAGTAGGGAGAGGGGAAGTGCTCCACCAGCCTAAACCTCCCTGTTCACACGATCCAGCCCTGGCAAAAATACCAGCAGGTCAGTGGAGGCCTTGCCTGCCTTCCTGCCATGCTCGCTTACTAGGAACACCTGGCTGTCCTTCGATGGAAACAGGGCGCTGGGATACAAATGCTCCGCCCACACCGCCCCGCCCTTGCTCACCTCCGCCCTTCCCCTCCCCGTTGCCCGGCAACGAGGCTCCGGCCCCGCCCACCTCGGACAGGATGAGGGAGCGCGGCCGCGGCCGTGAAAGGCTCCTCAGCAACTGGCTTCTCTTACCCGTTGTTGCTGCTGCTGCTGCCGCTGCCGCTGGCCCGGCTACGAGCCCCCCGTCCATCGCCCCGGCCGGACAACCTCCTCCGAGCTTCCCCTCAGCGAAACCCAGCCGCGCAAGCGAGGGTGACGTTATCCGGCCCCTACGGAGTGGGGGGTGGGCCACATCTCCCTCCGCCTCAGAGAGGACACCGACGACGACGACGCACCTGGACCTTCAGGCGGTACCCCGCCCCCTCCCCCCCGGCGGAGCTGGGCCCCGCCTCTTTCCCCCGCAGCGACCAATCGCTTGCCTCGGCTGACTTCCCCGCCCTCCCGCGGCTATCATTTCTAACCAATAGGAGCGCTGGACTGGACTGGGCCGTGGCCGCCCGCCTCCCTTCTGTCTTCACTCGCTAACCCGCTGGCTCATTTCTAACGCCCGCCCACCCTCGGGGACCATTCAGAGCGAGCCGATCCTGCCCACTTAGCCGCTGCACGTGCAAGAGGATCTGTCCGGTGATGTCATCGCTAAGTTTCCCAGAAAGGGCGGGGGTCGGGGGAGAGCAGGACAGGAGCCGGGGCGGTTGCACGATGAATGGTTGCCTAAGGAGGAACTCCGGGAACAGCTAAAGCTTACACAGTATTTTCTTGTGGTATTTAGGGTGGCCTAACAAGGGCGTTACGCCAATGCTGCTTCCCTTTATGCCCCCTTTGAAGCATCCTTTTATCCCAGGCCCCATTTGCACCATAAATTTAAAGGGCCATGATACCACTTTGAACAATAACTTTCTCCAAATAATCCTGAGAAGTGTAATTTGTTACTGGAGACCCCTATTTCCCCTTCCTAGCAGTCTAGCAGGCAATCATTCCCAGGGAACTCTGGGAATTGTAGTTTTCGGGGGAATAGGGGTCTCCTAAACAACCCTCAGTACCTTTAACAAACTACGGTTCCTACCATTCTCAAGGGAAAGCCATGTCCTTTAAAATGCATGTTGAATGTACATACTGTTAGGTAAAGGTAAAAGGTACCCCTGATCATTAGGTCCAGTCGCGGACGACTCTGGGGTTGAAGCGCTCATCTCAATCTATAAGCCGAGGGAGCCGCCGTTTGTCCGCAGACAGCTTCCGGGTCATGTGGCCAGCATGACTAAGCCACTTCTGGCGAACCAGAGCAGCGCACGGAAACACCGTTTACCTTCCCACCAGAGCGGTACCTATTTATCTACTTGCACTTTGACATGCTTTCAAACTGCTAGGTGGGCAGGAGCTGGGACCGAGCAACGGGAGCTCACCCCGTAGCGGGGATGCAAACCACCAACCTTCTGATCGGCAATCCCTAGGCTCTGGTTTAGACCACAGTGCCACCTGCATCCCCCACATGCTGTGAGGAAGTCACCTCAAAGAGGAAGGAGTCAGGGCACATTCACACCATACATTTAAAGCACAGCAATAACACTTAAACTAGCTTTCCCCCCCAAGAATCCGTGGAAATCAGAGTTCTTAGAATACTCCTATATTCTTCCCCCACAGCTATAATTTCAAGTGGTTTAACAAAGTAAATCCCTCTGCTCTGCGAACCTCGAGAATTGTAGTGGGGTGGGGAATTCTCCCAACAACTCAGAGCACCCTTAAAAAAACTCCAGCTCCCAGAATTCTTTGCGGGAGTTTAAAGTGGTATCAAAGTGTTTCCAATGTATGGAGTGAATGTGGACCCCGAGTCTCCTTTTTAATTGCTTTATTGTTCTAATAGGATTGTTTATTTTTAATTATGTTTGTCTGTATTTTAACAGGATAACCGGTTTTTATATTTTGTAAACCATTTAGAAGCTTATAGCAAAATATATATCAAACAATAACAACATCCCAAAGCTGCTATTATAATATGGGGGAAAATTTACCCAGCTCATCAGGGTGCCATTTCCCACGGGTCCCTCCAGTCAGCAAGTCATTTCCAGACAAGTTAAAGCAAAACAGCGGTTAGTAGACCTCCCCAGAAGATGCTGGGGCGACAGGAAAGTCAGAGTAAACAGTACGATACATGGCATCCACTTATTGGTACAATTTTATAGACTGCATTTCTGAGCCTCTTTGCTGTTGTATATATATATGGTGCTTGTGTAAACGGTCATGATTCTGGCCTTGGTGGGAACTTGGAATTTTTGAGTTGTTTAACTACATGCCCCGCCCCTGGTTTTAACAATAATCTTCTGTAAGGGTACATAAAATAATCACTTGTAATGGTACATACTTGTTCCTGGCACACACGGGAAATAATAAAAAATATAATTTTAAAATCAGCACTATGGTTTTAAAAAAAACCACCCAGGGTTTAAACTATCATAAAAATAATTTAAATGACTGCAGGGCCTCTCGATGAAATATGCCAAGTTGAGACCACTTTGTTCTGACTTGTCCCACTCAACTGTCACCTGACAGCAGCCACTCAGCCTTCCTAAACTTGGTGCCCTCCAGGTGTTTTGGATTACATTTCCCTTCAGCCCCAGCATCACATAGCCATGCTGGCCAAGACTGGTGGGAGCTGTAGTCCAGGAAACTGCATCGTGCCTCAGCAGAGATGGGAAGAAGGCTCCTCCAGCAACCTTCTGGGCTTCTTCTTGCCCTGATCCGTTTTCCCATTCCAGCTGGTATTTTTAGGAACTCTGTAACTAACAACTCTGGTGCCTGATCTTTTTTACCTGGAATTTGCTGCCACAAATTCCTTTGCCTGCAAATTCAGAGGCTACCAGTGGCAACTATGCTCTACCTCCATAATTGCTGGGAATCGTAAGTGGGGAGAGCTGCTCTTGAACTCAGGTCCTGCTTGCAGGATTCCAGTTGGGCAATCTGGATGGCCACTGTGGGAACAGGATGCTGGACTAGATCGGCCTTCTGGCCTGATCAAGCTGAAGGGCTCTCACTCCCCCACCCACCCCACTTTCAAAATCATTTCATTCACAAGACCTCCACCCCTTCTGAAGTTCCCTCAGGGGCAAAATGAGGAACAACAAGGTGCATATGAGTAACAACATTATTATGCTGATTAGACTTAAGAGATCCCAAATATCAGCAGGTGTATAAGCAGAGCCTTTACTTCAAACAATATGGCTGACTTACCGTACCTCTTCAGCAACATTCCTATAGCTGCAGGTGACTAAATGACAGTAACAAGAAGAATTCCATGCAGACATAAGGTAATGTAAAAATGTGTTTATTCTAAATTACTTTCACAACAGTGAAAATTAGTAAATCACAATGGTGTTGCACAGTGGTGCCATCTTTTGCTAACCATAGGCCAAATACAATCAATACATGATTTTTTTTCGGGGGGGGGGGGGAATACAAATACAAAAAAGCACAGCAGGGGAGAGGGGAACTCCAGAGGCCATTTCAAACCCACAGGTAAAATATGACATTTGAGAGGGGAAGCTGTGTTTGTATGTAGAAATCTAAACAGCAGAGTGTTTTTCTGGCACCTTAAAAAGCAGGTTAGACTGCAAAATCTTCTGCCCCCATTAAAGACAACTACAACAGATGCAGGCAACAGAGTGGGGCTGTAGAGTCCATGAAAGCTTACACTACAATAAACTTGCTGGTCTTTAAGGTGCCACAAGACCCTTTGCTGTTTCAGGAAAATATGGAGACTGGACCATTTGAACATTAAGTATACAACCCACATGAGCCATGTTCATTATCAGTGGGACTGGCCCCAATCCAGCACCTTTTGAATCAGGCTAGGTACTTTTGTGGTCACCTTGGTTGACAGATCCCCTTCTGCTCAGGTAGCAGCTGGCAAAAATATAATACTCCACATGTTTAAAAGGTCCAAAGGCAGTTAAATCTGCTTTAATGTTGTAAATCCATAACAACCGAACTTCTCAATTTTCTCTTTCCCAATTGCCACAGATTTTATTCTTTTTTTAAAAAAAGGCTTACAGCAAACCATTTAAGAAGATTGCTTTCAGAAGGGCAGCTTTAGTTCTCATTTTCATGAACAGTAAAAAGAAGGATCCCTTATATATTGTGATGGTATTCACTTTATCTTATCAACAGGAGGTGGCACAATCTTTCCCCCCAACAAAACAAATCTAAGCTATGCAGGTTCTAGGAGGCAGCACAGGTTACAGTCTTTTTTATGTTGCTGACAGGCCCTTGAGCACTTTTTGGAAAACCATTGACAGAAGGATTCTACATTTTTTTAAAAAGGGAAACGCTCTCACTGTGACTACTGGGGATGCAAGGTCAACCATCTTGGTTTCTACTGTGGGAATGACTGGTTTTTACTATGCTATCAGACCTTAGTCAAAAAAAGAAGCTCCCTTATGCAATTTGTTCTTTTCAGTATTGCTGGCTGTGATTTGCTTAGCAACTCATAAAAAATTGCTGCTACAGAAATTGGGAAAGGAGTAGGGAGAAAAAATGAGATCAAAAGCATTGCAAAACAAGAGAGAAACCCAGGAGTCTTTGAGAAGAGACCCTTAGATTTACAAGAAAGTGTGAGCTCAGGGAGTGAGGAAGTTTCGTTTTTGGTCCTGTGAATCTCCCAAGATTCAGCAGCAACAGTTTTAAAGCAATATTCCAGGCTTCTTCCACTCCTGCAAAGGAATCCCTTGTATAAATTGTTCAGATCCATTTATGTGGGATGTTCTTCCATGTGGGTCCCACTGAAACGAAGAAGACAGCTCCCCCAACCTGGTGCTCTCATGAGATTTTGGATTACAAGTGTGGGGAACCCTTGGCTCTCCAGATGCTGTTGTACAAGAACTCCCATCATCCATGGCCATTGGCCATATTCGCTGTGGCTAAGAGGGTCCTCCCCATGCCCGGACTACAACATATGGAGAGACAACAAGGCCGCGAAAGGTGGAAACCGGAGCATGGCTGTTTCAATGGGGCTTGTGTAGGAGAGCTTCCTGCTGGCTCATGCTCATGATCGACCCTTCAAAATATTATCTTTGGTCATCTGGAAAAGCACACGCACTAACTAACGACCCCCTGGAGCTTAAGAAAAAGCCCCCGATTTAGGCTGTTATTCTCACTATGCAGAAACTCTTATGGGGGAAGAACAAAATCCTCAAAAGAAGACTGTCCTCCACTTTTCCCAAACTAACCATTCCAAGAAGTTGGGGGACAGGGAGACGACAATTTTGGATTCATCTCAAGAAGGAGCAAATGAGTGTCAATGACTACAGTAACCAGAACTGTCTATATCCAAATTAAGAACTGAAAGCTGTTATACAAGTTTTAGGAAAACAACACTGCTTTCATCCATGCGGAAGTGTGCTGTGCAACAACCCCAGAGGGGACCCCTCTGGTGTCCAACATCCCCACCCCCAGCCCTGAGATGTAACAACCTGCCCCATCTGGTTCCAGGAAGTTTAGGTATTTTATTGTTTCAGGGTGAGAGAGTCTCTTATCCCTTAACTTGTTTAAATATCCCTGGGAAAAGGTCAGCCAGGTGGGAAACAGCAGGAAGAGAATACTCCAAAGGTGACCTCACCTGCGGCCTGATGGTCTTCCCAGGTTGTACTCACATAAGAAGAAAATTTCCAGGAGCAAGTTGGGTTTCAGTCAACGTATGCAACTGGATTCTGAAGCAGTCGGTCCATTGATCTCCCTCCCTTCAGTGCTGTTGGGTTGCAAGGCTCATCTGAGAAACAGGGCAAGTGTTTCCATGCCTGGCCTTGCCACCCACTCTCCCTCCAGGGGCAGCACCTGGTTTAAAGGCTTGGCACATGATTTCAAACAATGCTCCCTCTTGGCATGTGGAGCTCAAAGCTAGGTTCACAGCCTTAGCCGGTTACCTGTTGTGTGATACATGGCTGGACTTTAGAATGCTTTTAAAGAGAGACCTTTAATTCCATTTACTCTGGCGTAATAAGCAAGAGTCCTCCTCCCACTGCAGCAGACATCGGGGCTTGCGGGAGCCCATGAGCTATGGAACCAGACACCGAGAGGCTGGCAGTGGGGCACGGAAAAGAAGAAGCAGTCGTCTGTGACCAGTTCGGAGCTCCACAAACCGTGGTACAATACAGGGCAAGGTTAAGCGATCAAGAGCCAGAACATGATCACCAGGGCCACAAACAGAAAGAGGCGGGACAGGAACTGTTCGTCCACATACTGGGGAGTCCCTGGAACCGCTGGGAAGACAGAAAAGGGAACCTCTCTCAGCAAACAAAAGCAGTGCATTTCCAGATCCAATAGCAGAAAAGCATGGAATCAGCAGTCATTCTGCATCTTCATTATAAGACTTCCCTAGGCCCTTTTAACTGTCCAAGTTATCTGAAGGATTGCTTGAACCCATATCAACAATGGCAGCCTTCCTCATTTGCTCACTGCCTCAGTTAGTGAAAATGGCAGGCATGACAGGGCCTTTTCAGTGGTAGCACCCTGGACCTGCAGTTTGCTGCCTGTAACATTCAAAAGATCAGCACACTAAAGGCCTTTAAAAGGCTCTGAAGACTCTGTTTCAGCAAACGATACATTATATTTTTGCTCTGTGAAATGGATTAACCCGGGTTTTTTGGTTCTGGGTTGTGTACGTGTTTTATTATTGCTGGGTCATTTCACTTTTATAGTGACTCAGAATTTGCTGAAACCTTTTGCACTGCTGTTACATTCTTGAAATGTATATTACATAAGCCACCCTGGGAAGCTTTGCTCAGAAAGCCAGCCTATGATTTTTAAAAAATTAATAATAATAGTGATATCCCTACATCTTGTATTGTTGTGACTCCCTGCATATACGTACAGGTAGACAGAGCTAAGAAGGACAAGGCAACAGCAGCAGTGTCCATGAAAAAAGCAGAAAGGTGATCAAGTAAGGATAGCGCGCCTGTCACTGAAAACACCCAGCACATTTCAAGTTAAAAGTGTTGGTTTTAAGAAATCTCTGTTAACAAATGGCAGAGTAAAAAATTAATTCTTAAGTAGTACAAACCCACAAGGTTTTTCAGATTTGCTTTCAAATCTTGACATAAGAGACAGGAAACTTAACATATTCGGTGGTGGACATGAAATACATTTATGTCAAAGGCCACAGAAGCCCCGAAGTTATGTCAAAGGCTTTGGCTCATGCACAAAGGAGGGGACCAGCTCAGGATTCAGGGCCACCGTAAGTGACTCAACTGGTTTTACTCCAAATAGAGAACATTGATGCTAATCAGCTTGGAGGTTGTTCCTTACAAACCTACCAGTGAGAATCACTTCAAGGGTGAACTGCTAAGCAGAAAAGTATTGTTCTCACTTTGTACTTAAAAAGCAAAACAAAAATGGAATAGAAGATAAGCCGCACTCATCTGATTGAAGTTTTAAGAACAGAATAGCTTATCTATATTCAGAGGGTTCTAAACAAATGAAACATCAGGACTTGCCCCTGGTTACACAAACAGCAACGTAAGTACAATGGACAAGTGCCAGCTTTTTTTGATCTGTCAGTCGTATAATTATGGTGAGTGCAACCAATGATTTGCTGGCTTGCTAGGTTTCTTTTATTCAAAAGTGCTCCTTACCTGGGGGAGGCCGACCGTCGTTTATGTTGAATGCTGTAGCGAATATACCAAAAGGAAATGCCCCAATTCCAAACGACATTTGAAAGCCTCCATCGCCAAACCCAAAACCCTGGAAGCCCTGGAAAGAACCACAAAAGGGGGAGGGAATAATGAAGCCTTCCAAGCATGCTAGTTTACAAAGTGAAACACTGACCTGTTTGCCTTCTCTATGATTTACTATGAATGGCCCCTGGCTGTGTGCCATGATTTACACACACACACACCCCGCACCTCTCTCATGAGCCCAAAGTGTCCCCTCACAGAAGAGCCTGCTCATTGTATCTCTGCACGATTTCCTGCTCTCACCTCTTTCCCCTTAGCGTCTGATGGGGAGGAGGGCAACTCTTCATTATCTCTGATTCAGGGATGTCTGGATTGCCCTGTCACTTCAGAGGCAGAGATGCAGCAAGACACCTGCTCTTAGAGACCATTATCTATTTGCATCTTTATAAATCACAAGGCCTACCAAGAGAAGCCGCAACACAGGCAGAAACATAGGGACCCTGCTCCTTTCCTTCTTACTACACTCTGAAAGGAATCCTTTTCGAGGTGAAGGAGTTTGTTTCCAATTTAGATCCAGAAAATAAGTGTGACACACCTATCAAGAACGTGGGAAACGTTGTCCCAGAATTACACCAGCCTTCCACAACCTGGAACCAGGCAGAGGGCCTTCTCGGTAGTGGCGCCCGCCCTGTGGAACGCCCTCCCATCACAGGTCAGGGAAATAAACAACTACCTGACATTCAGAAAAAACCTGAAGGCAGCCCTTTTTAGGGAAGTTTTTAATGTTTGATATTGTTGTATTTGGTTTCTGTTGGAAGCCGCCCAGAGTGGCTGGGGAAATCCAGCCAGATGGGCGGGGTACAAATAATAAATATTATTATTATTATTATTCCAGATAGTTTTGGACTACAATTCCCATCAGCCTCAGCATCATATATGCTGGCTGAGGTTGATGGGAGCTGCAGTCCAATGAGAGAACTTGCCACAGCTGAGCCTCTCTCTCTCTCTTTGCGTGGGACAAGCCACATGGCTTGTACTAACAGCTGCTGGCCATCGGATCAGAGACAGGGCATTCTGTGCTGATCCTCAAGGCCATGCCAGTAGAGCAGAATGCAAGCAAGGCCTTTTTGCTCCAGCAGTCTTAGTCCTGGCAGCAGCATCTCCTAAAAAGGTGCTCTTGAGTTCAGCTGCTGATTTAATAAGGCATCACCAACTCTGCAGGGAGTGCGGAGAAAAGAAAAAGGCTTCTTAATGACACCCAACAGAGCTGTTTGTTTGAAACAATGAGGCCCACAGGTAGACCCTGGAGGCTCCAAGCTGCCTTGCATGGAAAAATGCAATTATTTCATCAGGTCAGGTGTGCTAGGTCAGGTGTGCCATCTTCACGCTAGGCAATTCTGCAGCCTGTCCAATATTTCTCAACCCCACACAGCCGGCTATTTATAACCCCCATGTCTACACACTCTGTATGTTTACACATATCCTTCTTCATTCCCCAGTAGCAGAGACTTATTGGAGACCAACTATAATCAGAGTCTGTTTACATACACAGGCCCCACCGGCTTTCAAAATCCACATTAAAAAAAATCCTACAAAAAGGAAACATGATTACTGAGAGCCAGTGTGGTGCAGTGTTTACAGCATCAAACTAAGAGACCTTAGAAGGCCAGGGTTCAAACCGTTGTTCAGCCATGAGGCTCACTGCGTGACCTCTATCTGCTTAACCTACCTCACAGGATTGTTGTGAGGATGAGGAAGAGTGGGACAGCTGAACAGTGCTGTCTTCAAGTCCCACATTTGGCAGGAATCGGCTTTGTTCAGGACCTCCAATTGGGAGCTCTCAAGCAGAATCAATCCCAGTGAAACTGAATTTAAGACCTGTGCTTCCCAAGAAACTATTCGGAGCACATTTTAAGGCTTCCAGTTGTTTCTTTGTGGCCGCATTTTTACTTGCTCCACACCTGATGCAATATATTATGACAAGTGTGAGGCGGATGGTTGCGGCTTTTGGGAAAACAGCCTTATGGGCCAAATTAGGCCCACGGGCTGGAGGTTCCTGACCACAGGGCTAAAAGAATGTACAAGGGGCCAACAGGTACCCAGAGGAGGAGAAGGAAAATCATTCTCCAACCCAAGGAAAAGTATGGGAGAGTAGCAGGTCGCCCAGTCTCCTGTAGGTTTGCCCTGTCTGGTGCCTTCCAGATGTTCTGGACTACAGCACCCATCAGCCCTGGCCAGCAGAGCTGTGCTGGCTGGGGCTGACAGGAGCTGTAGTGCAAGACATATGGACGGCACCAGACAGAACAAGGGTGTTCTGATGCTTTGGTTTAAGCTTGTACGTTGCTCTTCATAGTCCTAAGGGTGAGCAATATGCCTTTTTGTCTCGTTTGTACTTCTGGGAGATACAGAAGTAACATCCAAAGGATGCAAATCGTAGCTTACTCACCCCTCTATTTTCCGGCTCAGGTCTCTGGCCTTGAGGCCGTGGTGGTGTCTTCTCTCTGCAAGAGACAATTCATTCAGTCAAGCCCAGCCCAGCTCTGGTCAACTCTGTGTTGAAGCTCTTATCATTATTTGGATGTGTGTGTGTGTGTGTGTGTGTGTGTGTGTGAGAGAGAGAGAGAGAGAGAGAGAGAGAGAGAGAGTTGCACCACCAGTGTGAACATCACAGACTGTAAGAGGGTGGAGACCTTTCACAATAGTGGAATATAGGACACTACTTGACATCAAGTCAGACCATTGCTCCACCTAGCTCAGTACAGTCTACTCTGACTGGCAGCAGCTCTTCGGGGTTTAAGGCAGGAAGTATTTTCCCAGCCCTCCCTGAAAAGGCCACTGGGGATTGAACCTGGGACTTTTTGTCTGCAAAGCAGATTTTCTACCACTGAGTGACAGCCCGTCACTATACTCAGTCAGACCACTGACCCATCTAACTCAGTATTGCCTAGCCTGACTGACAGCAGATCTCCAGGGTTTCAGGAAGGAATTTCCCCCCAGCTTTAACTGGAAATGCCAAGGGTTGAACCCTTGCATGTGAGGCAAGGGGGCAACAGCTGGGTGATGCAGCTGCAAATGACTATCAGACTTCGATAAGCTGGTAATTAATAATAATAATAATAATAATAATAATATACACCACCCATCTAGCTGGGTTGCCCCAGTCACTCTGGGAGGCTTCCAACACATATAAAAACATAAACATTAAAAACTTTTCGATACAGGGCTGCCTTCAGATGTCTTCTAAAAGTTGTATAGTTATTTGTCTACTTGACATCTGATGGGAGGGCGTTCCACAGGGAGGATGCCATTGCCAAGAAGGGCCTCTGCCTGGTTCCCTGTAACTTCACTTCTCGCAGTGAAGGAATCACAGAATTGTGGAACTGGAAGGGACCCCGAGGCTCATCTAGTCCAGCTCCCTGCCAGGCAGGAATTGAGAACATTTGATAGTCTAGTTAGTATATGAGTCACAACACTTTTCACTGGCACTTTTACAGTTTACAGCAATGCTTCACAGCATAATGAAGTGTCTTTTGCACTGATGTGCCTATTGGGGCTGATGTTATCAGACTGGGTTCTTTTAAAGAGCAGCTCAAGTTACTTATTCCTACAGATACACGTTGCATAATTCTAAATCTCTGCTTCCAGAACTCTGAGTCCAGAAACACTGAGTACCTTAGAAACACTCAAGATCTCAAATGCATTTACATGAACAATGTTGCCCAGTTCTCATGCTCGGTCTAATCAGCCTTGTCTATCAGTCTGCAGTGAAGGGGAATAGTGAAGTTCTCGTACACAGGCAAATGCTCCAATCCCAGCTCCCATTATTTCCTCGGGTTAACAAATTAAACTAAATAGTTTTAATTGGATTTTTAATTAATGTGCAACTAATTGTTGCTGTTCTCAAATTGACGGTTTTATTATCTTCCTTAGTGGGTTATGCAAAGCACCATTCTGTATAATGCTTTTTTTAATAGTGTAGTGTAGTAGACTAGGGGGCATGATGGGGGATGAGTTTATGGAACCAAGAGGGTGGCAGCCCAAAATGGTTTGGGAACCACTGCTACAGACAGTTCAAGCGGGGAGATTTTAAAAGATAAGACTACAGAAGGGTGAAGGCTTTGCAGGCATTTGGCAACAACATCACCTAAACATGCCACATTCACTTCTGCAAATCCCACTCCATAAGGGCTTGTAGATCCCACAAAACAAAGGCTGTTTTTGTAACACAGGCTTTGGCTCTCCTGATGTTGCTGAACTACAACTCCCATCATCCCTGACCATTGGCCATACTTCCTGGGGGCCAGTGGGAACTGTAGTTCAGCAACACCTGGAAGGCCGCAGGTTCTCCACCCCTACTGCTGTAAGAAATGGCTTCCAACATTCTTACCTTGGGTCCTGCTGTCCGGTGCTGCCCCTTCCATAAAGTGGGATGACCTTGTCGCGGCTGATACCTGCTTTACATACAGGACACACCTGCCGATTGGGCCTCGTCTCTAACCACTGGAAAGGCAGGAAAGAACGAACAAACCTGAGCAAGAGACTAGAGGTGTGCCTTGCATGAAGCACACAGGACTCCCTATTGTGATTTATTTTATTTTAAACATGGTTCTTAACTAGTTTGTTTTCATCCGTTTGTGTTTTAGAATGAGGTTTGTAAAACGCTGTAAGTCTCCTTGAATCCCAATTTGGGAGAAAGGTGGGATTTAAATACATTAACGAATCAGAATCAGAATACCACCACCAAAAGCATATGCTAAGTGTCATCGCATGTGCCATTCACAAAATCTTCTGGGCACAAGGAATCATCTCCACCTCTGCCACTGCCAAACATCTTCTCACGTTCTCAACACTTTGGGACCACTTTTACTGCATGGTTCTGTGGCAGCAATTTCTCAGTCTGGTGCCCTTTAGATATTTCACACTACAACACCTTCATTCCAGCCAGCATGGACTTCAACTCCCCAGCATTGTACAACTATGCTGGCTGAGGCCAGTGGGACCTGGAATCTACAGCATCTGGAGGGCCCCAGGTTGACAAAGGCTATTGTGTGGCATGCAGACTCTTCTACCACTTTTGTGGCCTGCCCCACACTTTTTCCTCGGCACCCCTTAACATACAACAGGCCACAACTCTTGCCTCAGGCCTTTAAGCTGCATAGTAACATATGGCCTCTCCCACCCCAGTATTTGGAAGTTGGTGCAAGGCACAGAGATGGAAACGCCTCACTTTTGCCAGTGACAAAAGTGGGTGACGCTAGAGATGTAAAATTTATGGAAATTTTGAAGCTCGGAAAAAACCCTGGGTTTTTCCGGTTTTTTTAAGAAAAAATGGAAATTTTCGGAAAAATTGAAAAAAAATGCTACATTAGCACTTCTTTTTTCTTTTCCAGATTGAAAGTCATTCTGCTACTTTAGAAATATAAAATATAACTATGGACAATTTTAATGGGCATAAAATTTTCACAACTGGCATATTAAAAATATAGTGTATCCAAACAATTATTACAAACAGAATTTACTTTTAAAATAATATTTAAATGGAGCAACAATCTCCTGAACTGTTTACTAGTTTATGTGGAACAAAACAAAACAAAACTCCACAAAACAATTTTTTTAAATCCAGAAGTAACAATTATTCATATTTCCTCTCCACAGTATTTAAAAAAAACATTCTCATAAAAAGAACTGAAGAAGGAAGTGGGACTAAATTTCAATGAATGGGCATGAAATTTAATCAGTCATTTTCTGAGCTGTAATGATCAGTATCAGTTTCAGTCTCTGCTTCTGCATCTACTCTGTTGTGTCTGTCATTATCACAGTTATTATGGACTTCTAAAAACGGAATGTTTGCTCAGATTGAAACAATTTTTCCAATTTTTTGGAAAAAATAAAAATGGCTTCAGGAAAAAAAACAGAAAAAAACAGGTTTTCCCGGGCCTTCACATCTCTAGGTGACACTGACATAACCTAATTTTCATGTTTATACTGACCTACCTTTACAGAGCTGTTGCACCGAAAGAACATACAGTGCTCTGAACACTCAGCCACCTCACCAGTACAATTATAATTATGATTTATCTGTGCCATTTCACTGCAACCAATAGAAGCTTCCAACAAAGAACAATCACCCCCCACAGAAAAAGCTGCAGATTACAAACTATTGCATGCGTACGGTTATTAGCAGGTTGGGTTGCCCTAGAGATCTCTGGTGCACAGGCACGTTTAGAAACTGAAAGGGATATTGCACCTACTCAGATTCCCCCAGAGAGCTCGGGTTTACTGCGCAAGAGGAGCTGATGAAAGACAAAGCAAAAGAATAGCTGCCTTACCTGGTGTAAACAAGGCCAACTGTTGAGAATCCCAGAATGATTCGTTCACAGGGCAGAAGGAGAGCAGCGGTGGAGGCAGGAGGAGAAAAGAGAGAGAGATCAAAATACACTGAGCAAGCAATAGACTGGAATCCAGCCCTGCCGGTTCCACAGTTGAGTATTAAAACAATAATATTTAAGTAAGGAAGCAGCTAGGGATGGTTTTTTGTTTTGTTTTTTAATTGCTTCACTTCCAGATAATACAATTTGCTTCTCTTCTAGGTAACACCAAGCCTTATGCAGTTGAGGGAGTTGGATATGGTTAGCCTGGATAAGACTGAGATATGATAGGAAAGCCATCTTCAAATATCCAAAGTGCCGTCGCAACGTTCCATGGAAGGTGCTTTATCCTGTTCCAGAGGGTGGGACCCGATCCAACAGATTCAAATTACAAGGAAGGTTAGACCAAGTAAACATTAGGAAGAACTTTCTGGCAATAAGGGCTGTTCGATAGTGGAACAGGCTCCTTCGGAAGATAGTGGACTCTCTTTACTGGAGGTTTTGGTGGCAATCTGTCAGGGGTTCTTTAGCTCTGACTCCTGCATTGCACTCAGATGGCAATTGGCCAGCCAGCAGATTTCCCCAGTGCATCAGAAATTCCTGTTCATGCATTATTTTCTTTTAAGTAATGATAGGAACGGAGGGAGAAGGAAAATCTGGCTTATACAGCTGTCCTGGACACACACTCTGAAATGGGCATGAGGCAGAGGGGTGGAGATAATCATCCCAACTTTACCTAGAGTTTTACATTCAACCAGCCTCAGAAAAAGAAAAACCCAACACAGTGAAACTGGAGTATGCAAATGGAGCATGAACTAACAGGACCACACAAGGGTATTTTGGACAGAAAGTTGTTTCCCCACAGGCGTGGCAGCATCTAGAACTGGCTTCCCACCAGTGCTACAGAAGTGCTGTGGAACAGCAAGCCAAAGGCATTCCCCAAACTGGCATCCCCTCCATACGACGACTTAGCCAGTGTTCGGGGAAAACGGGAGTTATGTTCCCAGTAAGAACAAGAATAATGATGATGATGATTTTTCCATAGCCGTTTTGTCTTATGGCCGATTTTATCATACGTGTTTGAATACACGTTCATTCACCACTTAAGGCATTCTATATTAAACAGTTTATACATTCACAATCAAATAATAAAACAGCAAAACTGTACTCATGCCAGTCCCCAGGCTCTGCCATGCTCAAGGTTGACCACAGCACTGAGGGCAGGGCTCTCCAGGTGAAGGTGTAGCACTAGGAAAGCAGGCCTTACAGTGGCTCTCATTGAGTTCTATGAACAAGTGCATCCTAGACCACAGCAGGGGCCTGATCCTAGCACACCTGGCATCACTGTGCCCACAACTGCACCCCTTTCATAACCCTCGTGAGATTAAATGGCTGCCATTCATTCCTATGGGGGGGGGAGAAGCAAAGAGCCGCATGTGGGGAACTGAACTTTGCAACTGACACCTGGCTGGCAGGGGCACTGCCAGGGAGAGAGATGAGGAAGGGGCACACATGGAGGTGGGGGTGGGGAAGGAGCATTTGTTTGAGGGTTTTTTTTTAAAAAAAAACCACACCACAAACTTTTCTAACATTTATGTAGGCAACTCAAGCGTTTGGCGTAGAAAGCAGATGAACAACTGGCCAAGAGCACCAGGATACTGACCAGAAGAGGTGACCGCATAGGCTGATCACAGCATCCTTGGCTGTATCCAAACAGATGTTGCACTCGAAAGTGCTGTCCTGGCTTGCCCCATCCCCGCTGCTGCTGTTGCCACTGGTCCCGCCAGCATTGTTGCTTTCAGTGGAGGTAGAAGCTGCTGGCCCTTTGCTGGCCATTCTTGTCACACCCAGTCAGGAAATTTTTAATGCAATTGAACTCTGAGAGAGAGAGAGAGAGAGAGAGAGAGAGAGAGAGAGAGAGAGAGAAAGAAAGAAAGAAAGAAAGAGAATTTAGGGAACACCATTATATTATTTCCCTAATCCAGACCCAAGGAGGAGATGGGGGCACTACCATATGTCTCCAACCTGGCATCCTCCTCCACAGGTTTTGGAGTATAGCTGAGCTGGTTGGTGCTGAAGTACAAAACACCTGGAGGGCACCAGATTGAGGAATGAATGCTCTAGTCTAGTGTTTATTTTTGTACAGTGAAAGCCCTCAGGCCATTTTTTTATCGTAGTCCAGAGAAATCTTGGGCAAGCTGAGCAACAACCTGGTTTTAATATACCCTCTCATGACTGGCAATGATGGGACCAGAGCAATCTCTAGGCCTCCCAGTGAGTTCCCTGCTTGTTTCTTTTAACCAAGCCTCACAACATTTAGCATAGCAGTTTACAAACGCTCCCTGAAATTCAGTGCATGATAATTTTAATACATCCAAAGCCTTTTTTGGTTTTTAAATTCATGGCACTTCCCAGTGGGCTTGACACAGCTAAGGCTGAGGATGGGTTTAACAAAGATGCATGGATGCACAGAACACCTTTGAGCATTAAACAGAATATGCTTTTAAAAAAACTTTTTAAAGAGGCTTCTTTTTCAATTTGTATTCATTCAATTAATCTTAAGATCCTTCATTTCCAACTTAACAAAATCCACAGACGAGCCAATATATGTCTACAATTCAGGGTGTAAAAGCAATATACTAGCCCACTTATTGCAACAACATCCACCCTAACATTCACATCAAAAGCTAAAAACAACCACCAACAATTAGCAAATACAAAACCATTGATTTCATTTGGCAGCTCCATGTTTTATGCATGAAAACAGTGACAGCAATTTAAATTGAGGAATCATTTACACTTTAACCAACTACTCAATGAATTTACAGTATTAAAATTCAAGGGTGTCAAAGAAAATATAACCTGGAATTTAACAAACAGGACCCTCCCACTCATTGTTCCAAGAAGGGTTCTCCCTCTCATTCCTGCCACGTCAACAATCCAGAACCTATAAAGCCTCACAAATTAAACATGGGTGTTCTTGAACACTCTGCACACCAATTATAATTTATCTGCTGGCAAATGACTAATCAAACTTTTGTAGATTACCCTACTAATTAAAGCTTACGGCACTTGTAAAACCCAGCGGTGTGTAAGCAGCTGAGAAGTCCACTTCTTACACAAGGAGACCCCCGTCTTAATGTACTATGCGGCTCTTCCAAAAACAGAATCCCCTCCCTATCTTATCATTTTGTCTCGCTTACCTGAAGTGAATTCAGCCGCTCTCTGCTTACTTTCCTTGCAAAAACGCTGAAGGAAAAAGGACAAGTACTGAAACAGGACCTTATCCGCATCGCCACTTGGCTCCTGTGAAATGGTGCTTTTTGCATAGGGGAACGCAGCTCCACAGTGGGTCCAGAGCAGCTTAATGCCCACATCACCAGAACTTGGCAAGTGGGAAAGAGGAGGCACCTATTTCAACAGAACTCTTTTCATTCAGTTACATCATTTTGCAGGGGGCTCCCAAAGGGCTGCCTTGCAATAAGCTAGCAAGCTTTACTGGATGCAGCTTCTGAGCTCTACAGATTTTTCTGAAGTTCAGCCACTCCTAGTAAAATCATGCATGCATTTCAAATGAAAAAAAGTGGCAAAACACACACAGCTTTAAGCTAGGCACTTCTCATGAAACATTAAGTTGCAAGCTTATGAATGTTCTAGTGGTTTCCTGCTTTGGAGAAAAGTTATCTAATCTGGACGTTACCCATTTATATAGGTGTCTGCACCCAGGATATACATACACCTTGCTTTACATGTTGACTTCTCGAGGCTCTATTTTCCATTCTACTATACTGCCTTGGACCTTTGCTCCTCCAGTTTTGCTATTCTCAGCCATCCTGAGCCTTCAAGCCACTTTGGCAGCACAATCCTATCTATGCTTATATGGAAGTAACCCCAGTTTGTTCAATGGACTTACTCCATAGTAAACATGTTTATGATTTTTATTTAAATAGTCTTTAAACAAAATATTGTATAAGCATTGTAACAAAGTCTGGTCACCTGTGACCACAAAATCTTTTGGATTAATTATGCGCACACCTCACTAGAAGCAAACGAGCTAACATCAAAAACAAAACAAAATCAATGCCTGTGGAATAGAGTTGGAAAAATCTCAGGTGGTCACTCATCCAGGCAGCTAAAATTCGTATTTTGACGCACATGATTTTTCAAATATTTCTTTGTCTCTTTGCAGGGCTGAACATTAGGGACCCAAAGCATTTTTCCAGACCAGGTGATTAACTTTGGGAGGGGCTGCCCAGATCACCTCAATATGATCTCCCGCACAGATGTTCATTTCGTTTCACGCTCTTAACAAACTGGTTCCTAAGAAGACATTTAGCATGCATTATTCCTTTATTCTGGAAAAATATATATCCAATTTATCCTGTTAGATTATGCACCTGTAATTATCTCCATGTCTGGAATAGTTATGCATTAATACATTTATAGTAAAGTTTTTTGACTTCACCCTTAAAGGCACACTCCTCTATTGTCTCCCGAGCCAGACGGATTCCAGAAACAACAAAGTAAGGTCTATATCTGCACATGCACATGGTGGTTGTTGTTTTAAAAAGGCAGCCACCATGCTATGTAACTAATTGAGAGTAAACCCTGCTGAACTCAATGGCACTTACTTTTGGGGAAATATTTGTGCCATTTTAACTGAGACACACAAAGGCCATTCTTGAAGATGAATAGAGGAACAACATCAGAAAATTACACAAGTCAAATGCAGCTTCTACCAACAGTCTTTGCAAAATGCTCTGGTTTTGAATGGGTAGAAAATGAAGAAACACATAGGAATAAATCACCAGCACTTACCGGTACACAGAATTTATAAACAATCTTAACAATGAACAACACTAACTGAATGGAATTAAGTAAGACCAGTTCACTCAATATTTTTCATGTATCAGTGAAGAGTCTTGCACCATGCCTGCACCAAGATGTAAAGGCCTGGGGCGACCCGAGAGATTCAAGATAACAGCAAATTTTTGCCTGTATGGCCTGATACAGGGGGAAATGGAGTCTTTGGAGAGCACACAAAAAACAAGCCTCTTAAAAGTTTAGAACTATGGCTACATGCTACTAAAAAGCATACTGACAGCAATCCTGGCTTGGTTACATTTTGCTGGATATATCACTAGTCTTTTAATGTTGTAATCTGTTCATTACAAGAAGAGGGTTCATTTTCTGAGCCCCTACTCTATTCTACTTTATTTCAGAATTTATTAGCCACTCTACAATCAGAGAATACCCAAGTGATGCACAGGAATTGAATATAAATCACAATACAGGTCATTAAAGAGTACAAAAGTGTTTTTTAAAAACTGCAGGAAAAACCACTCAGTCTGATAAAATGGAAGTCTACACACTATTTTGAATCCTAAAATCTATGGTTTTGTTAGGCCTCCCTGTAACTGATCACCACAGGAATGCAGTGAGTAGGGAGGGGCAGAAATACAGAGCAACCTTTTTTGATTGATTGGAAGCAATTGGCTCAAACCTGTCCCACCCCCCACCCCCATGTTTGAAACTCTCTCTCCCCAACATAGTGCATACAACCATATTCCAACATAGCGCATAAAATGTTATTCCACTATAAGGAATACCTCTCTTCCTCACTCTGCACTACAAGGCAAGATGTACATTTTAAAGTTTAAAAAGTAAATAAGAGGTAGTGTGCTGGGCTGTTAGTTCATCTAGTCCAGTATCCTGCTTTCAAACATGGTCACCCTGGTGCTTTCAGAAAGGACATGAAAAGTGTATTTTTTAAAAGAACTTGAAGGTGACAGCCCATCCCCCATTACCTACCCTATAGCAACTGATATTGAGAGGTAGATACTGTCCCTGAACATGACGGTTCCAATTTGCTACGATGGCCAATAAATGTCTACAGACCCCTCCTCCTCCTCGAATGCATCAAATCCTGTAAATCCTGTTGCAGACCATTTACAATCACAGAAATAAGGAGGGTCCAAAAAGAATACATCTCAAGTGTGAATATTTTGTGAGTTTTAAGTTTTTAGTTTTTCAATGGATTTATTTTTATTTGTTTTAAATGTTTTAAGCAGTTGTTTTTAACAATCATCATATATGTTGAGAGAGAGAGAGAGGAAACTGCTTTGAGGCATTTCTTTTTTCCTTTTTCCTATTTTTACAATCAAGCAGTATATAGATTCTATAAAACAAATAAAAGCCACAGTGCAAACATGCCAAGTCTTCGGCATAAGACCACCATTATACCACAGCAGCTACAGTGTTGGACCAGGACCTGAGAGAGAGACTAGGGTTCAAATCCCACCACAGACATGAAGTTCACTGGGCGACCTTGGGCCAGTCACTGTCTCTCTAGTCCTAACCTACCTCACAGGGTTGTTGCAATGATAAAATGGACACGGGGAGGAATGTGCCGGACACTTAGAGCTCCTTGGAGAAAAGGTAGGATATAATAAATAATAACAATAATAATAATAATGTTGGGGGAAATAAGGCTCTGTTCGGCTACAACAACAACAACGTTGGGGAAAATAAGTCTCTACAGTATTCGGCTACAACAATAATGTTGGGGGATAGATTTTTTTATTGTTATGGTTCTCAACCAGCACACACACATATATCCATAAAAACAATCCAAAATACATTCTAAAATATAAACTATAAATATAAACTTAAAACTTTTAAAATTTTAGATAAAAGAAGATATCGCTACTTTAAAAGGTGGGCTACAGCCGATTATAGCACTGGTTCGTCTTTAGCTCTGTCCTTAAGTTGTGTGGGTACTGCAAACTAGATCGGACCGAATTTTTATGGCTCTAGCACAGAACCTGGCTACCTTTGCTGTCACATTAGCGTTAGCATCTGAAAGAAGCCACTCTATATAGAAATTGTCCGAGCGTCCAGGTAGCTCAGTAATGTTGGGGAAAATAAGGCTCTATTTGGCTACTACCGGTACTACAACCACCACCACCACCACCACCACAACGTTGAGGGGAATAAGGCTCTATTCGGCTATCCTACCACTGATGGGCTCTCCCTCCCTACCCAGCTGGATTGGGCCAAGCTGGGATCCATAGAGATCCCAGTACTGTATTCCGTTTCCAACAGCGGTCAGCCAAACGATACCCCACCACCACCTTACATGAGGGCATGGTGAAAGGCAACATACTGAGCCTGACCAGCAGCCTCGACCCCCATACCCCCCACCCCACAGGGAAGAGGAGGCACCTGCTCCCAAGTCGGGAATTCTCTCCTGACAGCCCCCCGGCCTGGCCAAGGTCAAGCTCCCCCTTCGCCGACCTCGGGGTAGGGGCTCCCCCTTTGCCTCCTGCGGGGCTCTCACCAGAGTCAGCGCCGGCTCCTCCGCCTGGCGCCTTCCGCCGCTCGCGGCCCTTCGCTCTCTCGAACTCCACCTCCGCCCGAACGGCAACTGTCACCTGATTTCTTCCCCTAGCCGGAAGCCCGGCCCCACAACAGGAAAGGGGGTCCCTTATCCCAAGGGCACACGCCGTCCCCCGGCGCGAGGGTTCTCCCTGCTCCCCCGGCGGCAGCTGCGACAAAGGTTCCGCCTGCCAAAAGGCCCGCCGCCCTACGGAGGCTGCTGCTTCCTTGGAGCCCGGGCCTAGGTCTGCGAGAAAGGTGGGACCGAGCCCAGGACCACGTCACTTTAATGTATGGAATTAGACGAGGAGGAGGAGGAGAATGAAGGATTCATGACACGGTGTGGCAGCATTTGCACTTTGGAATTCCCTGCCTCTTGATGAGGTGTTGCTGCTTCTGACGGCTGCTATATATTTTTGTTTGGGCAAGCCTGTCCTTAGCAGCGTAAGAGCAACACAGCATGCTGGAACGTGCCATGTTATAGTAATATCATTCAACTAATAACTGGGTGAGACAAATATTGAAATCTATGTGTAGCCAAAAAGTCTGCGAAGTTGAGATGGATATATGCAAGACATGTGATGAGGCGCCTCAGGCCAGTGGATAAAAGCAGTGTCAGTATGGGAACCTTACAATTTCCAAAGACTGAGGAGACGGTCACCTATGTGATGGATGGACGATCTAAAGCTAACAGCAGGGCTTATATACAATATAAATTAAATCAAACCCACCTTTCTTTGTTATTCTTCTTATCACTCTCTGACGGTGAATGAAGTGTTCTGTGTTTTGTATTCCACACATATGAAGACATATGAAGACATTTAGGGTAGTTTTCGCCATTCAACAGTTTTGGACTACAACTCCCATCAGCCCCAGCCAGCACAGTAATGCTCCAATCGGACCCAGTATCATCTGGCTATGCTAATGGGAGTTGTAGGCCAATTCCGAGGGCACCGGGCTAGGGAAGGGCTGAGCCATGAGGTCTGGACCACAGCCCCCAGGATGCACTGCGGCCATGGGGATTTCCATCATGTCGGCTACCAGGGGTGCCTGCAGCAGCAGTAGCAGCGAGGAGGAGGATTTGGGGCGCCTCCGGGAGGCTGCCTGGGACCCGGTGCTGCAGCGAGCAGCAGCAGCAGCCCTGCTGGTGCCCAAAGGCGGTAGGGCGAGCCCTGAGCGGCAGGCCTGGCAGCACCTTCCTCTCTCTAGATAGAAACTTTACCCATCCCGAAAAAGCCCTGCAGAAAATATATTTGTGTGTGTGCCAGTAATAGGGCTGTATCCAGTTGATCTCTTAAAACCAGGAATGGGGCACCTGGCTGGGGCTGATGGTGGCTGGGGGGCTCCAAAAGTCAATGGCCAAATATACTTGTCTTAGACTGATGGATGGATAAGAAGCCTTTAAAGTCAATTAAAGATTGGCATGAGGCACGTGACTCAGAAAAATGATCTACAAAGGTTGTGATGCCTTTTTTGCAGCACCAACAAGAAAATGTCAGAAATCAATCATTTAGTGTAGCAGCACCTACACTTTGGAACATCACTGTATTCTTACTCTTAGACACCTGCTAAGAACATTTTCATTTAGGCAAGCCTACCTCAATATCTAGAATGCTGATGTGTTTTTATTTTGTTGCTGGTTTTATTTTTATTTTTAATAATTGCTTTTACTGATAATTTTATTGCATTATTCTTTTTGTAAACTGCTTTTGTAAAGGGCTCGCTAATGAATTTGAACTAACTTCACTTTCATGTTGGACCTAATTGTTAACTTTTTGCAGGTAACTTTAAGAAGAGCAAGTTGCCATCCACTGAACCTAGCATCAGGTAACTTTCCTTTTTTGAAAGTTTACTGAGCATTCTGTTCTACTAGAAACTAAAATTTGAACTACATAGCCATAAGAAGCATGTGGTACAGTTGGCCTGCCACTTATGTGATGGTTTGGTTCCAGAGGTCTGCACGCAAAGGCAAAATTGTGCAAAGTCAAGAACCCCCTGAAGAAGTGTGCATGCACACGAAAGCTCATACCAAGAACAAACTTAGTTGGTCTCTAAGGTGCTACTGGAAAGAATTTTTTATTTTGTTTTGACTATGGCAGACCAACACGGCTACCCACCTGTAACAAGAACCCCCGGTAATAAAGTTTTTATTGAGGATAAAAAATATAATAAATGTAATACTATCATAAAACACCCAGAACAAGGGAGCACTATTCCACAACCTTTTCTGTTCTTTTTGACATGTTTTAGCCCCAAGTGGCCCTCACCAGGCATGCTGGTGCATTCCCGAGTGCCCTTCCAGAAAGCTGGTCATAATTCTAGCTTTAATTTTAGCCTTTCTCCAATTTACCCAGCACAGGAGTAGGATAGCAGGACTGTACTTACCTGGATCTTAAAAAACAAAACAAAAAACCTAGGTGAGTTATAAGTCTGTTTCTCAAACCTCCATGTCATGTATTGAACAACCTGAATTGGTGCCAAATGTGTTTATATAAGATCTTTGGTCTCTCTGCTTGGCATTCGCACTGAGGCCATAACCCAAATAAAGATGATCTTTCATACCGCACAGCCCTCTGGCTGGCTCAATACAGTTTTCACTATCTGCTTCCAGCTTCTTCTTTTCAAGGCAAGGGGAACTGTTTGCTACAAACTTCCAATATAATTTTGTAGTTTGTTCTCTTTAAACAGAGAGAAGGTCTCTGATCACGGGCAGGATGGGAATGAGCTGCAGACCACTCCAGAATTCCGAGCTCATGTTGCAAAGAAATTGGGAGCAATTTTGGACAGGTATATCTTCTCAAAGGTGTAACATTTATGCTCCTTGAGCCCTCCCCCCAGATAAAATAGGATTCATATTTTTTGGAGAGCTCTAAGTAGAAATTGCTTTGGTGCAGGAATTCTTAAGGACACACCCAGTGCTCCAGATTAAAGGCAGATGGTAAAGCACTGGCATAGCATGACCATGAATTTTTAAAACCATTTTCAAAGCCAGCTCCAAGTTTAATGCACTTCAGTCATCCAGGTCATGGATAAGTAGCATATTAAGGAACAAATAAAAAGCTTTAATTAAAAAAGCAACTTTGTAAAATTAAATAAAAGCACCTGTCTTAGAACATAAACTCCTGCCTTTTTTACTTTTGTTTGAGGGAGGGAGGGGCAGGTCATGCAATCACAGGCATGCTAAAATCCTGGACTAAAAAATTCCTTCCGCTCCAGGTGAGAGGGAACAATAGCTATGAAAGAACCCAGGAAGTTCCATCTCTGGGCACCTGTGACTACATCTAGAATTTACTGTCTCTGTGGGTATTATTGCTGCTTTCCTTCCTGGTCAATCCTAGCTGACTGCAGCAGGGAGTTTCCCCAAAACAGGTGGGTGGAATAATGCCTGCACATTTCAGCTCTGGTTTTACAATCATAGAATTACAGAGCTGGAAGGGATCCAAAGGGACATCTAGTCCAACCCCCTGCAATGCAGGAATCAGAGCTAAATACTTGCTTCTTTAAAAAAAAAGAAGAAAAAGAGAAAAAGAAGCATGAAAACTGGGAATCTGGACCAGCAAATGATTACCAGATTGTCTGGCCAGAACCCAACCAACCAATGAGTCTCCTAGGCTTGCTGTATCATTTGTGTCATGTCAGTATTTCAACATGACCCCTGGTTTCCCTTTTCGTTGTTTAAATGTAATTCTTTCTTTTAGTTCCATTACTATTTTTAAACATTCTCCAGGACCTGCACAGGACGATCTGCAGTCCTCAGAGACTGAAGATGATGGTGAGTAGGTTCTCTGCATAATCTAAAATGCTTTACACCAGGGGTCAGCAAACTTTTTTCAGCAGGGCGCCGGTCCACTGTCCCTCAGATGTTGTGGGGGGCCAGACTATATTTTGAAAAAAATATATGAATGAATTCCTATGCCCCACAAATAACCCAGAGATGCATTTTAAATAAAAGCACACATTATACTCATGTAAAAACACCAGGCAGGCCCCACAAATAACCCAGAGATGCATTTTAAATAAAAGGACACATTCTACTCATGTAAAATCATGCTGATTCCCGGACCGTCCGCGGGCTGGATTTAGAAGGCGATTGGGCTGCATCCAGCCCCCGGGCCTTAGTTTGGGGACCCCTGCTTTACACCAACTTAAGTGTTGCTTTGGTTCTGTGTGTTTGTGCATTCTAAACTTGCTGTGTCAGGAACTCTGGAATCTGAAGCAAGGACCTTGGGGCCTGAGGCTGTGTATCCTCAAACCTCAAATATTTTATTGTTAGGTTTTTGTGTTTATTAGTCACATTTTTGTAGTTGGGTGGTCTCAAAGCAACTTACACAATAAAAATAGAAAGAACTAATACATTAAAACCAAGAAGGAAAACAACATATACCCCCAAACTAAAATAATACTCCAGCAATATATTTTAAAAGAACAAGTCCTTTCCTGCACCACTTAAAGGATGAGCACAAATCTTGTTAAATACCTTCCCAATCAAAAATTTAAAAGCCTTGGTAGACAAGTGTCTTCTTGCCTGTTGCCTAAAGACAGACAACAGTGGCATCAGGCACTCTTTGCCGGTAAGACCATTCCAAAGGTAGGGAGCCAACACTGAAAAGGCCAGTCCTGTGCCACCACCCTCCATGCCCTCAGGCGGCAAACACAGTACTCTGTGGAACGCTCTTCAGGCACAGGAAGGGACAGGTGTATGCAACACCAGGCTCTCAGATTGACAGGCAGTATGAAGCCCCTGGTTTGGTTAGGCCTGGTAGAATTCTGAGAAACCATACCTGCTGCCCTGCTGGTCAACAGAGCGAGGCCCACTTGCGCTCCCAGCCTCTCGCTCCAATAATTGTTATTAACTATATATACTGCCCTTCATACAAAGATCACAGGGCGGCTCACAGCACAAAAATACAAAATGAAAACACAAAATGCCTAGTTGGGTTGGAGAACTTGCACTCCTACATGCCCTTTGGGTATGCGGTCCTGGTCTGACCCCAACACAGAGGGTGCCCTAATAACTTCCCCGCTTTTCTTCCAATGTCTTAGGCTTCCGCCTCTTCTCCTCATCGGTGCCAGGAGACTGTGGTGAGCCAGAAGCTCAGGTTGCGGGAAGGCGGCGGCAGCGGTACTGCAGCTCCAGGTGAGATGCTGCTCTGGCAGGTGTGCATGACAGAGGTGGAACTGGCCAGCCGGGCAGCTGGCTTGGAGGCTGCAGCTGATGGCAGGACTCATCTGTGATGGGGAGGTCCAGCATTTTACACATGCTGCAGCAGGGGGTGGGGATCCCAGGCCGTCCACCCCCCTGTAGCCTTGCGATGCTCCCAAGGCTACCCCCTCCCTTCCCCAGCACTTGTGATTCCCAGGTGTGTAGATAGTGATTAATTTATAAGAAGCATGGCTAGTACCCATCCATAACCCTCTTCTCCGTGAATTGGTCTGATCCTCTTTTAAAAGCCATCTTAAGTTGGCGGCAGCTGCCGCATATTGCAGGAGCGAATTCCAAGGTTTTAACTCTACAACCGTTTTGCCTGTAACTCTTTCCAGCGAGCAGGACAGTGACGAAGAATGGCAGAGGTGCCAGGAAGCCACGGTGACAGCAGCAGACATCCTGAAACATAGCGGCCTCCCAGCAGCGCTCCAGAATTCCAGCCAGGACCATCACTCCCCGGCCACGGAGCCCAGCCAGAAGAAGAAGAAGAGGAGGAGGAAAAAGAAGGAAAACGTGAATGGAGAGAACAGCAATGAGCAGGAGGCCAGAGAAGGAGCACATCATAACCAGGCTGATGCTGGGACTGAGGGGCCCTCGTGCTTTGATGGAGCAAGCAGGAGAGGAGAGAACGCGAGTACGGAGGATATAGCAGTGGTGAAGAAAAGGAAGAAGAAGAAGAAAAGGGGGAAAGTGGAAATAAGGATGGAGTGATGTTTTACAGACACTTGGTACTAGGAAGAGTTACCTGGTGTGGCTCTTGATTGGTCTGGCCTGCATTTAAGGAAACACAGTTGTTGAATTTTATATTTTATGGAATCAAAGAACTTAGTTTGGCACTCCCTACCGCAAGGGATGCCCCGTAAAAATGCAGGGGAAGCTCCCCATGTTACAGAGAATGAGGACTTGTTGGAGCTGCTTACTGGACTGCTCAGGTGGGCAGTGGGTGGATAAGACATCCGTGGATGACTCTCCTGGCTCTCTTTCTTGGGCCTGTGCAGCTTGTGACCTCCCAGGCTGCCCACTAGCCATGGATTGAGTTTTCCCAAGTGCTCGACAACTCTCTCTACTTTTATATTCTCAAGACACAAAACCAAGAGGTTCATTGGGCCCCTGCTCAGCTCAGCTGCCCCACGTGGCCAGTGGGCTATGATCAACTTGGTGGGCAGGCTGAACAGAGGTCGTCGTCGTCAAACACTGATAATGGCAGTGGGTGGGTGCCTTCCTGCAAGGCATGTCACAGTTTGATGCAAACTGATTCCATCTCCCCTGTAATGTCGTCTCAGGATATATTTTCAATAATAATAATAATAATAATAATAATAATAATAATAATAATAATAATTTTATTGATTTTCTTTTTTAATAACAAATATCCAATATCAATTACATTCATTTTCCAATTTCCCCCCTTCCTGTTGACTTTCCTCAGCTTCCATTTCTGGTTTATTATGTCAAATGTTACATTCTATTTGTATATAGTACTATGTTGTCACATTGTTAAATTTCTTGTTCTCTTTAGATAAAGTTGTAAATGTTTATTTAAATCCTGCCAGTGAGTCCATTTTTTTGTTTCGTTTCTGCAGATGTGTTGTAAAAGGTTCCCATTCTTTTTCGAAATCACTATTGTCCTTTTCACACAGTTTATCCTAACTCTGCCAACTCTGCATAGTTCATCAACTTTTCTTGCCATTGTTCTTTTGATGGTATGTCTCCAGTCTTCCAGTTTTGTGCTATTAAGATTCTTGTTGCTGTTGTAGCATACATGAATAATGTCCGTTTCTCTTTCGGCAGCTCTTGTCCTAAAATACCTAACAGAAAAGCTTCTTTTCTGTTATTTTAAACATTTTTTTCAATTCATTGTATATCATTTCCCAATTTTTTAAAATAATCTTACAATCCCACCACTTCTTTACATCTCCAGCAGTTCTTTTGTTCTGTTTTATACATTTTTGCCAATTTTGTTGGTGTGACATACCACCTATACATCATCTTCATATAGTTCTCTTTCAACAATATGCAATCCATAAATTTCAAATTCACTTTCCAAAGTCTTATCCAATCCTCAAATTGTATATTGTGACCTATACCCTGTGCCCACTTAATCATTACTGATTTAACTTCTTCATCTTCAGTTTCCCATTCCAAAAGTATATTATACACCTCCTTGAATAATTTGAACTTATCATCTATAACATCCTTTTGGAATTTGGAAACTGTGTAAGTGAATCCTCTCTTGTTATCCTCTTTGAAGATCACATTTAATTGCCTGTGGGTCTCAGGGATATTTCTGACCATGAGATTGATGGTGTAATTTTGGCTGGAGATGCCAGGCATACAGAAGCGGCTACTTCAATTTCTGGTGATGAAATGACTGCTGAAAATGTCCTTGCTCAAGGGGCGCCAGATGGGCATGTGCAGGTGAGTTCACAAATGGTTTCTGACGTTCCAGTTAGTGTCTGCTGCAGCTACAGTTTTACTGTAGCATGTACAGAATGGTTGAACCTTATGCACAATTAACTTGTGGGATTTCAGCTGCTTGCAGTTAACCTTGCGCAGAAAAGGAGTTTTAGCTCTCTGCCTTGCCAGAGGGGCAAGACCCACTGAGCACGCTGGTTTCAGGATGCTTTTCTGAGATCTCGTGGGGCTATCAAAGTTCCCATGAGATCTCACACGTCCATCCCTGGCCTTTTGTAGTTGGCGCATTGAGTGGGCCTTGTCCTTGCCCCCAAGCAAGGTGGAGAGCTCAAAGCCTCTTTTGTGCTAGGTATGCTTCAGTTACCTAGTACAAAAAGAGCTTTTAAACTCTCCATTTGCTTGCTGGCTTTGGAGTACTGGGAATTTTCTCTCACCCGCTAGCCTCAGGGTAGCTCCAAGTGTTTGGGTATATGCAATTTTTGTGCATATACAGAACCCTAGGAAACGAACCTCTGTGTGATGTGATTGTTTGTACTTCTCTGTGTCCTTCCTTCCTGCCCACCAACCCATTATCAAATTTAATTTTGTATGATACTAAATCTGCTTGAAGTGCAGTCAAATTTAACCAGAGCCGTCTCTCTCCATCTCCTTTCACAGAGGCTGATCCTTCTCTCTCTCTCTCTCTCTCTTTTTAATCTACCTTCACTGCACTTGCTCTGATGCCTAGTAGCTAATGCAGGTCTACTTTTCCAATGGGAACTTGGTTGTCCTCAATATCATAACCCACTTAGAAGCAGCAGGGAGGCACTGTGACAATTCAGAGGGTTTCTGCAGAGCCGGCCCTACTGTTGGGCAATGGCCTCAAGTTGCAGGCGCTGGAGAGAGAACATGTTTGTGTGCCCTGTAGCCCTTAAGCTAGCCTGCTTCTCTTAGGGAGAATGCCCCTCTTAGGGAGAGAATTGTAGAGAGCTCTACAATTCCATTATTATTATTATTATTATTATTATTATTATTATTATTATTATTATTATTATTATTATTATTTAGTTTCCCCATGAATAATAATAATAATAATAATAATAATAATATTTATTATTTGTACCCCGCCCATCTGGCTGGATTTCCCCAGCCACTCTGGGCGGCTTCCAACAGAAATCAAATACAAAAATATCAAACATTAAAAACTTCCCTAAAAAGGGCTGCCTTCAGGTTTTTTCTGAATGTCAGGTAGTTGTTTATTTCCTTGACCTGTGATGGGAGGGCGTTCCACAGGGCGGGCGCCACTACCGAGAAGGCCCTCTGCCTGGTTCCCTGTAGTTTTGCTTCTCGCAGTGAGGGAACCGACAGAAGGCCCTCGGCGCTGGATCTCAGTGTCCGGGCTGAATGATGGGGGTGGAGACGCTCCTTCAGGTATACAGGAAAAACTGCTCTTTAGCACTCAGTTGGAGCAAACAGCAATTTGGGTTTTCTCTGGGTTGATGTCCACTCTGATTTAGTATGGGTTCTCCCTGGGAAAGGAGCAGGGTGAGGGGAAAACCATTCAGACGCAATATTCAGGTTTTCGGGTAACCAGCAGCCCACACTCCCTGAGCCTCTCCCAGATCTCAGGAGAGCACCCCGGTCTCTTACAGGCAGGAGGCTAGATCTCAACAGGGGTAGGGGGATCAGCAGGGGGCTCTTGCCACGAGACACCCCCAGTGGAGAGACCTCACTGAAGTTCGGGCAGTAGCCACTATGGAGAAATTATCTGAAATCGCATGTGTTAGAGGGAATTATAGGGACAGAACTACCTAAAATATATAGAAATTTATTCATGTATGCTACTACAGCAGCAAGAATGTTACTTGCCCCAAAATGGAAAGAAGCAGAAGTCCCGGCAAAGGAAGAATGGATACAAAAACTTATGGAATATGCAGAAATGGGGAAACTCAGCTGAGTAATAAGAAATCAATATAACAAAATTCTTAATAAAAGAATGGAAATGGTTTATTGGATATTTACGGATAAATTAAAAACAGATAAAAACATTGGCAGGATTATTGTAATAACCTGCAATTTTACAAGAATATGTATTTAAAGAAGATGAATAAATGAGCAAATTAAGTTAATTTGGATATGCAGAAGATACTAAAAATGAATTTAAGGAACCGCAGAAAGAGGGAGAAGGAAGTTGAGTTTTGAAATGTTAAAATGTTTGTAAAATTAGCGAAATGTATAAACCTGAAAAGCACAATAAAAAAATAAATCGTGGAATTTCTACCAGCCAGCGTTCAAGGTTGGAACGGCAAGAGTTAGATGCATGCAAAATGCAATTGTACAGTACCTTTAAATGGCTACAAATCCCCACTTGCGCCATTGATTACTCTGTTTTTGCCACATCCATGTGAGAGCCATTGCCGGAGGCTGTTTCTGCTCCCGATGTGTTCCCAGCTTCTGCCTTAGCCTTTGTGTTTTCCGGGGAGGGGGGGGGGGTTGCACCTGCAGTTAAAGTGGAAGCAAGGAGCAGCAGCTCCTCCATTCAGTACCAGGACAGACCTGGTCATCCTCTCAGTCCAAGTGGAGCCCCAGGCAAGGAAGGTGCAGCTGAGGAGACTGGAGTCCTGGGCATCAAAAGTAAAACTCTGGCTGACTTTGTAGGGGGTGGGTTGAGGTGGGGAGGGTCAATGGTGAGGGGGTTGTCTTTACCTAGCTCCTCCTGGCAGTTTGGGGGCATTTAGAAGCATTCAGGAGATTTGAATGGAGATTGGCCAACTATTGATAACAGATTGGTGTGTCCAATGAAATTAAAAAGAGGGTAACAGCTCAGAGGAAGAGTATTTTTCCAGTAGGAAGCAGCTTTGTGCCTAATTATAGAACAATAGACCTGCAGAGTTGGAAGGGGGTCATCTAAGGGTCATCTGGTCCAACCCCCTGCAATGCAGGGATGTCAACTGGAGCATCCATGACAGATGACCATCCAACCTCTGTTTTCAAAACCTCCACAGAAGGAGAGGCCACCACTTTCTGAAGGAGCCCCTTCCACTGTCAGACAGTTCTCACTATCATAAAGTTCTTCCTTGTGTCAAAATCTCCTTCCTTGTCATTTGAATTCATTGGTTGGGGTGACCCCCTCTGGAGCAGCAGAAAACAAGCTTGCTCCATCTTCCACGCAACAGTCTTTCAGATATTTGAAGACAGCTATTGTATCACATCTCAGTCTTCTCTAGGCTAAACACCCCCAGCTTCCTCAAACCTTCCTTCTAAGGCAGGCATCCCCAAACTTGGCCCTCCAGGTGTTTTGGGACTACAATTCCCATCATCCCTGACCACTGGTCCTGTTAGGTAGGAATGATGGGAGTTGTAGTCCCAAAACATCTGGAGGGCCAAGTTTGGGGGTGCCTGTCCTAAGGCTTGGTTTCCAGACCCTTGATTGTCTTGATTGCCCTCCTCTGCACACCTTCCAGCTTGTCAACATCTTTCTCAAACTGTGGTGCCCAGAACTGGACATATGACTCCAGGTGTGGTCTGGCCATCATTTGAAAAAAATAATAATTCAGAGCCGCATTGGAAGGGACCCCTAAGGATCATCCAGCCCAACCCCATATTTGCATAGAGATTTGATTCATGTGTAGGCACAAGATTTAGGACATAATATACAAATGAAAGATTGGGGAAAGTTATTGATTGGGGAAACTTTGAAAGAATTTTATGAAAATGATGTATTGATGGCACATGACTCCTGTTAAACTTGCTAAAATGTATAGAACAAGCTCTAATACAGTGGTACCTCTGGTTACATACTTAATTCGTTCCGGAGGTCCGTTCTTAACCTGAAACTGTTCTTATCCTGAAGCACCACTTTAGCTAATGGGACCTCCAGCTGCCGCTGCGCCACCAGAGCACAATTTCTGTTCTTATCCTGAAGCAAAGTTCTTAACCTGAAGCGTTATTTCTGGGTTAGCAGAGTATGTAACCTGAAGCGTATGTAACCTGAAGCTTATGTAACCCGAGGTACCACTGTACAGCTGTCCTGGGCACACACTGTATATGTTGGAAGTATAAAGAGAAAGAAGGAACGTTTTACCATGTTGTGGAATTGTAAAGCAATCAAAAACTATTGGGAAATGATCTATAATGAGATGAAAAATATGTTTAAAATAATTTTTGCTTTAAAAAAAACAACAGAAGCTTTTCTACTAGGTATTATAGGACAGTAATTGCCAAAAGAGTCAGATATATGCTACAATGGCGGCCTGGATTCTACTAGCTCAGAAACTGAATGACAAGATACCAACAAAAGAAGACTGGCAAGTTAAAATGATGGACTATGCAGAAATGGCGAAACTTACAGGAAGACTAAGAGATAAAGACGATAGAGACTTTAAAAAAAGACTGGGATCCGTTTATGTTGTACTTGCAGAAATATTGTAAAGGAACAGACTCACTAGCAGGGTTTGAGTAAACACAACTAAGAAAATAAGTGTAAAAGATAAGGAACAATGATCTGGAAAGCAATTAAGTGCAAGATGTAATCTGAATGATATGGTACAAAAATGATAAGAAAATGAGAGCATTTAGTTAAAAAGTTTTGAAATGAAGGTAAAATAATGTAAGCAGAAGTAGCAAATACTTAAAGAACCAGAAGGGGAAGTTGAGGGAAGTCGCTGGGTGGGGAGGAGAATGGGATTTATGCATTCTTGTTTTTGTTTTGTTTTTCTTGTTTATGACAATGTTGATATAAAACTGTAAAACCCAATAAACAAATTAAAAGAGAGAGAAATTTGATTCATGTGGCAAAACGTTCTGGCCTCCTTTGCTTTTGCCAGTTGCTGTGGAACCAGTTAAATGATGCTGTCTCCAAGGTGGCAGTTATGGAACTGTGTGAGAATGGAACGCTCAGGGGTGCCTCATTCCCTCCAGCAAAGTGATGCAGCCATTACCCTCCAGAACCTTCCTTCTGTACAGACCTTCTTCTGTGTCCTCCCTTACAGACCCTCTTCTCCGTGTCCTTTACAGACCCTCTTCTGTGTCCTTCCTTACAGACCCCCTCGTGTGTGTCCTTCCTTACAGACCCTCTTGGGTGCTGCCTCTCTTCCCTCAGAGGCTTGGGTGCTGTAATTTCTCCGCCCTCAGAGCTGCCTCTCCTCCCTCAGAGGCTTGGGTGCTGTAATTTCTCCTTCCTCCGAGGCTCGCAGTGGGGTGTTCCCCACAGCAGGGCCTTCTCTGTGGCAGGCCCTAAACGGTGGAACTCCCTCCCAAAAGAGGTACGCCTGGCACCTTCCTTGCACAGCTTCCAGAGGATACTGAAGACACACCTCTAGAACCCGGCTTCTGACTCCTGAGGTATCTGTTTTTAGGACCCACCTTGTTTTTACGCTTGTCGGTTGTTTTAATACTGCGTTTTAATGTTGTATCCCAAACTGGGACCTTAGGATGAAGGGCGGCAACTAGGGAGGGGACTTGGAATAAGCCCCAGGCCAAAAAGCTCCACAATTACACAGGGGTAGCAGTCATGTGACACCCAATTCAAAAAGGTGACATGGTAGAAGTTGTAAGAAAGGAAAATGTTGCTTTTTCGTAAAAGCAAAGTGTCTCAGAAAAGTTGAATCTGGGTAGAAGGATTGCAAACGGTGAGGTACTTGTGAATTAGAATGCTTCTACAGTGGTACCTCGGTTTACAAACAGCCCTGTTTATGAACTATTCGGTTTACGAACTCCGCAAAACCAGAAGTAGTGTTCTGGTTTGCTAACTTTATCCCTTTCTACGAACGGAATCCGAATGGTGGAAGGGCACCAGTGGTGGGAGGCCTCATTAGGGAAAGTGCGCGTCAGTTTAAGAATGGATTCAGATTAAGAACGGACTTTCGGAATGGATTAAGTTCGTAAACCTGTTTTCAAAAACCTCCACAGAAGGAGAGGCCACCACTTTCTGAAGGAGCCCCTTCCACTGTCAGACAGTTCTCACTATCTTAAAAGTTCTTCCTGATGTCTCTTTCAGAATCCCCTTCCTTGTCATTTGAATTCATTGGTTGGGGTGACCCCCTCTGCAGCAGCAGAAAACAAGCTTGCTCCATCTTCCATGCAACAGTCTTTCAGATATTTGAAGACAGCTATTGTATCACATCTCAGTCTTCTCTAGGCTAAACATCCCCAACATCAACTCTTCCTTCTAAGGCTTGGTTTCCAGATGATTGACCATCTTGATTGCCCTCCTCTGCACACCTTCCAGCTTGTCAACATACTTCTCAAATTTTGGTGCCCAGAACTGGACATATGACTCCAGGTGTGGTCTGGCCAAGGCAGAAAAGAGAGGGACCATTACTTCATTGGATCAGGGCACTAGACCTCTGTTCATGTAGCCTAGAATAACATTAGCTTTTCTTCTCTTTTCTTCTCTTTTTGCTGCTGCTGCTGCTGCTGCTGCACCACACTGTTGACTCATGTTAAGCTTGTGGTCCACCAAGGCTCCTAGATCCTTTTCCAGGTGTCCCCCATCCTATATTTGTGCATCTGGTTCTTCCTGCCTAGGTGAAGAACTTTACATTTGTCCCTACTGAATTTCATTCTGTTAGTTTGGGCCCGGTTCTCCAATCTGTTAATGTCATTTTGTTTTTGTTTTTGTTTGTTTGTTGTTTTTTAAAATCATTTTTATCAATTTTCCAATAAAAACAGCCAATTAACATATCCATCAAATCATAATCATAATCCAATTAAAAACAATAAACTAAAAAAAAACCAACCAAATTACAATCCAAATTATTAATTTTTTTCAGGGCTTCCCATAGTCTGGACCTCTGAAGTATATATCCAATATCTTCGTTCCTGTCTTCTTCTCGTTGTTCTCATATTTTCCACATTCCGATCTTAATGCTTTAAAGTTCTCTGTCCCTGGCTATGTGATTCTTAATCATGTCAGAAATCATATATCCTTTAATCCATTGAGTACAGCTTTATTTGTGTATATATATATTTTCAACTGTCTATTTGCCGGCACAGCTTTTCCTGATTTCATTCCAATCTTCCAATCCGGGCTGTTGTCCAAGCCTGTTGTTTGAAATTTAATGACGCAGTAACTTCCAAGTTGTTAAGTTGTTCCCATCAATAAATTGTTGAGCATACTGTTTGCAATATTGCAATATATTCCACAGATGTAAGTCATTTGGCAATCGATCAGCTTTCCCAGAGACCACACAATCCCTCCTTCTGGGCCCTATAAGGGGGGTTGCTAGACATCCATTTAGCCATCTCTCTCGCTCATAATGAAGAAATTCTGCAAACAAATGCACTGTATGTTATCCCAAATTGTTGTATCAAGTCATTATAAATCAATAATAAAACAACAATCCAATAAAAACTTAAAACATTAAAAACTTCCCTATACAGGGCTACCTTCAGAAACAATAATAATGATTTTCAATGTTTGATGTTTTAGGGAACCGCTAGTCTAACTATTTTAATTGTTACACTGTTTTAATGTACTTGTACATTATATACAGTATTTTAATTATGCATGCTTTAAGCCTGTTGTTTTACTGTAAATTTTAATTCCAGGTAGCTGTGTTTTTTGCAATCGGTTTGAGTGTCATTTTGCTGTTGCCCTTTCTTAAGATACTATCTCTGTCTTGCATGGGGTTGGTCTAGATGACTCTATGAGTCCCTTCCAACTCCATGATTTCATTATTCCTTGACTGTTTTGGTATTTCTTCTTGGGATGAAAGTTGGTACCTGGATCATAAACTAACAGCAGCATGGTACAGTTGTGTAGCCAAAAGCTTTGCATGCCCTTTCTTAGTAGGAACCAGCACCCCCTTCCAAGATCTGGAGCGGTGCCGGAGGGAGATGCCATGGTCACCAACTGCCAACTCCTCCGCCAGCAGCTTCCTGGAGAGGCAGCACCCATGGACCATGGAGGAGGTGGAGGCCCTAAGTTCAGCCGATGAAGGTGAGCCTCTGGGTTTGCACCTCGAGGAAGGCAGTGGGAAGGCCAGGCAATGGAGGCAGGTGATGTCACCTACCCTGCACCTTCTTGGTAGGACTGGTGCACATTTAAATCAGAGCTTACTGACATGACACCAGTGCCTGGAAAGCCTCTGAGCACCTACATCACCCCTTTAGTTGTGAAGGGCTGAGGAGGTTATCTTTTCTCTTGGAAAGTAAATAGAGCTGAAGGAGCAAGTGGGGAAGAGAGAAACACTTTCCCTTTCCCACATCCTGTTTTTCCCTCTCAAAGATTTTCAGGGCGCAGATCCCTTGGAAAAGCAAAGTTTGTGTGCAAATAATAATAATAATAATAATAATAATAATAATAATAATAATGTGTTATTTATACCCTGCCCATCTGGCTGGGTTGCCACCTCCATGTGGCTCCCAACAGAATATGAAAAACACGATAAAACATCAAACATTAAAAGCTTCCCTAAACAGGGCTGCCTTCAGATGTCTTCTAAAAGTCAGATAGTTCTTTATCTCCTTAACATCTGATGGGAAGACGTTCCACAGGGTGGGTGCCACTACCGAGAACCTCACTTCTAGCAGGGAGGGAACCACCAGAAGACCCTCCGAGCTGGACCTCCGTGCCTGGGCTGAACGATGGGGGTGGAGACGCTTCTTCAGGTATACAGGGCCAAGGCCATTTAGGGCTTGGAAGGTCAGCACCAACACTTTGAATTGAGCTCGGAGTACTGGGAGCCAATGTAGGCCTTTCAGGACCGGTGTTATGTGGTCTTGGTGGCCACTCCCAGGCACCAGTCTGGCTGCCGCATTCTGCATTAGTCGTAGTTTCCGGGTCACCTTCAAAGGTAGCCCCACACAGAGTGCATTGCAGTAGTCCAAGAGGGAGATAACCAGAGCATGTGCCACCCTGGCGAGGCAGTGCACTGAAGAACCATTGCTGCCAACTGATGTAGTCTTTCTCAACCTTGGGTCCCCAGCTGTTGTTGGACTGGAACTCCCATCATTGCTAGCTAGCAGGTCCAGTGGTCAGGGATGATGGGAACTGTAGTCCCAAAACAGCTGGGGGCGGAGGCCTTGGAGAGGAAAGGAGAAGAAAGGAAAGGAGAGGCGTCCCATCCTTCAGCGCCTTCAGTTGGAGTGTTTTCTTTCTTCCTAGACATGGAATCAGAGGTAGATTGGACCTTGTGGCAGAAGGCGGAAAGGGGGCTTCCTTCTGCCCGAGAACCAGAGCTCAGCATGGGCAGCCGAGCTTCATCGACCTCCCCACTCCCCATCCTGCAGAGATTCATGGCCAACCTTGCCGGTAGGTTTGACCCGGGGCCTGCACCTTGCCATTAATTAATTCATTAGTATGCTGTTCATCCTCCATAGATCTCAGCGGGGTTCACAACATAAAAATACAAGGTAAAAACCCAAAATGTATCCAAAGCAAGCCTCCTCCTCAAGCCACGCCCAGGCAGGGAAGTCTATCTTTCACACTTCACAGAGCCCTGTTGGTGCCTGCAGCATGCACTGCAGGTTCCCCACAGGCAGAGAGAGGCCTTTGGGATCAGGGAAGGCAGCAGTGGGAAGGGATCCTCAGAGGGATCTAGAACTACCTGTAGAAGGCAGGAGGCCAGGCTGCAGGTTGGTAACTGGACCTCATCCTGACTGATGTTAATGGGAAGGCTCCAAGCTAACCATCTTTTGCAGAAAATGGAAGAACTGGAATCGGAGTTTAGGCTGCATTTTTGGACCCATGTGCTAGGTCATTTTCACAAGGTCAGCAAAGCCTTTCAAAAATCAGACCTGTTAACTGAGTTCTTGTGCAAGTTTGTACAGTTCACTTCTGGATTTTTTTAAAAGGAAAATTAGAGATTATTTTGATGCGCTTGAGAAACAAGCAAAAGCCACCTTGCCAAATGCCAACTACAAAACAAGGAGACAAAGAGTGAGGGAACAGCAAAGAAATGACAGAAGTACACCTGATGCCTTAGATGCACCTTCTTCAAGAGATAGGTTTAGGATAAAATCCTTTATTCCTTTATTAGATGCACTTGAAGCCAATTTAAAAAGAAGTACTGTGAACAGTGATGTTGCACAATTGTTTGCCATTTTTGCTAATTTGACAGCACCTAAGCAAGAAATTAAGCAAGGTGTTGAACAGTTGATGGAAGCATACCCAGAAGATATTGACCGGAAACCTATTGTCAGGGTACACCACAGTGTTGCTCATGAGTAACGACAGAGTCCTCTTACACTAAAGACTACTTTATTATGCATAACCCTGAAACGACATCTTCTGTGTCCCCTGACCCCCCCCCCCCAAATGCTGCACTGGCGCAGGAAGCTGCAACTCCCTTCTGAATCTGAAGGTTGGAAGACTCAGGGGAGATAAAATGAAGTCCTTCCCACAGCACAAAGTTGAACTGTGCAACTCCCTGTCACAGAAGGTGGTGATGGCCAGCGACTTGGATGGCTTTGAAAGAGGGCTAGACAAATGGATGGAGGAGGAGAGGGCTGTTGGGGGCTCCTGGCCAGGATGGCTCTGCTCTGCCTCTGAATTAGCAGTTGCTGGAAACCGTGGGAGGGGAGAGAGCTCTTGGGCTCAGGTCCTGCTGGAGGGTTTACCGCAGACATCTCTTTGGCCACTGTGAGAAGAGGATGCTGGACTAGAAAGGCCATTGGCCGGACCCAGCACACTCCTCTTACCTTCTTACGTTTATTAAAGGTTAGGAAAAAGAGTTCTATAGTCCTGGCTGTCTGGTTGGCGAGACAGAGAAGACAGCCTTGCCCCTTTCTTCTCAGGAGGTAGATCCAAGAGGACCCCCCCCCCCTTCGAGGTCCAGATTAATAATGGGAAGAGGAGCAGGGAATCGTAAAGCCAGAGGCAAACTCAGGTTTATCCCTCTAAACATCAAAGAGATAAGAGAGATTTCAGCATAGAGAAAAACCTCCAGGGGAGCTGGGGGTCCCCCACTCCGTTAACCCATTAGGGCATGTTGAATTTTATCAGCTTCCAAAAACGAGGGGTGCTAAAAAGTTGTAACATGACTTGGAGAAAACAGATATTTTGTTTAAATTAATACAATTTAGTTTTACTTGGTATGTATAATGTGTGTAAAATGGCATAGAAATAATTAAAAATGATTGCCAAGTACTTGCAGTTCTAGGATATATATATTCATTTAGCATTACCTGACATTTCTAGAAGGTACAAGTAAAATTCTTTGGTTTTCCGAAAATGCTTCATGTGTGGTTCTTTGTCAAATGTAGAGTTGCCAAGGTAAACGTTGTCCAATCACAAAAATAATAACGAATTTGAATTCCTCACATTCCAGAAACATATTTTTAAGACCCGGGCCTTCACCGAAGAAATGAACAACGGTTAAGTTTCACCATCTAAAATGACAAACCCTGTTACCCCATGCGAACCCCTTTCAGCAAGCTGAGTTGCACCCAGATTTATTTATTTGGTTTTTCAGATTCAAACTTTACAGCCACATTATCAAACATACAACATAGAAACAAGATTCCAAGGATTCTCCTGGACTTCCCTCCTCCCCTTTGTGGGTGCTACCGTTAACCATTTATTCCTGCATCTTTTATGATAATCCACATCTTTTACATCTCCATTGTGTCCAAAATCCACCCTTAAACAGCAAGTGATATTCCAATCCTACTAACGGTTAACTGTTTGCAATGGTTTTTAAGATAGGTTATAAATTTCCCCTATCCCTTATTGAAATTTTGGTCTTCCTGACTTCTGATTCTTCCAGCCATTTTGGCCATTTCGGCATAATCCATCAATTTTGGATTGATGGATCTGCCATTCTTCTCTGGGAGGGACTTTATCTTCTTTCCATCTAATGGAAAGAGTTACACCTGAACTTCTAGCAGGACAGGTCAAATGCTGATGCAATGCATTTCTTGATTTCTTTTGTTTCAGCGGAAGCTGCTGCAGCTCCTGGCCACCCACCTCTGCCAGAGTCGAGCTGCCCTGCTGGGGGAGATATTGCAGGGCCTGAGTCCCAGGATCTGAGAGCCTGCCCAGAAGATGTTTCGCAGCGCTCACACCCAAGCCTCGCACAAGGTTCGGAAAGGAGGAGGTTTGGGACAAAGGAACTGACCTGTTCTCTTGCGTGTAGTCTGCGATGCCTATTCCACCATCGAAGAGCTCTTCCCGTCAGAAAGTCGTTTCTGTGATTGAATCAGAATCTCCTTACTTCTCTGTTTTTTTAATAATTTTATCATTTGATTTTTTAAAAAAATATAACCCTACAACAAACAACAATTCAAAATCCAAATATTGAAATTACTCTGAATCTCCTGACTTCCACCCATCCCTTCCATGGGTCCTAATGAAAATAATTCCAACTGCATATCAATATTTATCCAAACATTTTTCCTTCTGAATTGCCCATAGTTTCCTTTGCATTACAAGCGTGTTTAAAAGCCTGCCAATGTTTTAACCTGCTTGCAGTGGTCTCGTATATAAATTATAAACTTTTCCCATTCTTTTTAAAAGTTATTGTCTTGTGGAATTCTGAGCTTCCCAGTTAATTTTGCCATTTCGCCATAGTCCATCATCTTGATTTGCCATTCTTCTCTGGTCAGGGTTGTCTCTTCCTTCCATCTCTGGACCTGTAGCATCCATGCGGCTATTGTCGCATACATGAACAATCTTTTCTGATCCTTTGGAAACTCAGTACCTGTAATTCCTAATGAGAAAGCTTCTGGTTTTTGTTTTTTTTTTACAAAAATTATTTTGAACCTTTTTTTCCATTTCATTGTACATCATCTCCCATTTTTTTTCTTTACTATTTTACATATGATAAAAGGTACCTTCTTTTTCTTTACATTTACAGCAAGTATTTGTACTCGTTCTGTACATTTTTGCTAATTTAACAGGAGCCAAATACCTCTGGTACATCATTTTCATGTAGTTTTCTTTTAGTGAACAACATGCCGTGAATTTCAAATATGTTTTCCGTAGCCTCTCCCAACCTGTCCTTCTCATTTGAATCCATTGGTTAACAGGTCCTGCCCTCTGGAGCAGCAGGAACCCATATTGTTTCATCTTCCATGGTGGGACGGCCTTTCAGATATTTGAAGACAGCTGTTTGGGGGGGACTGAAGGGAGTTCTAGTCCAAAACATCTGGCGGGGCCCCATTTGGGACGTGCAGAGGCTGACCAGTTTGCACTGCCCCTCTGGATAGCAGTGAAATTCCCAAGTCTTCTTCACCTTCCTTTCCCAGCCTGGCTTGGTGCCCCTTCCCCAAACAACGACATGGCTTGTTCTTCTTCTTGTTCAGAAAGGTTGGTAAATAAGAAGCCCGTGAAAGGGGTGCTGAAGCGCCTGAAGGAACTGATCGCCCGCCACCCCCCTCACATATTCCGCAGGAACCGTGACAGCAGCCGGCAGCCAACCCTGCAGCAGAAGATGAGGAAAGGGACCTGTGGGTCTCCCCCTGGCCAAGGTAGGTCTGAACACAGTGCAAAAACACACTCCGGTTTAAGGATGCCCAGCAGTTCCTTCTGGTCCACCCTAGCACCTTTCTTGGACTTCTTTGCATTGCAGGGATTGGACTAGATGGCTCTTGGGGGTCCCTTCCAGCTCTACAATTCTATTATTATTATTATTATTATTATTATTATTATTATTATTATTATTATTATTATTATTATTATTATTATTATTCTATCTGAAGAATTGTGCTTACACACGAAAGCTTATACCCAGAACAAATTTAGCTGGTCTTTAAGGTGCTACTGAACAATTTTTTTAAAAAAAGTTTTTTAGAAGGATTCTTTTAAAGACTTTCTTAGGACAAAAAGACTTGATTCTTTTTAGGGAGCTTTTTTTTGGAACAATATTTTTAAAGATATTTATTTATTTTATTACTTATTAGTTGTTTGCCAAGTGACTTACAGCAAGGAAAAATATACAACAACAACAACAACAACAACAACAATAACAATTTATTTATATCCCACCCATCTGGCTGGGCCTCCCCAGCCACTCTGGACGGCTACCAACAGAATATTAAAAACATGATAAAACATCAAATATTAATATCTTCTCTAAACAGGACTGCCTTCAGGTGTCTTTTGAAAGTCAGATGGTTCTTTATTTCCTTGACACTGTGATGGGAGGGCGTTCCACAGGGCGGGCGCCAGTAGGCTACCGAGAAGGCCCTCTGCCGGGTTCCCTGTAACATCACTTCTTGCAGTGAGGGAACCACCAGAAGGCCCTTGGAGCTGAACATCCGTGTCTGGGCTGAGTGATGGGGGTGGAGATGCTCCTTGGAGATGCCAATGCCGTTTAGGGCTTGAAAGGTCAGCACCAACTCTTTGAACTGTGCTCGGAAATGTACTGGGAGCCAATGTAGGTTTTTCAGGACCTGTGTTATGTGGTCTCAGCAGCCATAGTACCATGGGGGCGGAGGAATGGGGGAAATCGTATAGTGTAACATCCATAGGGTGGAAAAAGCATCCCATCCATATAAATAGGAGTGAACAACATTATCAATACTCAAATAATAAACGAAAATGACTAATTAGCAAATAAACAATACCTCACCCAGAGAATGGCTTCGACTGGCCAGTTAAATCAGGTGAGGGTAGCTGATGGGTCTCAAACCTTCGGGGAGTTAGGGACCCGATTTCACCTTGGTGGTTTTTTGGGGGCGGTACTGGTAGTCTGAGATGCCCCAATTCCTTATTTCTGTGCACAGTTAAAATTGATGCAGTGGATGAGGAGCTGCCTGCCCCTAGCCCGGAAAATGCTGCAGCACGAGGTGGATCCAGCCCTCCGGTTGCTCCCTCAGGTCACGCTTCCACCTTCCAGACTGAAGGAGGCAGGAAAAGGAGATGGTCAGAGGCGGAGGACAGGAACATCTTTGCAGTGTGTAAGCCGCGGGGTTTGTTTACGTCAAGTACACGTTTCCTGTGGCCAAATCCAGTGCCTGGCAAAAGGGGGCGATGTTAAATGGGCTCATAGCTCTAATGTGGTTAACTCTGGGTTTATCCACACTTGTGCTTCTTTTTACACCCGGGGAAAACTGCTCTTTAGTGCTCAGTCGGGGCAAACAGCAATCTGGGTTTTCTCTGGGTTGATGTCCACTCTGATTTAGTGCTGATTTAGAGTGGGTTCTCTCTGGGAAAGGAGCGGGGCGAGGGGGAAACCTTTTGGACGCAGCATTCAGGTTTTTGAGTAGCCAGCAGCCCACACTCCCTGAGCCTCTCCCAGATCTCAGGGATGTGTCCCGGTCTCTTAAAGGCAGGAGACTAGATCACCACGGGGGAAGGGGGATCAGCAGGGGGCTCTTGCCACGAGACACCCACAGTGGAGAGACCACGGTGAAGTTCAGGCAGCAGCCACGGTGGATAAATTATCTGAACGCTTTGGCTCTAAGTATGGATGCGAGCTTAATGTGTCATGTAAAAGGTTTTCCAAGTCTGTTTCAATGCTGTGTGAATGCATGCAAGACTTCGCATCTGTACATGCATTTGTCCTGCAAGACAACACTTTAAGCTTGGTAACGGTTCTTTAAAAACATCAGTTAAATTTGTAAGAACAGTTGAAATGCTCAGGCAGAGAGCTTTGTCATGCCTGAAGTTGGTACACAGGTTTAGGGGCACCCCTTCCCTTAAGTCGGGTATTGGGTGTCAGTTCTGGAGTACAGTATGATTGCATCATATGCGGAGGCTTGGCTCCAAGGGTTTTGCCTATCTGAAAAAAACATGCATCCTCTGTACACCTTCCAGCTTGTCAACATCCTTCTCAAATTGTAGTGCCCAGAACTGGACGTATGACTCCAGCTGTGGTCTGGCCAAGGCAGAACAGAGAGGGACTATGACTTCCCTGGATCAGGGCACTAGACCTCTGTTGATACAGCCTAAAATAACATTAGTTTTCTTTTTGCTGCTGCTGCTGCTACTACTGCTGCATCACACTGTTGACTCATGTTAAGCTTGTGGTCCACCAAGGCTCCTAGATCCTTTTCTAGGTGTCCCCCATCCTATATTTGTGCATCTGGTTCTTCCTGCCTAGGTGAAGAACTTTACATTTGTCCCTACTGAAATTCATTCTGTTAGTTTGGGCCCAGTTCTCCAATCTGTTAACATCATTTTGAATTCTGATTCTGTCTTCTGTGGCATTAGCTACCCCTCCCAGTTTGGTGTCATCTGCAAATTTGATGAGCATCCCTTCAATTCCTTCATCCAAGTCATTTATAAAGACGTTAAAAAACAACTTGCCCAGGACAGAACCCTGCGGCACCCCACTTGTCACTTTTTCCAGGATGACATGGAACCATTAATAAGCTACAAACCCACCTAACAGTTACCTCGTTCAGCCCACATTTTACCAGCTTCCTCATGAGAATATGTGTGTGAATGTATGTTTGGATTCTGTTCCTCCCAAAGGAATTGATCTGAATATGGTTTGCCTTGGAGTGCAGGAAATTCTCAGGCAGGGTGGGAGGTGGGGGGAGAGAAAATATGAGGATTGGCTCCACTTTGACCTTGGTTCCCACCCACCCCTTGTTTCTTTGTAACAGTTAAAATAGAAGAACCATCTCAGGACTGGAACATTATGCAAGACCTGAAGGAAGCCCCTGAGGAGGAGCAAGACCTGGGACCTAGGCTCCCCAATGGATCCCTCTCTAACAGCAGCCCAGAGACAGGGATGGACCTGGGGATGTGGGTCCCGTATTCGGAGACAGGTGGGACAAAAATGGGAAGATGGATGGATGGATAATGCCAGCTGCTGCTTTTAAACTCTTCCTCCTGGAACCACAGCCAATCAGGGGCTGCCGTTCTTTAACCCTTTGCTGGCAGGAGATAAAAGTAAAAAGAAATTCTTGTGGAACCAACTTTCCACCCAGAGCCTTTGTAGAGAGGGTTGGCTATAAATATGAATATTAAAGAAATTAACTTGAATAATATAGAAATGAACTTGGAAAAATATCATCTGTTCTTCTTGGAAGGGTTATTTTTGGAGGGTGTGTGCATCTTCTGGGTGGCTCATAGGTGTTTGTTGAAATATTTTATTTTCATCATTAAAAATTTACATGCAAACAGTTTGTGTAACTATTTTGTGAGATTCTCTGAATGAAAATTGTGGAGAATGTACTGATATGTAGTTTTAAATCCTGTTATTGGGACCCATGTAGGGGATGGGAGGAAGTCACGAGGCTCATAGGTGTTTTGGGTCAGGTGTGGAGAACCTTTGGCCCTCCAGATGTTGCTGAACTACAACGCCCATCAGGCCCGGCAAGTAGGGATAATGGGAGCTGCAGTTCAGCAACATCTGGAGGGTCAAAGGTTCCCCACACAGAGAACTTCTCTTCATGGGCGCTCCGCTTAATTTCGGCTGGGAACTGATTCCAGAGGGCTGAAGCAGCAACACTAGAAGCCTGATTTCTAGTAGCATCATAGAATTTTAGAGTTGGAAGAGACCCCAAGGGTAATCTAGTCCAACCCCCCTGCAATGCAGGAATCCCACCTAAATGAAGGGCACCTCTGGGACATGAGATGCCCTCAGCAGTGCCCCCCCCAAGCAGCACAGTTGATGGGCACCAATTGAGGGAATGAATGGTGGCTCCGGTAGAGGCGTCAACCTTTTCGTCTGATTCTTCCATATCAAACATCAACTTCCTATTGTAGCTGCTGCAGCACAGCAGGCAAAACCAAAAGACAATAAAAAACCCTTCACATGAGGGAGTTCTGACAGCCCCCTTTGCTTACTGAATCTCTGCATCCTGTCTGAAGTTAAAAGTGCAGGAGGATTGCCAAGGAAAACACAGTGACAGCCTCTCCCAGGATCTTCTCCCCAGGTACCAGGTTGAACTAAAGTGGTTTCCTGCTGCTCTTCAGCCTCAAGTGCCAGTGAAGTAATAGGAGCAGACACAGATCCCCCCCACACCTGTGCCAGGTAATTTCCTGGCTTGAGCACATCATTGGAGATGCGTTTTAGTCCTGCAAACCAGTGATCACCTCCATGGTGCTGTTTGAGGGAGGGGGGGCAGGAAATGGAACCCAAGAATTTCCAGCTTCACGAGGCAAAGATCACCCTATCTTCCCTGTCCCTTTTCCCTGGAGTGTTGCGTTTTTAAGATAGTAAGCCTGAGGTTAGGGACAGTCTTGTTTTCATTGCTTGTAAGCTTCTCGGAGAGCAGCTTTGGCTATACAGTGGGGTGAAAAAGTGCTGGAAATAAATAAATAATTTGGCCGTGCTGGCTGGGGCTCATGGGATATGTAGTCCACAGAGATCTGGAGGCCACCAGGTTTGCTAATAATAATAATAATAATAATAATAATAATAAGATGCAATGCTAAAATATGGCTCCTCTCTGTCTCTTAAATAATCGTAAATAAAGTTGGAGTTCTTATTACAAAATACACTGAAATAAATATAATTAAGAACTCTGGCCAGAAGTTTCAACAAGCTGAGGAAGGCATCTACGCCGAAACGGGGCCCTGTCCTGGTCTCCCTGGTCTCCAGTTGTCTCATTATACATCTGACACGCATCATAGAAGCCCTTGCATCAATTTCTAAAAGACTTTCAAGAGATTTTTCAATGTGAAACTATTTTTTTCATTTAAGACTGTAATTCTTAACAGGATTAACACTATATTTGTATTTACTTATGAGTAAACGCATCCTCTCTGTCTCTTGGCAACTGGCAAACATTTTTTCCTCCGTTTCCCTTAGGAATGGAACTTTGGGCAAAGATCTTACCAGACTTTGATTATACTTGCACTTTTTTTGCAGGGAGGGAGTTATTAAAAGTCCATTGAGCCACAGCTTTGCTTAGCTTTATAAACAGGCAGCATGACACAGTAGTCTTATACATAACAATCCCTGCCCCACCCTCTGTTTGATTTACTGACAATTTAAATATATTTACAAGATAGAGCCAAACAGGCAATTGATGGCCGGAAGAGGCCTCTGGCACTGCGTGGAACAGCAAACACTTTGGGCAGTGATGCTTGCTTTATTGAGACTCCAAATAAGCAGGGTGATGGCTTGAAGGTCCTGGGGGTTATTGGGTGGGTATCATTGGGTGCTGCTTTTCCCTTCTGTTTGCCGTGCTTGAATACTACTGATTTCGCTTCTTTCCCCAACCCCACCCTCTCAGCTGTGTGGCATGATTTGGTTTCATTTTAGCCACCAAAAAGGGCTTTACCTGCTCTGGCATGGCACTTGAGAAATCGGTCATCCTCACAGAGCCCAAGGGGTGCCATCCCCCCCACCCAAGAAATTATACAGGGAGGGAAATTGAATTCTGCCAACTTTGCAGATGGCATGATATAGGATGGGAGGGAGTGCTCACATTTCAGATCTTCTCCTTCTCTTGCTAGGCCAATGATGCATCTCTCTCTCTCTCTCTCCTGAGTGCTTTTCAAACTAAGGAATGATGAGAGCTATTGGGGTGAGGGGGGAGGAACTGAAATCCTGTACTTAAAAAGTAACATCTCGTAGTGAGAGGTTCCTGATTCTGGTGCAAATTGTGCATCTTAATTGTCTTTATCAGGGTGTGTTGGACAGTTAATGCCGCAAATGGGGTTCTGTGTAGGCTGGAAAAGGAGGCTAGGGGTTCTTCAGGTTAGGCAACATTTCTCAAACTTCGGTCCCCAGCTGTTGTTGGACTACAATTCCCATCATCCCCAGCTAGCAGGACCAGTGATCAGGGATGATGGAAGCTATAGTCCAACAACAGCTGGGGACTCAAGTTTGAGAAACACTGGGTTAGGGTATAGGGGGACTTGCTGTGGAGATAACTGGGGAGGTCAAGGTTTCCATGTGTGAAGACCTACACCCTGACTATTGGAAGTTTCAACAATGCCCTTGCTCACACAATCTTTGGCTTTGCTTTGGGTGTTATTGTTTACTAACTACCACGAGGACTGGCAACTTGGTTTGCTTGTTTTGTAAAAGCAAAGTGAGGTTCTTAGAATGCAGCGCACATTACCAGATTCTGCACCTGAACCGCATGTTCTAGGTTTCACAGCTTGCATGTACGAATGCATCGTTACGTAGTAGGGACAGAGGAAAGCAGACTTCCAACCTCCTTTTTCTGGCCCTCAAAATTCTTGTCAGGTCACATTCCTTACTGGCCTTGCTCAGTGCCCTTAAGTGGTTTTTGCCTGGCTGGAATGTGTCTCTGAACTGCACTAAAGGCCCTTGATTGGCTGGCTGGAGGGACTTCTGTGTGTGGCTGAAATGTTAACCTATCACAAAAAGGGTAAGAGGCACTTCCGCTGCCCCGTGCGAATTCTTGCCACACCCAAAATTGAGCTTCTGAAAATTCTGCTTCCTGTATCATGCGTTCTTCCTATTAAAGACTATTTTGGAGCAAGTTCAACCCCCTACATTGCAGAAATCACAGCTGAAGCTGGGCCTCTCTTTTTCCTGCAAAGGTGTCACATGTAGCTCCTGTAAGGCGATCTGTGGCTGCCAAGAGCAAAGTCCTAGTTTCTCACGCCAAAGAGCAGGAGACTTTATAGGTTCTCTGGCTCTGACCCGTTGGCTTCGTGGCCTGGCTGAGCTCCTGAGTTTCCTCCTCAGGGGCATTTGCTTGACCCAGGGCAAGCTTGTATCTTGATGATCGGCAGGAACAAAGAGTAAGAGGATGATTTTCTTTCTCATTTTGCCCCAAGATGCACCTAACTGCACAGGGTCTGCCTGAAGCTTGAACCTGCTAGCAGAAATGTATAGGACATGTGTCTCTTGCTGCTGCTGGAGCCCAGCTCTCCTTGCTTCTGCCTGCAAGGCTGGCTGGCTCTTGCCTGGTATAAGCTGGGCTGCAGCTTCTATTGCAGTCCTGTCCTGAAGGCAGTCAAAGAGCATGGGCCAGCCAGCCTTTCCTCTCTTGTTTGAAAAGACACAAAGTTCCTCTTGGCATTCATAAAACAGTTGAGTTCAACCTAGGAATCATGGCTAATGAATCCTTGACAGATGGCCATTCAACCTCCAACGAAGGAGAGCCCACCACATTCGAAGGGAGTCCATTCCATTTCTTGTGCGCATATTTTCACCTCTTGAGGAGGGTTTGGGGTATGGAACGAGGGTGTGTGTGCGCACAACGTCCTGGAGGAGAAAAAAGGCCCTCTGGCTGGCTGCCCCCTCCATTCTAGGCAGGCAGGCAGGCAGACATCAGCGGGTGGTGGCAGCTGCAAATGAGGCTTCTCTGCACTTTGGGTCCTTGAGTGGTCATCAGGCTACTGAGTGGAAGAGGCCATCTGGGTGGAGATAAAAGTCTCTATCACACCATGAGTGGACGGCAGCAAGTGGCTGTGGCTGTTGGAGGAGTCGGAGCTCTGGTAGAGCACCAGGCTACTGGAGGAGACTGTTTGGAAGGAAAGGAGAAGAGGGGAGGGGAAAACACCCATAAGCACATGTGAGTGTAAGCAGGGAGAGATCATCACTCAGTTCCTTAGGAACATAGGCTGGCTTACACAGCGATGGACCATTGGTCCATCTAGCTCAGCAGGGTCAACACTAGCCGGCAGCAATGTATTTCACGTAGGGGTTGCTCCAAGCATACTGGGGATTGAACCAGCCATCGTCTTCAGGCAAAGCAGGCACCCTGACACTGAGCTACAGCCCTTCCTTCACTTCCTACACCCGCGAAAGGGAATATACACACATGCACACACACACACCCCTCCCAAGCATTTTAGGGTTGCAGTGCTTAGTTCAACCTTCCCCAACTTCCATTGGCCCAGGCCAGTGCAACTACTGTATATGATACTGGAGCTAAAGAGAGAGCAGCTGAAAGTCAGTGTAGGCAATACTGAGCTCAATGGGCCAAACTATAAGGTGGTTCTCTGTATTCCCACAGCACAGATGTGGTGGCTGGGGCTAATGGGAGTTGCAGTCCAAAACATCTGGACAGGCATCAAACTGAGGGAAGACAGCTTAGACAAACTCCAGGGATAGCCAACCAGAAGTGGACTACAACTCCTATCATCCCAGATGAATGGCTATGCTGATTGGCCTGATGGGGGTCGTAGTCCACATGGGCTGCCCCAACACTAACCAATAAACACTGCAAGTTACTGTCTTGAGGATACCATGTTTATGAAATCCCCCTGCTCCACCAAATGGAAAGCCCTTGATGTTGGCAGGAGTTTCAGTTGCGCGTTCTTCAAAGCAGGGCTCCCCACCCCCACGTACCAGCAGGGCTAGAGGTTAGTCGATGGCTGGGCTGGAGGTGCTGGATGGTGGCATCCTGGTTCTGTAAGTGTATGGTGGAAGCCTGCACGGGGGGCGTGTGGATCCCAGACTCTGTGTGTGCCTCAGAGTCTGATGTGAACACCTGTAAAATGTGGGAGGGAGAGATTGACAACACATTAAGAAATATGGAAACTGCTGGTTTTGGAAATTTCAGGCATTTCCATTAAAATAATAATAATAATGATAATAATAATAATAATAATAATAAGAAGAAGAAGAATATCAACAAGCTGGACAGGGCCGTCTTAGGGAGATCGGCCGCCGTGGCGCGGCGATCCCTTGGGCGCCCCGGCGTGCCGCCTCTCCGCCGCCTCCCGCTTGCCGCCCCTTGGAGGGGGCGAGCAGGGGATGAGGGGCGTGGCGCTGGAGCGGCGCGGGGCTCTGCGCGCCCTTCCAGTGCTCCCGGGACGGGAGGCGAGGGCGGCCAGCTCGCGGCCCACCTGGGAGCGGCATGGGCGGCAGCGGCTGCACTGACGGCGCGTGAGCGCCCGGCCGCCAGCCCGCCCGTGGGGACGGGGGCAGGTTGGGGAGGGGGGTGCCCGGTATGCCGGGGGGCTCACGGGGGTGCCCCTGCGGGGGCCGGCAACCTGGCGTGCCGCGCCACTAGCCCCTATGGATGAGATGGCCCTGAAGCTGTAAAGTGTGCAGAGAAGGGCAACCAAGATGATCAAAGGGTCTGGAAACAGAGCCTTATGAGGAACTGTTAAGGGAACTGGGTATGTTTAGCCTGGAGAAAACTGAGAGGTGATAGGATAGCCAAATGTCTTTCGCATGAGAATGGAGCAAGCTTGCTTTCTGCTGCTCCAGAGGGTAGTGCACGATGGATGACTGAACTGGTGGATTCAAATGACAAGGAGATTCCAGCTATATATTAGGAAGAATTTTCTGATGGTAAGCACTGTTCAGCAGTGAAGCAGACTGCCTCAGAAGGTGGTGGACTCTCCTTTCTTGGAGGTTTTAAAACAAAGGTTGGATGAGTTGGGATTTCAGGGCATCTTTCCCAGGTTCCTCCTTTTCCGGCTTCCCCATCAGCCCATCTTACCTGCTTGGTTGGCGTCAGGCTGGCCAAGGCGCTGAGGTTGGCTGTGTCTGTGATCACCATGGTCTGCGGCAGCAGCCCAGTGTGGGCGTACTGAGCCATCTCTGGTTTGTGGCCGTAGAGAGCTAGGGGACCAAAAAGGCATGAGAATAGAGGTTGTATGGGAGACTCTTGAGGGAGAAGGGAACCATGGAGTTAACTCCGGCTTCCAAGCATCTCTAGGGTGACCATTATCCCTTATTTACTTTTTAATCATCCTTTGTACCCTGCTCTCCTTCGTCCAAAAAGCTCAATGCTCTTAGTAAGGGAGCCCTTCTCGTTTCATCCTGAACAACAACGCTGCAGGGTAGGTTCCCTCTCTATACCAACACAACAGCTTCTTCTTCCGAGGTTGTCCTCCTGGGGCTGACAGAAAAAGGAGGAGGGTGTTATTTTAGAAGGTGACCAGGGGAAGGAAGGGAACGCTTTCAAGATGGCTGTACAAAGGTGTGGGAGTTAAGAGGAGGTGGTAGAAGGGAGGCCCAGTGTTGTGTCGCGGTTAGAGTAACAGACTAGGACCTGGGAGAGCTGGAATCAAATCCCCACTCAGCCATGAAGCTCACTGGGTGACCTTAGGCCAGTCACCGACACTCAGTCTAACCTACCTCACAGGACTGTTGTGAGGATAAACGAGGAAGAGAGCTGCGTACGCCACATTGTGCTCCTTGGAGGAAAGGTGGGGAATAAATGTAAGGAAACATAATAATAAAACAAGGCAGGGGCAATTAACTACACTTTGCTTTTAAAATGGGTAGCCTGATCTTCCTTTGCAATGCTCTGTGTGGCTTATAGGAGCCTCTCCATTTCCTTCCATCCAAACGCTGCACCATCTGATATTCGCAGGCAGGCTGCCACTGCCCATGGAGGCTCAGTTTAGCTGCCAAGTCTAGTAGCCAAGGGTAAGTTCATCCTCTCTGCATTTGCCTTTTCTCTAAACCACCGCATCTTGGGGCAGGAACGTTCCACTCCGGCTTCCCCTTCCCCCCCCCCTCCGCAACCTGATGTCCTGCAAGTGCTTTGGACTACAAGTCCCATCAGCCCCACCCAACACAGCTGTATGATGAGAACACAGCTGCGCTGACTAGCTGGAGATGATGGGACATGGAGTCCAAAGTATCCGCATCGAGTTGAACAAGGCCTGCCATGAGTCCTTGGCCCACAATTCCAGAGAGCCTCCCTCCCTGCCTTGCTGGCTCCCCAACCTACCGTGAGGTGCCTGGATCTGGGCCATGGTGGCCATGAAAGGGCTCTGGTTGAGATGGCCCTGGACCTGTTGCATGATTGGCTGCTGGTACGATGGGTGCAGCTGCTGGGAGAACTGGACTGGCTGCAGAGTGGTGAGGCTGCTGCCCATGTTGTTGATCACTGGGACACTCTGGGGCTGGGTGGAGGCCAAGCCTGGAAGACAGGAAAGAGCACCTTCAGTGGCTCACTCCCCCCACCCCGGAAAAAAAACACCAGCTAGTTCCAGCTAGGGAGCAAAGTCTTCCTTTTTTTCAAGGAAATTTGCAGCAGTGGAAAGCGAGAACCAGTGCTTGTCGTCTTGAAGCATCCTGGCACTGTTCTGCAGCTCTACTTCAGTGAGTCTTGCTGCACGATGAGGACTATAAAGCTGTTTGCTACTGTGTGCAAATGGTATGCCTTCCCTGTGTCTCTCCTCACTTACCGATGACCAGAGTGGATGCCCCCGTATTGGTGAAGGCTGGTGTGAGCGAAGATGTGTCTCCCGGCCCGATTGCCATGACGCCTGGGAGTGATGCCATGATGAGGTTCTGGGTTTGCTGGCTCAGGGTGTGGTTCTGCTCTAGGCTGTGCAGGGCTGTCAGGGTGCTAACTGGGGGGAGAGAGCCCCCCGGAGCAGAGATCTGTGCACAGGAGAAATAGGGAAGAATATCAAGATGCTTTTTGAGGAGAATTGCGGGATTGTGGGATGTACATTTGGGGTGGCTTAGAAGTGGTGTGATATTAAATGCATTTATTAGCAAGCTTGGCAGTATAAGTAGAACCACTGGCAGATTTCTGGATGACTTTCAGGAGATCTGCAAGGATTTCTGGTCCCCAGTCGTTCAACAAGAGCAGCAACAAAATGGCTCCCAACCATCCAGTGGAGGCTAGTTCCCCTTTGGGACTAATAGGGCGCAAGGCAGGGAGCCCAACAGTAGGTGGTGCCAATGAGCCCAGGCAGTGCTTGACTCACCAGCTTTGCATCTCCTGCAGAACTAACTGAGCACAGGCCAGGGGAAGAAGCATGGTGCAAGATAGTCTGGGTGGTCACAATGGAATTGCTTCCCCCGTGCTGGTTGCCGTCTGAGGAATCTGTCTCACTGACGGGCTGCTGGTTGTACCTCATGCCGGAGTCGGAGAAGGAGAGTTGTTGTTGTTGTTGCTGCTGCTGCTGTTGCTGCTGCTGCAAAGGGGATTGTTCTACAAACAAACAAAAGAAAAGGGGAGGGGGAGAGATAATTCTTAGTAATTTGTGCTTAAGTTGAGGACGCTTAACTCTGATCTCAGACAGGGCCGGCCCTACCCTTAGGCAGAGTAAGGCAGTTTATTTAAATAATTAATTTCTTCCTCCACTGGTTCTGTTGAGAGACCACATGTCATGGACTCTTCCTCAGCTGTCAACCAGCAGCAGCCAATCCATCCGGCTATACCTGAAGGAGCGTCTCTACCCCCATCGTTCAGCCCGGACACTGAGGTCCAGCTCCGAGGGCCTTCTGGCAGTTCCCTCACTGCAAGAAAGTAGCTGTCTTAATACAAAGAAATTTCAGAAATAGACTGGAAAGAGAAGTGGCTGAATTGCAACTAATCACCAAACTTAAAACCATGGAGAAACCTGGTTTGAACAAAGACATTGGATTCTTATCTCATTATACATAACAAAGCTATCTTTAGCCATCTCACCCCTTGCCTTTCCCTGCAAGACTAATTGCAGCCGTTTAGAGTCGTCAACAGGTTTTCCACACTTATCAGCCTATCACCCATTCCCACCACCCTTCTGAGTAATACCCCTCCCCACTCCCCCACTATATTTAAGGATCTGGTGACTTCTGTTTCAGTGTATCTGAAGAAGTGTGCATGCACATGAAAGCTCATACCAGGAACAAACTCAGTTGGTCTCTAAGGTGCTACTAGAAAGAATTCACTGCAAGAAGTGAGGTTACAGGGAACCAGGCAGAGGGCCGTCTCAGTAGTGGCACCCGCTTTGTGGAACGCCCTTCCATCAGATGTGAAGGAAATAAACAACTATCTGACTTTTAGCAGACATCTGAAGGCAGCCCTGTTTAGGGAAGTTTTTAATGTTTGATGTTTTATTGTATTTTTAATATTTTGTTGCAAGCCGCCCAGAGTGGCTAGGGAAACCCAGCCAGATGGACGGGGTATAAATATTATTATTATTATTATTATTATTATTATTATTATTATTATTATCTGAAATGCTTCCATTGCAACTGGCCATTGTGTGAACTGTAACTCGTAACAACTTGTCCTGGACTTTGCTTTTTTCCCCATCCTCCCTCCCTGCTCCTCACTCTTTCCTTTTGGGCTGTGTCCTTTAGATTCTAAACTGGAGGGCAGGAACTGGACTGGTGGTGGTGGTGGTGGGGATTGATCCGTAAGCTACTCTGGGAGTCATTTTGGATGAAGTCTAAGAGCTGTGTGGGTGGGGAAAGATTTCCAGTAAGTAAGTAAGTAAGTAAGTAAGTAAGTAAGTAAGTAAGTAAGTAAGTAAGTAAGTAAGTAAGTAACTGGTGCCTGACACTCACCATGGACCTTGTTTGGTGAGAGGGGCGTTGCTGACTGGAGCGAGGAAGAGCCCAAGGTGGGCACAGATCCGGGCTGCGGCCCACTGTAGCTGTCCATGGCGAGCTTGTGCCGGAAAGCCTCCTCCTTCCGGCGGTTGGCAAACCAGTTGTAAACTCTCACCTCAGTCACCAGGTTCGAGCCCAGACCCTGGGCCTGGGAAGGGGAGACACCGCGTTGGATGCACTCTGCCCTGCCAAGAAAGGCCATGGATTTGTCAGGTTGGGGACGGGGGTTGTGTTAAGGCGAAGCCATTTCTCCAAAGGGAACCCCTTCAAATCAAAGGAGTGGGGTGTCTGTTGCACCATTTCCAAAGATATATGAGCTGCATGAAGAACATAAGAAGAGCTCTGCTGGACCAGACCAGTGGCCAAAACCAATAATTTACTTCCCCCACCCATTTATTCCCAACCCACTACTTTGTATAACATAAGTAAGAGACTGCTGGATCAGGTCAATGGCCCATTCAGTCCAGGATTCTGTTCTCATGGTGGCCAACCAGATGTGGGAAACCCGCAAGCAGGGTTTGAGCAGAAGAGCACTCTCTCCTCCTGTGGTTTCCAGCAACTGGTATTCAGAAACATCATTGCCTCTGACTATGGAGGCAAGGTATGACCACCATGGCTTGTAGCCCTTGATAGGCTTATCATTGCATTAATCTGTACAATCCTCTTTTAAATCCATCAAAGTTGGTGGCCATCACTGCCTTTAGAGGGAGCAATCCCCATAGTTTAACTATGCGTTTATCAGCACTCACCTTTCATCAGCCCTTTCCAGTCCGCACCTTAAAGCTCCGTGTCCAAGCACCTTTCTTTCCGCTCTGGTGCTTAACCTGCAAAAACCCACTCTTTAAAGCTCAACCAGAGCAAACAGCATTCTGCGAAAAACCAGAATTGACTTTTTCTCCAATGGAACGCTAAAATGTGGGCTTTTGCAGGGGAAACTCCAGGGGCAAAACAAACAAACAAACCCATGCTCGGACATGGAACTTTTAAGCACAGACTTGTGCCTGGAAACAGCAGGGCAAAAGGGAAATGTGGATAAGTGCTATGTACTGCATGAGATTTTTTTCCCCAGGAGAACAGGATGCTGGGCTAGATGGGCCAGTGGCCTGATCCAGCAGCGTCTTCTGATGTTCTTATGTTCTTAAAAGAGGGACCTTCTTCCATTCACCTGTTGCACTCCTCCACTAAGGCTTCCCGTTCCTCCTTGCTGGGATTCTTCTGCCTCTCATAGGCTTGGAAGAGGATTTGCTGTGAAGCTGGGCCCCACTTGAAGCGATTGCGTCTGCCTTTCTTCGTTGGCAGGTCCTCTCCCATCGCGTCTTCCACCATAATGCCCTGGCCAGCGTGGGTGAATTCTGGAACCACAGAAAGGGTGGGGTGCAACCATCTCTGGGGCAGCCCTTATGTAGTGGAACTCCCCCCTTTATTATTCTTTTTTTTTTGTCAAACACAAATCTCTTTGCACCTGACCCACTATATCCTTGTGGCTCTAAATTGTTTTAAACAGTTTTTAATGTTGTATTTTAAATTGTTGTGTGATCTTAGGTTGAAGGCTGATAATAATAATAATAATAATAATAATAATAATAATAATAATAATAATAATAAATAACAATATTAATAATCATACAGTCCATTTCTTGAAGAAACCAGATGGGTGGGGGCAAAAGGGGGGCAAACAAAACAAAGGCATCTAAAAAGCAACTCAATGGAATTACAGAAAGTTGAATGAGTTGGCGGCAGGGATGACACCTAGGTGGGAGGGGGGGAAATGGAGTCACTAGAACATTTTCTTTAAAATGTTTAGGGGTACTCTCATTTTGACTCAAGAAAATCACCATTTTATAGTTCAAATTGGTGGAAATAAATACAGTAAATGGACAAAAGTATACAAAGATTCACAAAATGTTTAGGGTATGCGTACCCCTGTGTTGCCCCATAAAAAAGCACTGCATAGAAACATAGATATAAAAACATGTGTTAAGGGTAGAAAAAAAAACCCCATCTCATTGTCTGGCTAGGTCACTTTCTGGCTCATACTATTTTTAGCATCCCCGAAGACAGAAGCCCACCCTACAGGAAGTTGTTGCTCCCTGTGTAAGGCTGGGTTGAAGGATGCTCCCCAGAGCCAGATCATTCATCCAGATATGCAACAGGCAGCCTCATCTAATAGAGAGAGACTTCCTTTTGGTTCTGCAGTAGGAATGAATGAATGATCCCCACAGCAGGCTGACTGACAGGCCCAGGCAGAGGATCCGTGGTCAGCCTCTTCTGTGGGAGTGGGTCCTTTGGTTTCTGAGCAACCAGAGGCTCCCTTGTGCCTTTGGCAAGGACCTGTATCAGTGCCTCCCCATTCCTTGTGCCCCCCCATCCCTTGCACCCTTGGCGGTAGGGCTGGGTCTGGGTGATATATATAATCCAGAACTAGTTTGAAGTCCCTATCGTGATATTGGTTTCGTAATTTTTGACCTGGCAATATATTGCAAATCATGGTGTGTGTGTGTGTGCGTGCACGCTATGCAGAAATCATAATGTGGGAAAAACTGTGCAGCCAGCCAATGCCTCTACATAACTCCATCCTTATTTCAGACATGGTGATACATCAGTATATTGCGATGTTTAGTTGTTGATATAGCACAATGTTGAAAAGCAGAGGAGCCTACCTACCTTGCCTGGCCGCCCAGGGCAGTGGTGGAGCTGGCTGGTGGGCTCCTAGTCACTCCAAGCAGGAGTGCAGAGGCACGGTTTTTGTGCCCCCTGGACCTGCATCCTTGACAGGGGCCAATCTGGCCAACCCCTAGGCACACCCCGGGCAGCAACTTTCAGTCATTGAATTCATTTATTTCTCGCAGCACATTTGAAGCTGCTGGCCATGTTTTGTCCAACTAACAGGAGCAACATTTTGCAGGCATGGAAATTCAGCATGCATCATGGCACACGAGTGTTGCAACTTGGCCCAGAATCCCTTGCAAATGTTGGGCTTATCGGCTCTGCTGCTCTTGAGCAGGTAGAAAATGGCCTTGCCCTCTTAAGTGCTTTGGGGCTAAGAAAGAGTTGCTGGTTGCTGTACTTACGCTGAGCCACCTCTCGCTGCTTGCGGACGTACCAGGTGTAGAGGGCAGCCCTCTTCTGAGTTTTCATGGGTGTGCCCTTGTTGAGATGCTGGGAGAGGTGGGATTGATTCAAGCCTGTGGTGTCTACCACCTCCCGCTGGGGAATATTGTGCTGTTGTAGGTAGGATTTCACCATCTTGGCTACCCTCCAGGGATCCTCTCTGGAAGGAACAGAAACCACACACTACATGAAAGAGGGTTACAGGGGGTTGGACTACAGTAGATGACCCTTCGTGTCCTTTCTCCCTGTGAGTCCTGAGAAGCAAGGAGAATAAACCAATCTCATTTCTGGTAGTAGATGTTGGGTCAACAGTAGTAGATGCTGTTCAGTCTCCTCTGTGCGGCAGGCTGTCCCAGCTGGATAAATTTATCTTTACCATGAGTGTCTACTTGTTAGGGTTTTGGTCTTGCTTTAAATTTATTTGTCGTTTTTGTGTTTTTTAAGTGCTTTTCATTATTTTATGTGTAAAGGGCACTGAGATGGTGGTTTAGAATGTGGTTTATAACTTAACTGTAATACTAATATTATTATATACTCTTAATGAGAATGCACCTCATTTCCCAAACCCAGAATGCTTTCATTTTTGGGCACAATACCAATTTTAATGCATCTACCAAGAGTGAAGAAACAACAACATCAAAAGAGCCCATTTGCTGTTTTCTGTTTTCCTGTCCATTCCATGAAGTCTGTTTCAGGAAGTCCTTTATTTATTTTGGCTGCTTTATTTACTGCTATATTTTTTAAAAGTTAAGTTATGTTGACGCAGCTTTTAATCTCCATACTCTTAACTACTGGCCTTCTGGAAGTGCAATATCCATCCAGAGAAGTAGTTGACAAAGGCTTCTTCTTCTTCTTCTTCTTCTTCTTCTTCTTCTTCTTTGTATATTGCCCATCATTTGAAGATCTCAGGGTGGTTCACAGCATAAAAATACAAGATAAAAACATATACAGTGGCACCTTGGTTCTCAAACGCCTTGGTTCTCAAACGCCTTGAGAACCAAACACGTTTGGAACTCTGAAACCCGGAAGTATGTGTTCCGGTTTTTGAACATTTTTTGGAAGCCAAATGTCCAATGTGGTTGTTGGCTATTGTTTCCGGGGCGCCTGCACCAATCAGAAGCCATGCCTTGCTTTTCAAACATTTCAGAAGTCAAACGGGCTTCCAGAACTGATTAAGTTTGGCGCTTTTGTTTTTGCTGTTTATTTTGCGTTTCTGAGGCTTTTTCGCTTACCGGTAATTTGTTTTTGTGATTGTGTGGAACCCAGTTCTGCTACTCATTGATTGTGTGACTACAGAAATGGATAAAAGCCCCCCATCCAAACAATGACTATCATCAGTGCTGGTAAGAATTTTTTTTTTTAATCATGCACAATACAGTCTTATTTATTTTATAGTACAGTACATTGATTATTGCTTTCATTTTATGGATCAATGGTCTTGTTAGATAGTAAATTTCATGTTAAATTGCTGTTTTAGGGGTTCTTTTTAAAAGTCTGGAATGAATTAATCCGTTTTGCATTGCTTTCCATGGGAAAGCGCACCTTGGTTTTGGAACGGACTTCTGGAACGGATTAAGTTTGAGAACCAAGGTACCACTGTATGCACAACATGGAGATTGTTGAGTGAACCTCTTTAGAACATTATGGCATCCATCCGCCCTCTTTCCATACCTTAATCTCATTCGTTTATCCTATTCCTATCCTGTTCCTGGAGCAGGCCAAAGGGGCCACATCTGATCTATAGTCCTGGTCTCAAAGTGGCCAACAAGATGCCCCAGTCGGGAATCCTCAAGCAGGATTTGAGCACCAGAGCAGTCCCCACTCATGCTTTACATTCTGTATTCTACGAATACTGGTCATTGACCATAATAAAAAGCTGAATAGTTTTGTATTGTATTTCTGTGCTCCACTCCATATTGCTGTTTTATTGTGCTCCTGTATTTTGCATTTTTATATTTTGTTGTTCAGGGGAGCTGGCTGTTTTTTTAAGTGGAAATTGTGAAGCTGCTTTGTGGAGGAAGTTCCTCAAAAAGCAGCGGAACACATTAAAAAAAAAAAAACCACGGAGTTAAGGGAAATCCTGAGCTTCTTTCAAATGATCAAAGTGTGAACTGGCTCGTTCTTTCATAGCGCAGTTCAAAGTGGTCCTGTTCAATGTTCACTGTCTCGCAGGCTGCTTCCCACCCGCTAGGCCTCGGCCTGCTGACACTGGTGCCCATTATTATCCCTCTCTGACCCTTTTCCCAGCACCAGTTCAAGCTTCCCTTTTTGCTGGGTTTCTGAGGTCACTTTTTTAAGGGCTTCTCACCTCCCTTTTGTTACCTGAACAATAAGTAACCCAGGTAGTTAGTTATAAACTCAAAGGGAACAAGAGCCTGGTTGATAATTTATAGCAGCATCTCAAATTTAAATGGAAAGTAAATATCAAGTTGTTAGCATTAAAAGAAAACCCAATCCGGAGAACTGGGAAAGCAACATTCTGGGGGGGAAATGCCTCGATGTTCCAGTCGTAATGAGCTTTTTGCTTAAATATTATTTTCCTTTTTAAATTTTGGTTTAACTTGCCCGCTTTCCAACATCTGCCGCCTTGCTATTCATTCTCTATGCTGCCTCCCCACCCCATTATTCCACACCACTTCCTTGAGCAATGTTGAGCTGGGTTTCTGAGACCCATTCTTGGTGCAAGATAGAGGACCTTTGATCCCTTTGAAAACAAATTTGGGATTCCTGCTTCGGACCAGCCCTGGACTCAAGATCACCACTGCTCACACCATCCCTGGTCTTTGAACCCTGAAGCCTGCATCTTTGTTGATTTCATTGAATAATTTGGACTTGGAAAGGACAGAGGAGGAAGAAAGGTAAGAACTGTTCCTCCTGGCAACATTCCCCCCCCCCCCGTCCCCGTTGAATTTGGCCTTTTGGCTGGCCTGTGTACTGTGTGACACAACAAATATGATGTTGCAATTTGAGCCCAGAGTCCCAACAGCCGTTGCCATTCACAGCAAAACAGAATCTAATTTTTAAAAAACTCACATGCATTCTCCTCCACTGCATCAAAAAATACTATCCACGTTCCTACTCCTGCCTTCCCAAATTGATTAACTTAATATTGCAATTTTAAAATCTCTCTCTCTCTCTCTCTCTCTCTCTCTCTCTCTCTCTCTCTCTCACACACACACACACACACACACACACAATTTTCAGTTTGCTCTTGTAAGAATATCAAGGTCTTCAAGGAAATATTAGCTTCACATTTTCCTCTTAGAAAAAAACACAATCCAACATATTTTAAAAAGTGATGTTAATCACCCAATTTTAATTCTCCGCTTCTGTAATTTGAAGAAAGTAATGGCAATGAGAAGAAACAGAAAATGGTTGTTCTCTATAGCACAGAGATTTTCAGGCTTTTGGGATTCTGTTCAGCGCTAGTCTACCGGCAATTACCAGTGCAGAGCATAGAGTCCTCTGAGGCTGCACATTGTAGGGTAAGATTGGTAGTGGTGAACAAAACCTGCTTCCAAGGAAGTTTGTCTGCCATTACTGATACTCTCCCAAGAGGAGGAGAGGTAGCCAACAGCCAAACAGATGTTTTTTGAGCCCAGCTCCCATCAGCCCCAGACACATCTGGCGGGCATCACATTGGTTTGGCCAACCTGAGAGGAACCCTTGATCAGCTTTTAATATTTCTGCAGAAGGACACTCTTTGGGGAACCCCCCCCCCCACTGCTGGAGCAGATTTACAGCACTTAAGAGGGCTATATTGGTCTCCCCACTGATGTTTAAATTACACTCTTAGCTTCACTTGTCAGAATACTCAACTCTTACCAATGGAAATGCTGCTCTCATTCCTTTTCGTGCTGTATCAGTACAAAAACTGTTGTGGAGGACAGGGCCTATGGATGGCTACTAGCTAGTATAGCTGTGCTCTGCCACAGTTAGAGGCAGCAATGTTTTTGATTACCAGTTGCTAGACACCACAGGAGGGGAGAGGGATCTTGTGCTCGAATCCTGCTTGCAGGTTTCCCTATGGGGCATCTGACTGGCCACTTTGAGAAGAGGATGCTGGACTAGGTGGCCATTGGCCTGATCCAGCAAGCTTTTCTGATGTTGTTAGGATTGTTCCAAACAAGTCCTGGTCCTCTTTGTGAATGCAATGACAACAACTTGTTCAGGGGAAGGGCTGTGTCTCAGGGGTAAAGCAACTGTATTGCATCCAAAGGTCCCAGGTTTAATCCCTGACAGCATCTCCAGGCTAGGTTGGGCATGTCACCTGCCCGAAACCCCAGAGAGCAGCTGCCAGTTAGTGTCAACAACACTGAGCTTGATGGACTGATAAGTCCTGACTCAGTATAAGGCAGCTGGTTCCTACATGAGGCCATGCCCGATACCAGTTATTCTTCTGTTCCTTTCCTTTATGGGGGAAAAAACCTCACCCTCTCCGCAGGGTGGGGGAAGGCCTGGTGAGGGGAGTTAACTCAGCTGTAAAACCTGCCTAGGTACTTTTGGCGTTATCAGGACATTTGCTACAGCCAAAGTCCAAACTGCTTCAGTGAATTGAGTGAACTAATCGTCTGGCACGGCTGAGCATGTGTTTGCTCTCTTCCTGACCTGCGGGAAGCACAAGGTAGTTAGCTATAGAACATGAAATTTCTATGAAGTAACCCAGAAGTTGGCCTGCTAACGTTACAGACCCAAGTTTGGGATAGAATTGGATCGTGAACTTAAAACATCAGACTTGCTGTGCATGGCATGATTGATCAGGCCTGAGACACACGAAAGCTCATACCAAGAACAAACTTAGTTGGTCTCTAAGGTGCTACTGGAAGGATTTTTTATTTTTTATTTTGTTTTGACTATGGCAGACCAACACGGCTACCTACCTGTACATAGTACAAAGTGAGGCAGCCACCTCAAGTGGCAGGTTTTGAACGCTATCATAAGCAGAACCTTGGAAAGACCTCTGGGGCACTGCTAGGTTCTTACCTTATCCCTGTTAACTTAATGCGCTTTGCACAGCAGAATTCCTTGTTGGCTTGAACTTAATGATTAATTTATTTATACTCTGCCTTTTACTCTGTCAGGGACTAGAGGCAGTTTGCAGAAAAATAATAATAACAACTAAAAACATAGAAAAAAAACCATTAAAAATTAAACATTCGTTAGAATTAAAACTGTATATAAAAATCTATTTAAACTACACAGATAATTACAATAAAAACAGCATGGTGCTAGCTCTTTTGTTAAAAGCAGTCAGTTCCTAAAAGCCAGTTAGAACAACAAACTCTTCACCTGTGAGTAAAAGGACAAAAAGGGGGCAGCCACTCTAACCTATTAAAAATAGTTCCTAAAATCCAGTTGGGACAAAAAAGTCTTCACCTGCCACTAGAAGGACAACGAGGAGGGAGCCACTCTCAACTATTATCACCCTAAGTCCCATAGCATTTTGGATGCATCTTCCAAAAGCTGTTGTATACATGTTAAAGATAGTTAAGAACATAGGAAGATCCTGCTGGATCAGAAGAGTCGCTCATCTAGTTCTGCATCCTGTTCTCACAGTGGCCAAGCAGATGCCCCTAGGGGGAAGCCCACAAGCGGGTTCTGAGCACCACACCACTCTCTCCTAAAATAGGAGCTCAAGGCAGAGTTCATAGCCCCTTCCCTCTCCACTTCATCTTCACAAGAACCCTCCAAGCTGAAGGTTGGTGACAAGCCCAAGGTCACCAAGTGAGCTTTGCTGCTGAGTGAGGATTTGAAGGCAGGTCTACTCTGCCTCTCTAACTCAGTTTCCCCAAATCTTCCCACAGCACATAGTTAAACTCCCACAGGAGGCAGTGATGGCCACCAACTTGGATGACACCAAGAGAGGATTAGACAAATTCACAGAGGAGAGGGCTGTTGATGGCTACTAGCTCTGCTTTCACACTCAGAGGCTGTAATGTTTCTGAATACCAATTGCTGGAAATGGCAGAAGGCGGTTGTGCTCGAGTCCTGCTTTGAGGGTTTCCCTTAGGAGCACTTGGTTGGCTACTGTGAGGGCAGGATGCTTGACTAGATGGGGTATTTGCTTGGTCCAACAGGCTCATCTTATGTTCTTAACCTGGTTCCTTCCAGATGTTTTGTTTTTATAACTGCCATCAACTCCAGCATAATACAACCATGTAGATATGTTGCAGCCCAAAACAGCTGGGTGGCATCAAATTCGTGGAGGCTGCTCTCACCAATACATCACACTGCCTCTCATTAAAATGCACCAAGCAGATAAAGGTAGAACTAAGAGCTGGTTGTCTAAACCTGGTGGAGTGGTCTGGTGGAGTGGCTACAAGTGTGAACTGGTTCATCTCTGGTTCAGAATTCACATCAGTGGGCAGAGGGTCTGTCCAGACTGGGGTGTGTGTGTGTGTGTGTGTATGTGTGTGTGTGTTCTGCAACACGGCATTGATGCAATAACAGTGCACCAGTGATGGATTTATACTGAACCGTGCACACTAAACCATTCCAGTTTATTGGTTGTTCTACTCTGCTTCCCTTGTGTTGCTGTTTTTATTGCTTTCTAGATGGCCACTCTAGTACTATAGTGCAACACCCTTCCTCCCCCGCCCAAAACATTTGTGGTATAAAAGGTTACAGGATACTACCAGAACATTACTGGAGATCCACTGAATGGAAATGAATCAGCATACCCAACCTAAAACCTTTGCAGGCACAAATAGTATTCAAAGCAGGATCGGTATAACTGCCCCAATACCATCATAAAAATAATAATGAACCCAAAATTAAAAGGACATATAGGAGACCCCTAAGACAAGGCACTCCCTTTGCCTTGATCCTTTGCATATGAGAATAGTAATGCTACTGACCTACCTAGTAGGAGTGTCTCCATCCCCATCAATAAGCTGAGATCTGAGGTCTACCTCCGAGGGTCTACTGGCGGTTCCTTCACTGCAAGAAGTGAAGTTACAAGGAACCAGGCAGAGGGCCTTCTCGTCGGTAGTGCCCTCCCTGTGGAATGCTCTCCCATTAGATGTCAAGGAGATTAAGAACTACACAACTTTTAGAAGACATCTGAAGGCAGCCCTGTATTGGGAAGTTTTTAGTGTTTGACATTTTGTTATGTTTTTATATTCTGCTGGAGATAATGCATGTGAATAATAGTAGTACTGACCTACCTAATAGGGTTGCTGGAAGCATTACGGAGATAATGCCTGTGAAGTGCTTTGAATGCTCAAATATGCCATATGAAATGTTGTGTCCTCATAGTTGCAATCCATTTTTAATGAATTTGTTGAATTGCCTTTACTACAGCCCACTAAGCATCGGAGGGATTTTAAACTTGCCATCACTTGAGAGCCCAGTGTGAACCCACCCGCAAGGCTCCTTTCCAAATCCTGATAGCATGATCCTCCCCCTCTTTCACCTTTTCACGGATGTCCATCACAAAAGAGGAGAGGAGAACAGGTGTTCTCCTGACTCCTTTGGCTTCCTCTGAGAGGAGACACCTGACAAATCATCAAAAGTTAATGATCAAAAAGCTTATCTGAGCCTTTTCGTTTATAAATTTATAAGACAAAAGAGAAATAATAAAGCCACTGGATAATTAGTAACCAGCTCAGTCCTGAGGCTTTGGAAATCAAACTGACCCTAGATCTCGACACAGACTCTGGGAGAGGTGGAGGGGAAAGGTGGGGTGATGCAAGGGGTCATTTGGGAGCCGGGGAGCTTTAAAGATCGTCCCCAAAAAGGGGAAATGAGCAAAGAAAGATGATTTGAGGGGGTGGATGCGGTTAACAATAGGAGAAAGAAAGAAAATACAAGACAAGAAGGAACAATGGTGGAAGAAAAGGACTTTTGGAGTCTTGAGGCCTTTCTCCTTCCACTCACAGGTAAGAAGAGCCTCTTGCTTTGCTTGTGACACTGGGCTCAGAAGCAAAAGCAGTACAGCTAATTAATGTGACTCAATTGGGATCTGCATCACAGGGGTGGCTTTTGCAAGGTCTTTGCTCAGCTTTTGTCAGTTTTGGGTGGGATTTCGCTCTGTGCCCTGCCCCCCGAAAAAGAACACAATGTTGTCATACAATCATAAGAGTTGGAAGGTACCACAGGGGGTCACCTAGTCCAACCCCTGAATGCAGGAATCTTTTTGTCCAACGTAGAGCTCGAACCCACAACCCTGAGAGTAAGAGTCTCACGCTCTACCGAATGAGCTATCCCACAGATTCCCCACTGACCCGCCTTCCATTTGCTCCCAAAATCAGAGCTGTGGTCTTCACAAGCTCTCCCTATCAGTAACAGAAGGGGCTGTTTTTGCATTCATATTTTCCCCCGAGGAGCCCTTCCAAAGGAACTCATTTAAATCCCCTCCCTGCGTACAGAGATTCTCCCCCAGCCCCTAATAAATATTATTAGATTCGACAACAGCCTGGAGTTTAAAAAGAATATTTTTACTCTCCCCCCCCCCCCCCGCCAAATGGAGCTCATTTATAAGTACTGTAGGTTGTGGATATATTATGGTTAGCAAGAGTGGGAAAGAAAGTAAGGGAGATTGGAAAGAATGGTCACAACCTTCCTGCTAGGAACATTTGTATGAATTCTTTGTCCAAGGCTGGCAGCACATACTTTGAACATGTCTGTTTTGCCACTAACAACAAGATGGCTTATCTGAGTTATTCAAGACTGAGGGCAAGAGTGTTGTGTGTTTGGGGAATATGTCTCATGATGGCAACTCTATGGCACTTAATTTCACATCTTTGAACACTTCTGCTGTAGAAACAAGTATGCGGACAGTTCCCCATGCTCATCAACCCCAACTGCTCGAAGATAGTTCCTTGCTTGCTCAGGTTTAGAAAAATGATTCTGGGCTCTACAAGGCTAACTGTTCTACCTCCCATGCAACATCTGAAATGGCGGACAGGATAAAAAAAAAAAGAGTTGTTTGCTGAGTGAGTTCCAAAGTTATTCCTCACCTAAAGAAGCACCTTCTTATCTGAATTGGACTTTGGGGCACTCTGTTGCCATGGGCCTGAAATTTTAGGTTTTAACTGTACCTTTTATTTAGAATGATCTCAGACAGGGAAGCTGGGTTCTTGTCCAGTAGTTGTGCTACAACATGAATGTCTATGCCTTTAGATTGGCTGCTAGCACTAAGGTAAGGGTTAGGGTGATTTGAGAAGGTAGAGGATAAAAGGGTACAGAGAGAGAGAGAGAGAGAGAGAGAGAGAGAGAGAGAGAGAGAGAGAGAGACTCAGAGAGAGAGAGAGAGAGAGACTCAGAGAGAGATTAGGCAGGAGATGCCCTTACTGTAAGAGTCTTTCCACCACGGCTTTCTGGTGTGCAGCCTCTTCTGGGCTTAGGTTTTCCAGCTCCTTCATTATTGGCGGAGTGAAGTCTTCTCCATCGTCAGAGGTCTCTTCTTCGGACATCCTGGACTCCCCCATCCCATTGGCAAGAGCCGTGAGTTCTGTGCAGGGTTCTCTCTTCTCGACTTGGATTGTGCTGGCAGTGCGCTGCTGGCTGTCGCCATGCTGTGGGTAGGGGTCCGATTCCATCAGGGCTTTGATCAGTGTCTCCTTGCTCAGCCCAGATTCCAGGAGAGCCCCCAGCAGCTCCACCTGAAGATGAGTGAGTTTTGAAACCATGGTCTTTTAGTTCTGGCCGCTTCTCCTAAGGCCTGAGGTTTTTTCGACGTGCTCAACGCAGATTCCCGTGTTTGCTACACCATGTTTCTGAAGTCACCCGTCAGAGCGGAATAGAAATGGCAGCAGGTTCGGCCTTTGCAAAACCCCCCCCCCCACAAAAAAAAATTCCCCAAGAGAAAAAAAAGCAGCTTCAGACCCCCCACAACTGTCCTGAGTCAGTGCTGATAAAGGGACCCTCGCCTATCTGTTTACATTGGAGCAATGCAAATTCTCCAAGGTTCATATTTATCTGTGTGCTTAGGCAAGTTACTGAACTTTGGACTTCAGCATTGCAACAGCAGTTCACAAAGTGCCCAGGAAGGGAGGGAGAGCGAGAGGAAAAATAAGAGGGGGAAGAAGAGTGGAGGAAAAGGAGATGAGGCCGCATAGGAGACACCTCTTGAAGAAAAAGAAGGGACCAGGTGGTGGTGGAGAGGAGCAGGATCTGGGCATGGGAAGAAGTTTAATGGCATCTCCTAGAAAGTTACATAATAGAACAATACCAAGCTCGGTGGCAGAGCATCTGCTCAGAAGCAGAAGCAGTCCCTAGCATCTCCAAGTAGAGTTGGGAAATACTCTTGCCTGAAACCCCAGAGAGCTGCTGCCAGTCAGTGTAGACAGTACTGGGCGAGATTGACCAATGGTCTGACTCGGTATAAGGCAGCTTCCTATGTACCTTTGGGATGTGGCTGGAAAGTATAGAAAGGGCTGTCCCAGCACATTCTGGGACGTGGATGGTCCTGTCCTCAAATGGTTCTCTCCCTCAGCTCCTAACTCATTGAGTCCATCAAGAGGTTGTCTTCTGGAAGAAGCCCTGTTGCAGTAAAAATAAGCTGCGGAAGGGCATGGCCACGCTGTTCATGATAGATTTGACTTGAGGATAACAACCTATCTGTCCCACGCTCTGCTGCCACCAGGGATGGGTGGATCTATCAGTCTGGGTTTCCCTCACTTGTTCATCTTTCCAAGTGTAAATTCAGTTCTTCATATTTCTATATCAGTTTGTGTTGTTTTTTTAAAGTCCTCGTGAAATTTCTCCTAATTTGCACATTTTTTAATTCTTCTTGTTGCTATTTATATACAGACTTTCCCCCAGACTCCTACTCAAGGGGACTTACACAAATTAAAACAATACAGTTGAAATACAAAAAGCTAAAAAGATGATAGTTTAAAAGTAATTAGACTCTCTAATAAATTAAAACAATATACAAATTTCTATGCAATTCTCCATAATGTTATATGTCTCTATGTTATTTTCTCCTAATATATGCATGTTTATGCACACTTTATCCCAGTCAATGCATTTTTTTTCACTTTCATTGCCTAGAGAACAGCACTTCAAAATTTGGAAAAGTGCACATTTTGAAGGATGGTTCTGCATTTCAGTCTGTGTACAGGTGAAACTCAAAAAATTAGAATATCATGGAAAGGTTCATTTATTTCAGTAATTCAACTTAAAAGGTGAAACTAATATATGAGATGCAAAGCGAGATATGTCGAGCCTTTATTTGTTATAATTGTGATGATTATGGCGTACAGCTGATGAGAACCCCAAATTAACAATTTCAACTTTGGGGTTTTCACCAGCTGTACGCCATAATCATCACAATTATAACAAACAAAGGCTTGACATATCTCGCTTTGCATCTCATGAGTCTTATCTCATATATTAAAATCCAGTAGCTAATGAAAACAATTGCTTACATAAATGGACTTTCCCACGATATTCTAATTTTTTGAGTTTCACCTGTACTGTTTCAGAAAGTGCAACCTGTACTGTTTCAGAAAGTGCAAATTCAGTAGGTCTGTCTATATAGGAGAACTAAAATGACTTCCAATGAAAAACAAACCTGAGTAATCCAATTCCCAGGGCAGTTCGCAATTACACATTTCCATCCATGTTTTATAAAATCAGTTAAAAGACAAGTGTATATTGCAGGTACACTGAGGAGATGTGATAGCCCTAAATTCAAATATCTAAAGGGTTTTTCACATGGAGAATGGAGCAAGCTTGTTTTCTCCTACTTCAGATGCAAGAAGCCAAACCAATGGATTCAAAGTTACAAGATTCCAACTTAACACCAGGAAGTGCTGTTTGACAGTGGAACAAACTCCCATGAGAGGTGGTAAAACTCTTCTTCATTGGAGGTTTTCAAACAGAAGTTGGATGGCCATCTGTCATGTATGATCTAGTTGAGATTCCTTTTTTTTTTTGCATAAAAGATCGTTTATTTATCTTTTGTACATTATATAACAAAACTATACAGTATATATTTCGTAAACCAATAAGAAAAAAAATGTAACATATACATTCCATTTACAAATAAAAACAAAAACTTTGTAAACAAGAGAGAAAAACATCGATTGGTTTGGTTATTGTTCTTAATTGTTATCCAATCCCTAGCTAATATTCGATTCTATTCCCTTATAAGTTTTTACAATGGGATCTGTCATAATTTAAATCAGTGTTTTTCAACCTTTTTTGGGCAAAGGCACACTTGTTTCATGAAAAAAATCACGAGGCACACCACCATTAGAAAATGTTAAAAAATTTAACTCTGTGCCTATATTGACTATATATAAAGTAATTCTCTTGAATAGGAATCAAATAAACAAATTTTTCCCACGGCACACCAGGCAACATCTCGCGGCACACTAGTGTGCCGCGGAACAGTGGTTGAAAAACACTGATTTAAATTATATACACCAAACATGTATGCCACGGCGGCAGCTCGAATTCTAATCGCAAAGAGGTGGAAAGAACAAGAACCACCTTCAATAACAGAATGGCAAAGCAAATTGCAAGAATTTGCCGAAATGGCCCAGATAACTAACAGCCTGAGAGGGGGATCAAAGCAAAAATTTCAAGAAAATTGGGCTAGATATATAATATATGTTCAGAAATATAGTAAGGGATGGATAGTTACGTCAGCTTTTCAATAACCTTGGGGGGGGGAGGAAGGTTACGAAGTGAAAATTTGGTACTGGTTGATATCGTAGTGAAACAAAAATGTATGTGAAGATAGGTAGACATTTTGATATACACTCACAAGTAAGAGTGAGTTATACGGTTGGGTCTGACAGGAAGTCTAATGGGTGGGGAATTTGTGTTGGTACTGGTTTTCTAAAATTTGGGGTGGGTGGGAGGTGAGGGTAATTCTATCCAGCGCCGACTTAAAGGGATCGTGCGCCCTGGCGCGACGACCCCTCGGCGCCCCCAGTGGGCCGCCTCTCCGCCCACGTCCCTCCCGCGCTGGCCGCCCCTCGGGAGGGGGGGTGGCCGAGCGGGGGATGAGGGGCGTGGTGCTGCAAGCCGCCCGCCCTCCGGAGCCCCCGCTGGAGCGCTGGGAAGGGCGCGCAAAGCCCCACACCGCTCCAGCGCCACGCCCCTCATCCCCCAAGGGGCGGCCAGTGCGGGAGGGAGGTTGGCGAGCGGGAGATGAGGGGCGGGCGCTGCAAGCCGCCCGCCCTCCGGAGCCCCAGCTGGAGCGCTGGGAAGGGCGCGCAAAGCCCCACACTGCTCCAGTGCCACGCCCCTCATCCCCCGAGGGGCGGCCAGTGCGGGAGGGAGGTGGGCGAGCGGGGAATGAGGGGCGTGCGCTGGAGCGGCGCTGGGCTTTACGCGCCCTTCCCAGCGCTCCAGCTGGGGCTCCGGAGGGCAGCCAGCTTGTAGCGCGCCCGCCGGCTTGCGAGCGCCCGCCCGCCCATGGGGGCAGGTTGGGGAGGGAGCACCCGGTATGCCGGCGGGCTTGCGGGGGCGCCCCTGGGGGGCCTGGCGCCCTGGTGCACCGCGCCACCCAGCCCCCATTATGAGACGGCCCTGATTCTATCTTTTCTTTTCTTTCTTTTTAATGATGTTTTACATATGTTTTCTCAAATGATATAATATGTTATGTTTGGTGATCTAGTTGAGATTCCAGCGTTGCAAGGGGGGACTAGATGACCCCCAGGATCCCTTCCAACTCTACAATTCTATTTTTTTTTTTTAAATTATATTATCAGGCAGGCACCTTCACAGTACTCTCTGGCGCCTGCCTACAATATTTTGGCTTAGACAAGTCTATCCAGACGTTTAGAAAGTTAATTAGAGTTTTAATCTATTTTTAGTCTATTGTTATTTTAACTTTTCAAAAGTGTTAAATTATTGTTGCTAATTATTCTTAGTGATAATCTTACTATAATCTTACTGTTTATTTATTATAATTATTATATTAACACTTTGAACTTAGCCTACTTAGTAACATTTACACCCCTCTTTTGCAAAAGAGCCCAGGTTGGGAAATAAAGCAGCAAAACAGCAGAGCTTTTTTTTTAAAAAAAAAAAGTTTAGGAACATCTGAAAACATTTCAAAGCAATTCAGTATCCTCACAGTAAATAATTTAATGGCTGCCAACAGTGCTACTTTTCTAGAAAAGGAGGTGCTACTGCCAGAACTCACCATGAATGCCACCCTTGTGGCCCCTGAGAGGTGCCGGAACCGAGTTCCGTCTGGGGGGGAAAAAAAACCTTGGTTGCCAATAGCAGTATCTGTTAGCCCTCAAAGGCCTGGGTGAACATGATTTTTTAAAAAATAAATCTTCCTGAATGTTGTTAAGGAGGGAGACAGATGCACCTCTTCTACTGGGAAGGTGTTCCACAAACAGGGGGCCACCACTGAGAAGACCCTGTAGCTTATCAGCACCAACTCGACAGTTCCATGTTGTGCCACCACCAACAGGGCCTCCCCTGCTGATCATAAGGCCCAAGTTGGTTGATATTGAGGGAGGTAGCCTGCCCTTGGATACCCTAGTGCAGAGGTTTTCAACCTTTTAGAGTCTACGGCTCCCTTGCCCAACTACATTCTTTCTGCAGCACCCCGGTGGGGCTCAGGAGCCCAGTTATGTCACCCCTCACCTGCAGAGTTGGCAGCCTCTCACCCTTTTTCAAATACCCTCCCTTGTGGAGTGTTCCCTCTTCCTCCTCTCCTCTCCCCTCTCTATGGCAGTCCTCGGGGCAGCCTCTGTTGCTGCCCCTGGTCTCTTAGCTGTGCCCCCAGCCCCAAAGAGAGGTGTCTCCTCCCACTGCCCCACATGGGCCTGGGACTTGTCTGTCCATTCCCTACAGCAAGTGCTGGTGGGTTGGCTGGGATCCCTCACCTGCTTGCTTGCTTACTCCAAAGCCGCCTCAGCTCATGGCAACCAGCACCCCCTGGCCAGCCCCAGAGGCACCATTTGCCTGGGGAGCTTGTAGCCAGGGCTGTTGCACAAACAGCTGCACAAGCCTTTGGGAGGCAGAGATGCAAGAGGACATCAGAGGAGGGAGGGAAGGAAGGAAAGAGGGACAGAGGCCAATGTTGCCCGTGGCTCCCATGACCATCATTCAAGGCACCTTTGCCCTGGTGCTTTAATAGACAATCTGTGTATTACATACTCCTATTTGGCAGCTCAGGAACGCAAAATGAAAGAGATCTTGACAGATCTCAACCTGCCCCTTTACTGGCCTGTGATTATCTCATTATAGAACCAAGCCAGGTGTCTCCCTTGATGACTGGGCTGGTAGCTCCACCCAAAGTTTTTACGCCCACCTGTCCTCAGCAGCTGACAGGTAACTCTAGTGAATTATACAACCTGGCCAGAACCAGCTTTCTGCAGAGAAACTTGCCATGTCCAGGGCTTGGCTTAGAAGGTTTTTGGTCAAGTGGTCCTCAAGGCAATCTATACTGATAGCCATCTGTCAGGAATTATTTAGTTATGATTCCTGCATTGCAGGGGCCTGGACCAAATTACCTTTTGAGTCTCTTCTAACTCTAACATTCTATGATGGCGACTTACAACAGATCAGTCTTCACCAACATGATGCATGCCCGCACCCATGTTTTTTGGATTACATCTCCCATCAGCCCCATCCAGCATGGCTGTGCTTCCATTAACCCCAGCATCGTACGGCTGTGCTGGCAGGGCCTGATGGGAGCTGTAGTGCAAAAGATGCTTTAAATGTACGAGGTGTATGCAGCCAAGCGAACACATGCAACTGCTTCAGCGTAGGTGCTGAGTTGGGGCTAGAGAAGTTTAGAAGCAGTGAGCAAATCCGAGAAACACAGGGCTGGGGGTTTTTGTCCTCGACTGCTGGCTTTCTGATTCTTCTTTTATCCAGGACGGAAAGGCTACAAGACGGAAGAAAAATGTGGATAGGATGTGCACATTGTTGGTATCGGAAAGAAGAGTGCCACTTAGTGGCCAAACTGACCTGTTGCACTCCTTTAAAACAGCCTGTTTGATGCATCGGATGCAGGAGTGAGGAACTTTTTCAAGCGGAGGGCCACATTCCTTTCTGATCAACCTTATGAGGGCCACATGCCAAAAAGTGGGAAAGGCCAGAGGCAGAATAAAAAGTGGGTGGAACAATGAGTGCAAACTTTGCCTTTGTACTGTAGGCTTGTTTCTACACACCTCACTCTCTCCTCCACCCAGACAAGCAAAAGGCATGATCGGAATTCAAGGGCACATTAGGGCTGGGTGATATCTGGTTTTCAACATCGCAATATGTCACCAGCTAAACATTGCAATATATTTATATATCACCATGCCTGAAAGAAGGATGGAGCTATGTAGAGGCATTGGCTGGCTTCACAGTTTTTTCCCATATTGTGTTTTTTGCATAGTGCGCGCGCGCGCACACACACACAGTGTTTCACAATACAGTATATTGCCAGGTCAGAAACTATGAAACCAATATCATAATATGGACTTGAAACCGGCTTTGGGCGATCTATCACCCAGCCCTAACACATCATGATTCGCCAGGTCAAAAACTATTGCCAGGTCAAAAACTATGAAACCAATATCATGATGTGGACTTCAAAACGGTTTTAGAGGATATATCGCACAGCCAGAGCCGTCTTAAGGGGATCTGCCGCCCTGGCGCGGCTATCCCTCCGGCGCCCCCGCCATGCCGCCTCTCCGCCGCCTCCCTCCCGCGCTTGCCGCCCCTTGGGAGGGGGGTGGGCGAGCGGGGGATGAGGGGCGTGGCGCTGGAGTGGCGCGGGGCTCTGTGCGCCCTTCCAGCGCTTCCGGGACGGGAGGCGAGGGCGGCCGGCTCCCGCTCCCGCGCGCATCCAGATGGCGCGGCGCAGCCGGGCGGCGCAGCTGGGCAGCTTGTGCTCCATTGGGTGGGCGGCTGGCTGCGCCGCGCCACCCGGCTGCGCGCGGGAGCGCGAGCCGGCCGCCCTCGCCTCCCGTCCCGGAAGCGCTGGAAGGGCGCGCAGAGCTGTGCTCCTGTGCTCTGCTGGGCAGCCAGAGGGCGTGGCGTGGCCGGCCAGCTCCCTTGCCGGGAGTCAGAGGGCGCTGCCGGCAGGCGCTGCCAGCGGGGCTGGAGGACGGAGGCACCCTCCAGGCCATTGCGCCCTGGCGCGCCGCGCCACCAGCCCCAATGGATGAGACGGCTCTGCGCACAGCCCTACTGTGGATATAATTGAATCTCACCTATTGACTCTAATGCCACTTCGAGAGACTTGTGTTTTTTTCCCTACTGGATAGTGAGGTACATTTTAAATAAATAAATGTATATTAAAATTGTGTAGATTTGTCTTATGTTTTTTACATTTTACTGCACGTTGAAAGCACATGCTAAGGAAATTCCTCCCCTGCAAAGTATTCTGGGCACTGTAGTTTTCCCCTCACAGAGTTACAGTTCTAACAGGCCTTAACAAACTACTATGCCCAGAATACTTTGGGGCGGGGGGGGGGGGAATTGCCTTTTGAATGTGAGAAGAGGATCCTGGACCAGGTGGGTCTTCGGTCTGATCTAGCAGGCTCTTCTTATATTCTTAGGAAGCGACAGGACATGCCCAGTTTGAAACAAATAATTATGTATGCAGTTAAACTTTCAAAGGTACAGACCATGGGTAGGCAAATCAAGGCCTGGGGGCCAGATGCGGCTCAATCGCCTTCTCGGTCCAGCCTGCAGACGGTCCGGGAATCAGCGTGTTTTTACACGAGTAGAATGTGTCCTTTTATTTAAAATGCATCTCTGGGTTATTTATGGGGCATAGGAATTCGTTCTCCTCCCCCCGCAAAAAATATAGTCCGGCCCCCCACAAGGTCTGAGGGACAGTGGACCGGCCACCTGCTGAAAAAGTTTGCTGACACCTGGTCCAGACAGCATTGAAAGCAGACGGGTCTTTTATCACCTCAATGCCAACATGAGAGAGAGGAGGAACAGAGGACTGCTTGAGACCTTAGAGAGCCAGTGTGGTGTAGTGGTTAAGAGTGGTAGTCTCGTAATCTGGTGAACCGGGTTCGCGTCTCTGCTCCTCCACATGCAGCTGCTGGGTGACCTTGGGCTACTCACACTTCTCTGAAGTCTCTCAGCCCCACTCACCTCACAGAGTGTTTGTTGTGGGGGAGGAAGGGAAAGGAGAATTGTAATAGGAGTATACCCATGTCACCTACATCTTCGCCCCACCACCACCCCTACGCACAGAGAGGGGACCTGAAATCCACTGCAACGCCATTTTAGATCCACTTCTTTCCAGAAGCAGAAGGACAAGTTGGCCAGAGAGGGGAAGGGGAGGCGGGCGATAACAATTCGGATGTTCAGATGCAAATCTGACCGCTCATTATCATCCAATCACCCACATCTCCGCACCCACCCATCACCTGCAGCCAGATTAGCTTCCCCACCCAGCCCCTCCACCGTTTGCATATCTAAATGCATCAGCCAAAACCCAGTGAGTGAAAACAATAGACAAACATTGCCTCAGGTCCTGACCGAAATAAACATCCTTATCGCTGGGGCTGCCCTTCCTCAGCGCACCCCACCCGAACCTGCAAAAACACCGTAAAGGCGTGCCTTTTTCCCTAATTGCTAAGCAGATGTCTCCCCTCTGTAATCGCTGATTTTAATGTGCCCTTTTCACCTCCAAAATGTCATGTATCGTTACGTTGTGTGTGGGTCTCTGACATTGTATCCAAAATGTAACTCTTGATTCTCCAGCTATGTACCTTAAATGTATCCCTGCACTCCATGTATTTTTCTCTGTAACAACTATAAGGTTATAAGGTTATCTGCACTCTGACTGTATCAAAATTACGTTGCAAAGGGCTTCCTCTAGCTGCCGCCCTTCATAAAGACCAACTGCCACTCATCCGGGAGCTGTCAGATTCCCGTCCTCAACATTCTATGAACTGTCAAATTGCTTCCCCTATACCACAGCGCCATCTACTGGGTCTACCACCAAAGCAGCAGGATAAAAGACAATGGAAACATCTGCCATTCAAAGAGAATCACCTTTATTCATATACAAAACAACACGGACGTTCACCCTCCAGGAAGTTCCGATCACCAACTCCACCCTGCAGGACAGAAGACAACAGGAGTATTAGCAAGTCCAAAGAACCGGCAGGAAGACCACTTCGTCACTATTGTATAAGCCATCTCCTTGTACTTACCTTATGTAAATCCCTCCTTCCTGCTCTTTTCCTTCCATTCACCTGTATGGGAACAAAAATGTATAAAACCCTCCCTGTGACTATACTCATGGTTCTCTCTCTTCGTGATTCTACACGACGTAGGGGAACCTCTGTTGCAACAGATCCAAATAAACGGGAGGGCTGTGCCTTGCTTTCCCTTCTACCAGCTCCGGTGTCGCCTCTGTTTTTCCAGCGTAAGTGGGGAGCTCAGAAAAGGTGTGGGCTTCTCAGGGCTAAATTTCCGGAACTCCTCCTTGGGAAAACCGGGCCCCTTTTTGCCTTTTTTGTCCAAAATTGGCTTACAACATTTGGCAACCACTCCAGGGACCCAAGTTTCCCGGTGATCTGAGGGGTCTGGGGACGAGGGAGCTCAGCGCGCACCCAGCCTTTTGCAGGGAGAGCATTCCCCCGCCCCGGGGACCAGGATCTCCGGCAGTAATTTGGAGTTCCAGCGGGACGCACCGGAGGAAAGCAACGCAACCGGGAAGGAAATTTGTTTTTTTTGTCATTTCGTTCATTGGTTGAAGGCTAAAGGAACCCGGGAAAGCCATCGAAAGAGCGCTAAGTGAGTATAGGGGACACGGGATAACGGGTGGATAAGTGACCGCAGCAACGAAAAACTCTGTTCTATCCCTTTTCTTTCTCTTGGCTCGGACTTCGGTTAGCAGCACAGCTGCAGGGCAAAGTGATAAAGCAGAACCAAAGTCCTGGGTACAGCGCTTCCGTCCTAAACGCGACAGCTGACCCAAAATCTACCCTGACTCTCTTGTCGAAATCTTACTCCTTTCCTCTTTTAATCTTTGAAGGTAAAGCCGCCCCTGCGCAGTTCTGATCTGAAAAGACGTGACGGACTGCTGTCAGAACGCAAGGTTACCTTTTCCTTTCAAAAATCTATCCTGGGCTTACCGCTTCGGCATTGCACACGCAAGCGTTCGAAGGCAGGTAGCCCCTTCCTTAGCGTGTAAGAGGCAGGAACGTTGCTGTCGGACCCTCAGCAATTGAATTGACACTAGTAAGGGGGGTCTCGAAGGTACTTGATCGCACCACAGCCTAGTAGCGAAGGAGCCAACGGCTGGCCGCCTAGTAGTTAGCGCAGACGAACGGTAGGCAGGAAGAAGGGACTGTGCAGTCCCAGGGTTAGTGTTAGTGAGTGTCCGATAATTCAGGGTTTCCCCAGCCCGAACTGCAGTATAAAAGGCCGACCCTATAGTTAAGATGGGTGCACCTCAGTCCAAGGAATTCCAATACCAGACTCCCGAGCAGGGCAAAGCGCAACTGCGACTTGGCCCGGGACGGGACTCTGAGTCTGACAGCCCGCTCCAGTTCGTCCTTCTGAACTGGGCGAAGCTGCCAGGGACACATGATCTTGACAAAAGGAAGCTAAAGAAATTATGCAGGACCTGTTGGGTGAGGGCTACTGCCCACCACCCCGTAGATCAAATCTGGCTATCCGGCGGTTCCTTTAATATCAAACGTCTCGCCTTGCTACGGACCGTCCTGGAAGATCAATACCCGCTACAGGTCCAATACCTCGACCTCTTTGTAACAGCAAGAGACGTCTTACAGAGCAACAAATCCCCTAAAGCTTTCCACCAGATGTCAGTGCTAGGGAAGAAGGAAGTTAAACCGCCTCCCTACCGGGAAGTTACAGAAGATGAGATCCAGGACAGCTATCCCCTCCGAACCTGTAGACTCGGGGAAGTAAGAGGAGCCCCATCCGTCCCCAACAACCCAGATGATGAACCTGAGACCGCACCGCCCGTCCTCAGCCCTGTGTCACCATCTCCTAATAGACCCCGGAGCGAACGTACTACCCCTCCAACCCTGAGCCCCGTTTCCAGCAGGACCCGCAGTAACTCCCTCATAAGGCAGCTCATAGTGGCACTGAAGGAAGTGACAGCGGACCAGAGCCGCAGCGACGGGGAGGGTACCAACTCCACTCCGACTAAGACAGCGGAAATGGACACCCCTGAGGGACAGTATCCCCTCAGGCATGTACCCATAGCGCCCGCCTCAGATCAGGGAGCTGCCACCTTCGTGTACTCTCACGTCCCTTTTACATCATCGGATCTAATGAATTGGGCTGATAAGATGGCCACCCTTAAAGATGAGCCCGGACAATGCGTCCGATTTATTAACTCTATCTTCAAGACGCATAATCCATCTTGGGCAGATGTCCACATGCTGCTAGAAGCCCTCTTTGATGACCCCGACAGGGAGGAAATATTATCTAAGGCAGGAGAAGCGCTCATCTTGCCACAATTTCAGGATGGACAAAATAAACCTGCCGATGCCGCTTTAGTTACCGCGCACCAACTCAGGAATGAACCTGACTGGGATTATAACTCAGCAAAAGACCAGTGGCACCTCAGGGTTTTCAGGAAAGCGGTTATTGAAGGAATAAGAGCAGCCAAGAAGAAAGGGATAAATTGGACAAAAATACAAGCCATAACACAGGGAGCTGATGAGACCCCATCCTCCTTTTACACACGTCTCATAAATGCATTCAGGACGTGGGGAGGCATCGACCCCGATCTAGCGGAGAACCAAATAATTGTGAAAAGCTTTTTCAAGGACCAATGTAATGCAGATATTAGGAAGGTCCTCTCCCTACAGCTTGGCTATGAGGGGAAACCTATCAGTGAAATCCTGGCCATAGCAAAGACTGTGTTTGACGGAAGAGATGAACGAAGGAAAAAGGAGGCTAGGAAGGAAAAGGAGGAAGATGCCCGTGTGTTGGCCCTAGCCCTAGGCGTTCCACAGATTGCCCCGACAGGGAATAATGTTCCCTTCCACAGAGGTCCGCCCGGGAACCCCAGCTTCCAACCGTCCGCTGGAAACCTACGAGGGCAACCCCAAGGCAGGGGAAACGGCTTTAACCGAGGCCCAGCCCCCTACGGGAAACCGGGGTTCAGCCGCCAGCCCGGCCCCTACCTATGCTATTACTGCAATCAGGAGGGCCATTTCCGCCAAAATTGTCCGATTTTCTATAAAGATATGGTGTCGGCGAATCCGCAAGGGATGGTAACCCAGACCCTACCACCACCCCAGAACCCCACACCGAACGCTGGCCCAACTGGAGGAAATCCCTTTCATAACCAGTTTACGCAACAACGCACCCAAGCCTCACAGCCGCCACAACCCTATAATTATTGACAATTAGCAGGGAATCCCGAAGAGCCAGCCCTAGTTTGCCCGACTTTCCTGTTGTCCTCGCAAGATCCCATCTGTACACTTAAGATTGATGGTCGCATGATTATGCCCCGAGCCTGGGTCCCTAGACATTTGCGCGTGTTACATAATTTCACCCATTGGGGAGCCAATCGCCTAGCAGACAGCCTTCTTAGGAATTGGTATGCCCCTGGTGCACATCAATTTGCCAAATCCGTGTCAAAGAACTGCCCCATATGCGCAGACTTCAATCCCAAGAGAGAACCCCGAGGTACCCCCGGTTCCCGACCTTGGGCATATATCCCCTTCAAGAGTCTTCAATTATATTTTGCCGAGCTCCCCAAATGTCAAAACTATCGGTACATTCTCATTATCACGGATAAGTTATCAGGCTGGCCTGAAGCTTTTCCTGTAAGACAAGCTAATGCGCAAACTGGGGCCAGAATCCTTATGCAAGAGATCATTCCTAGATATGGGGTTCCACGACGACTTGACAGCAACCGCGGAACCCACTTCTCTGCAGAAGTCGTCCAAGCAGTTACCAAAGCTTTTGGGATAAAATGGGAATTACATAACCCGTATCATCCTCAGTCTTCCGGCCAGACTGAGCGCATGAATGGACTCATAAAAACTCAGTTGGGGAAACTGTGTAAGGCCACCAACCTCAAATGGATTAACGCTTTACCCATAGTTCTACATAACATCAGAAGTCAACCTAGGGGACCCACAAAGCTCTCCCCGTATGAACTTTTATTTGGGAGACCTTCCCCTACCCACACTTCCCAACTCCCCGTCTTTGAGCTCAAGGCTGGGGAAGCTGAACTAGCCACTTATGTGTCAGAATTGCAGCGGCACCTTAAGAAACTGCATCACTATGCCGCAAATTGTCAAAATATCCCCCTTGACATTGACGCTCACCAGTTCAAATCAGGGGACTGGGTCAGGGTGAAGACCCACAAGAAATCCACCCTCGAACCACAGTGGGAGGGTCCCTTCCAGGTTCTCCTTACAACTCCAACCGCCCTCAAGGTGGCTGAACGTTCAGCTTGGATACATTATACCCGGTGCAAACACGCCTCGCCTCCCGACGACGACGTGGCAACAAGAGACAACCAGGAACAACCAGCCACCGACCCAGATGACACCTCCGCGGCTCCAGCTCCTTTGCATCACACCGCCACGCCTGTGCCAGACACCGTAGAGTCATCCCCGGATCCTTCACCACACCTCCCACCAACGTTCCCAGATGACAGCGGGGGTAATCGTAGTCCCCTAGCAGCTGGAGAGGGGTCCTGGAAGAACCCTGAAGAAAAGTGGCTCTCGAGGATACTTATCGATCCTAGCCCAGAAGATCCAGACCATCCTCCCATCAGAATGCAGTTTCGGAAAGAGGCTCGCCCGTGACGAGCCTTACCCTCCCCTCTTCCCTTTAAAACACCACCCCCCTCCTTCCCTTCTGTCTCATTCCCCCTTGTCTGTCAATCTGCTCTCTTTCCTCACAGGTAGACCTCGCCATGGATGTAAGAAGCCGGAAGCTCACCAGGATCATCGTAGCCGCCGTCCTGCCAGGCTATACCCTCGAGAGCACCACCCAGCCCTACAACTGTGGAAGAAACCCGTCGGAACACTTCTTCCTAGACCAGACCGCCCTTGGAACCCCAGGCCAGCCCAACTACAACTCCTTCGGTGACTTCCCATTCTGCCTGCCGGGAACCAGGACATGGCTCCGTCACGCGTTCCGACCCTGTCTCCAAGGCTTACAGGTCTGGGAACTTCTCGTCAGGTCAAGCTCCTTTGAAATCTTTGGTAGAGCTTTCTTCACCCTCGACCAGCAGTGGAACCGTTTGACTTGCCACAATGGGACTACCTTGCAAGGTCGTTGGGGGGGGATTCACGCACCCATACTTCCCCCAGGACCAAGGACATGGACTTTGGGAGGGCCACACAGATTCTTTTTACACCGAACATTGGACCTATGGGTTTTACTGCAGTGACTCCGCCTCCGCCTCTTCCATCCAAGGGCAGGGCGTGTAAGCTCATCGGGGCAGAGTGCTGTTCTTATGTCACGGACCAAACCTTCAACATCTCAGCCCACCTAAACGCCATTGCCTCCCTCACCGGTAACCTTAAAGGCATCCAACATGAGGGTATATCCGACTGGGACCCATGGTCATGGCTCCCTAATACATCGTGGATACGTGAAACAGTGAAAGGAATACTTTTTATAACTGCCTCTGTGATTGCAATAGCTGCCTTCTTCTGCTGCTGTTTCCAATGTTTCCCCATTGCACTGCGTTCAGCTTGACCCTCCCCCCCTTCCTGTCCAAGCCCCCTTGGTGCAGCTCCATGGAAACCCGGTACCAATTCCTATGTACCACTTAGGGGGCGGCGTCTACTCCACTAAGGATGTGCGGCCATAATTTTGTGCCAAAATTAAGCCGCAGAGAGGGGAAATGTAATAGGAGTATACCCATGTCACCTACATCTTCGCCCCACCACCACCCCTACGCACAGAGAGGGGACCTGAAATCCACTGCAACGCCATTTTAGATCCACTTCTTTCCAGAAGCAGAAGGACAAGTTGGCCAGAGAGGGGAAGGGGAGGCGGGCGATAACAATTCGGATGTTCAGATGCAAATCTGACCGCTCATTATCATCCAATCACCCACATCTCCGCACCCACCCATCACCTGCAGCCAGATTAGCTTCCCCACCCAGCCCCTCCACCGTTTGCATATCTAAATGCATCAGCCAAAACCCAGTGAGTGAAAACAATAGACAAACATTGCCTCAGGTCCTGACCGAAATAAACATCCTTATCGCTGGGGCTGCCCTTCCTCAGCGCACCCCACCCGAACCTGCAAAAACACCGTAAAGGCGTGCCTTTTTCCCTAATTGCTAAGCAGATGTCTCCCCTCTGTAATCGCTGATTTTAATGTGCCCTTTTCACCTCCAAAATGTCATGTATCGTTACGTTGTGTGTGGGTCTCTGACATTGTATCCAAAATGTAACTCTTGATTCTCCAGCTATGTACCTTAAATGTATCCCTGCACTCCATGTATTTTTCTCTGTAACAACTATAAGGTTATAAGGTTATCTGCACTCTGACTGTATCAAAATTACGTTGCAAAGGGCTTCCTCTAGCTGCCGCCCTTCATAAAGACCAACTGCCACTCATCCGGGAGCTGTCAGATTCCCGTCCTCAACATTCTATGAACTGTCAAATTGCTTCCCCTATACCACAGCGCCATCTACTGGGTCTACCACCAAAGCAGCAGGATAAAAGACAATGGAAACATCTGCCATTCAAAGAGAATCACCTTTATTCATATACAAAACAACACGGACGTTCACCCTCCAGGAAGTTCCGATCACCAACTCCACCCTGCAGGACAGAAGACAACAGGAGTATTAGCAAGTCCAAAGAACCGGCAGGAAGACCACTTCGTCACTATTGTATAAGCCATCTCCTTGTACTTACCTTATGTAAATCCCTCCTTCCTGCTCTTTTCCTTCCATTCACCTGTATGGGAACAAAAATGTATAAAACCCTCCCTGTGACTATACTCATGGTTCTCTCTCTTCGTGATTCTACACGACGTAGGGGAACCTCTGTTGCAACAGATCCAAATAAACGGGAGGGCTGTGCCTTGCTTTCCCTTCTACCAGCTCCGGTGTCGCCTCTGTTTTTCCAGCGTAAGTGGGGAGCTCAGAAAAGGTGTGGGCTTCTCAGGGCTAAATTTCCGGAACTCCTCCTTGGGAAAACCGGGCCCCTTTTTGCCTTTTTTGTCCAAAATTGGCTTACAACAAGAATGTTAGCCGCTTTGAGACTCCTTCGGGTAGTGAAAAGCGGGATATCAAATCCAAACTCCTCCTCTTCTTCTTCAACATGAGCGCAAGTCATCGTGAATGCACGATAAAATGGACCTTGGAGGAGGGGCTCAAAGGCTGCTACTCAAGTGTTAGATTCAGTTCCCTGTTAAAAAAGGAAGCCACCTTGTGTACTGACCTTTTCATTCCCTAGGAGAGGAATCATTTCAAACCAAAGGAGCCTCAAACAAACCTAAGTGCCCTTAACTATCAAACCACTAAACTTGGTTCCCACTGATTAATCAACCTGTAGCTGGTGCCCCAATGAAAGCTTGCAGCCAAGCAGAGCTATCTCCTCCAGAACTGCTCTCAAAGAAGCCCTGCTTACGTCAGCAGTAAAATAAGTGTAAAATGAGCAGCAGTTAAAAGTCATGTGCAAAATTGTGAAACTTGGGCTCCAGCCTGTTTCACTTCACCACTTCAATGTGGGAAGCATTCATTTGCCATAGGGCAGAGATGACTAGCCCAGTTTCCATCCCGTCCCGGGGGGGGGGGGGAAGACTGCTGAGGAGGAGCAGATGAGGCTTAACAGTGTTTAAAGTAGATGAAGCAATTCCACTCATTATCATTATGATAATAATAGTAATTATGCCATTAACCTTTCTAGCAACTTTCCCAAGAGAGCCAGCGAGTGCTGTAATGCAGACACATCATAATGATGCTGTGGTCATGCAGGTTGGAATCTTCAAACCACTTACTCTTAAGTAGTCTTATTAAAGTCCCTTGGGCACTTCTCAAGGGTAAGAAGTGGGAAGAGACTGTGTTTCATGTGTTCACTTCAGGGTTCTGGAGTGATAGTGAGTGTGCATCCTCTCTCTCCCTCTGTGTTGTAATATCTTTTCCAGCCCCTCCTCTCTCTCCTCTTTGATAGACAGAATCATTTGGTGGGTGTGGGAAATGCATTATTTTTCTGTATTATTAAAACTGCAGAAATGGTAGTTCCACTGGGTTTTATCCAACTAAAATTTTTCTCAGAGTAGATCAATTGAAATTAATGGGCCTAAATTATCCTGAGCATTAATTTCAGTGGACCTACCCCGAGGACACTTGACTATCACTATCTTCAGTTGTATTCCAGCAAATTCAGGGTGCACAATGGAAGCTGATTTGGAGCGCAAGAGCCTGCTGGTTAAGGCCAAAGGGGAACCCACCCAGCTCAGCACCCTGTTCTCATAGTAGCCAACCCGATTCCCCAAAGGAAAGCCCTCAACCAGGACCAGAGAACATCACAACTACTCTCCTCAATTGTGATTCCCAGCAAATGGTATTCAGAAGCATACTGCCTCCTAGTATTATCAACCTTGGTGAAAGTCAGTGTAAAGAGAGAGAAAAATGACAAAAAGGTTTTTTAAATAATAATAATAATAATAATAATAATACAATGATACATTGTTTAAATTGAAAAGTATTTATTTCATTACAGATAATATAAATGTGTATATATGATATGATAAATGTCTCATAATTATTATTTGAATTTATATACCGCCCTATACTCAGAGGCCTTAGGGTGGTTCACAGAACAAAATCAAAATATAAAACCACAAAATATATACAGTGGACCCTCTGGATACAAATTTAATTTGTTCCGGGCGTCTGTGTGCATCCCGAAAAATCCGTAGCCAGAGGTGCCTGTTCTGTGCATGCGCACAGGGCGGTAGCCTGCTTCTGCGCATGGGGCGGTAGCCCACTTATGCACATGTACGGCTGGCGGTAGCTTGCTTCTGTACATGTGCGGCCGGCGGTAGCCTGCTTCTGTGCAGGCACGGCTGCCGAAAGCCTTCCCGTTACTTCCGGGTTTGCTGCGTGTGTATCCTGAAGAATATGCAAGCAGAGAGGTACGTAACCCGAGTTTCCACTGTAATCAAAATAAAAAACAACCCAATAACTGCCCCTCCAAAAAACACCCACATTTTAAAAGGGCATAGGATATCAGTCAAATCAACCAAAGGTCTGGTTAAAAGGGAACTTTTTTGCCTGGTGCCTAAAAGTGTATAATGAAGGCGCCAGGCGAACTTCTCTGGGGAGAGCATTCCACAGATGGGGAGCCACTGCAGACAAGGCCCGTTCTTGTGTTGCCACCCTCCGGGCCTCTCTAGAAGGAGGCACATGAAGAAGGGCCTCAGAAGATGATCTCAGGATCTGGGTAGGTTCATATAGAAAGAGGCGGTCCTTGAGGTATTGCAGTCTTAAACTGTTCAAGGCTTTATAGGTCAAAACCAGCACTTTGACTTGGGCCTGGAAACTAATTGGTAGCCAGTGCAGACTGACCAGGATTGGTGCAATATGCTCAAACAGTCTTGCTCGGTGAGCAACCTGGCCGCTGAATTCTTCAGTAGCTGAAGTTTCCGAACCGTCTTCAGAGGCAGCCCAACACACATATAACACATTGCATAACACATTGCATATAACATATAACACATTGTATAACACATTGCAGTTATCTAACCATGGAGTAACCAGAGCATAGACAACAGTAGTTAGGCTATCCCTGTCCAGATAGGAGCGTAGCTGAGCCACCAGCTGAAGCTGATGGAAGGCACTCTGGGCCACTGAGACCACCTGAGCCTTGAGCGACAGCAAAGGATCCTGGAGTACCCCCAAGCTATGAACCTGCTCCTTCAAAGGAAGTATAACCCCTTCAAGAGCAGGTGACCTCCCAGCCATCTGGTCTAGGGAACCACCCACTAAAAGTGCCTCAGTCTTATCTGGATTTAGTTTCAGTTTGTTGGCTTTCATCTGGTCCCCTACTGAGGCAAGACACTGGTCCAGCACTTCCACTGCCTCACCTGCAGATGTAAAGGAGAAATAGAGCTGAGTGTCATCAGCGTACTGCTGACAACGTACTCCAACCCTCCGGATAACCCCACCCAGTAGATTCATGTAGATGTTAAATGTGTGGGATAGGATTGAGCCCTGCGGAACCCCACACTGAAGGCTCCACGGGGCTGAAAAGCATCCCCCAAGCAACACCCTCTGGGAACGACCATCCAAGTAGGACTGGAACCACCGCAAAGCGGTGCCACCCACCCCTAGTTTGGACAGTCGCTCCAGCAGGAAACCATGGTTGATGGTATCAAAAGCTGCTGAGTGGTTGAGAAGAATTAACAGGGACATGTTTCCCTTGTCTCTCTCTCTCGACAGAGGTCGTCATAAAGGGCGACCGAGGCAATTTCTGTGCCAAAACCAGGCCTAAACCCTGATTGAAATGGATCCAGAAAATCATGTTGGTTAAGAATATAAAGCAAGATTTGACGGATAAGTCGCAGCAACAGACTGGTATAGAGGTGGCTTAAAAAGTGAAATATTTAGGAATTTGGTTGACATCGAAAAATATAGACTTATTTCAGAATAATTACACACCGGTGTGGAATGGAATAAAAAAGGATCTGGAAATATGGGGAAGGATGAAACTATCCCTTTGGGGTAGGATATCGGCTATTAAAATGAATGTGCTACCAAAAATGTTATTTTTGTTTCAATCAATTCCAATAATCAAGGGGGCAGCGATATTTAAAGAATGGCAAAAGACGATTTCAAGATATATCTGGCAGGGGAAGAAACCAAGAATACAATATAAGCTTTTAACTGACAGTAAAGAAAGGAATGACTGAACAACAACAACAAAAGCCTTTGTTGGTTAAAGGAATGGATAATGTTTTAAAATGTTGATTTGCTAGACTTAGAAGGTTTTGATAATAGGTTTGGTTGGCACACTTATTTATGGGATAACAAAACAAAGGTTCATAAAGGATTTGGTAACCATACATTCCGAAGATCTCTGTTTGAAGTATGGGATAGGTATAAAAACCTATTAGAACGTACAACACCGTGGTGATTGTCACCTTTGGAGGCGATGAGTGTGGGGAAAAAATTAATATAAGTGGAAATTGGATTACTTATGAAAAACTATTAAGAAAGGAAGGAAGTAAATGGAAAATGAAATCATATGAAGAAGTAAAAGAATATGTAAATGATTGGTTGCACTACCGTCAAATCAATTAAATGTTTAAGGAAAGTCTGAAAGAAAATGGATTTGATGTTAACAAAACAAAGTTTGAAAGTGAAATTTTGAATAATAGCTGTAAAATATTATCTAAAATGTAAAAAATACTGTTGGAATGGCATTTGAAAGATGAAGAGGTTTAGTCGGTGATGATACACTGGACTAAAGATTTTGGTCACAATATACAGTTGGAGGATTGGGAGAAGTTATGGAAAGAAAGTATAAAATTTACTGGATGTACTGCTTTGAAAGAGAATATGATTAATATGATGAAAATGATGTATAGATGATATATATCACACCAGTAAAATTAGCCAAAATGTATAAAATAAGTAATAAATGTTGGAAATGTAAAGAGAAAGAGGGGAACGTTTTATCATATGTGGTGGGAATGTAAGAAGGTGAATGGCTTCTGGGAAATGATATATAATGAGATGAAAAAAATGTTGAAATATACATTTATAAAGAAACCAGAAGCAGTTCTGCTTGGAATTGTAGGAAAAGAGATTAATATACAAGATAAAAAATTGTTCCTATACACAATGACGGCAGCAAGAATGTTTTTGGCACAGAAATGGAAGCAAGAAGAATTACCGACGATAGAAGAATGGCAGATGAAGTTAATGGACTATGCAGAATTGGACAAGATGACAGGAAGAATTCAAAACCGGCGGGACCAGGAATTCCTGAAGGATTGGACTAAATTTGAGAAATATTTGAAAGACAATTGTAAACAACAAATCATGCTAGTTGGTTTGAAAAAAGTTTTGTAAGCTTAATTTTAGGAAATATTATGGAGATAATTAATTATTGGGATAAAAAGTAATAGTGAAGTTGGAAATACAAGAAGTTAGGAAATTTGAAAATCTTGAGAAGTGGTTGATGGAAATCAATAATATGTATAAGTGATGAATATCAATGGATGTTTAAAAGAATGTATGCAAAATTTAATAAAAATTATTATATATAAAAAAGAAATGGATCCAGAAAATCAGTTTCTTCCAAAAGTGCCTAGATCTGGTCTTGCTCCAGAACCCTGCTCAGGAAAGGAAGATTAGCAACTTGCTGGTAGTTACCGTGTTTCTCCTAAAATAAGACACCGTCTTATAATTTTTTTCCCCTCAACAAAACACAGAACGGCTTATTTTCAGGGGATGTCTTATTTTAACTGCTTCACATCGGTACGCTGCATAGCCACGCCTCTCCAGGCTGTTTTAATGGGAGGTGCCGTGTCACTATGGCTTATTTTCGGGGAACGGCTTATATTTCGCAAATGCATAGAAATCCTGCTATGGCTTATTTTATGGCTATGGCTTATTTTAGGAGAAACACGGTAGGTTTTGCGAATCCAGGGAAGGTTTCTTAATGAGTGGTTTTACCACTGCCTCTTTCAAACAGGCAGGGACCACCCCCTTTCTTAAACCGGCAGGGACCACCTCCCTGGCCCAGCCAGCTGTTCCCTCCCTGCTGGTTTTTATCAGCCAAGAGGGGCAAGGGTCTAAAGCGCAAGTGCTTGCCCTGACTGATCAGAGTACCTTGTCCACATTCTTGAGCATTACCAGCTGAAATTAATCCAACACAACAGGACTAGACTGTGCTCTGGACGCCCCATGAGATTCATCTGCTATAACAGCAGTCAAGGTCTTGGTGGATGCAAGCGATTAATATAACTAATAATTAATATTAGTTATATTAATTATTAAATTAATTCAATTAGATATATTAAGTATATTATTTTTATCTTACCAGTAGATACATCATTGTGGGGGGAAAACCATGTACATAAAAGAAAAGCATCTTTTTGGAGATCAGTGCCCCTTGTAAAGAAAAGTATCTAACAACACCCCCCCCCCCATGAAATTCAAAGAATCTTCAACAAAAGGGGATACCTGTTGGCATCTTTTGAAATTAAAGAGACAAAACCTGAGTCAAAACTGCTAACGAATTCACTATCCCTGAAACTAAACCCATGGCTAAAGCCATATAGCTTTTTGGGGAAGTCTTTAACAGCTGTCAAAAGTGATCTTCTTTCTGGTGTCTTGCAGGTGCTGCCCTGTGTAGCCTGAATTCCAATTGTATTTGGCTGTATGTCATCTGCATTGGCATCTTTCGTACCATACCATCTGACACCTGTCAAATAACAGTGCAATCGTTTAAAGAAAACACTTCTCTGTAAAAAATGGTTAAGAGTGATGATACTTCTGCTTATTGGCAGAATATGATTGCAGAATTGGCCGGAGGCAATAATGCTTCGGAATGCCAGTTGCTGAAAAGCTTAGGAGGGGAGTGCGCTCTTGTGCTTGGGTCCTGCTTGCAGGTTTCCCACACGTATCTGGCTTGCCACTGTGAGAACAGGATGCTGAACTACATGGGCCGTTGGCCTGATCCAGCAGGCTCTTCTTGTCTTCTTAATTGGAGAGTCCTTGTTACAGACTCTAAATAGCTTTAGGGGGATCAGGACCAAAGGTCTACATATTTCCAAAATCCTCTTTTCCACTGTATAATGCAGCTTCCTATGTTCCCATCGTTTGAACGACACCATTGCATTGAATCTACACCTAGGAGGCCTATGTATAATATACATATGTAATGAATCAGATCTAAGTTAGGGGCTGTTCAGAGACCCACGGTGTTTTAGGAGTTAATGGGCTCCCCAATTTGAGTGGCAGATACCCCTTGGGAGGCGGGACATTCCGCTCTTTAAAAGGAGGGAGCAGCCGTTAGTGTGAGGAGAGTGGTGACTGGAAGAAGGAGGGTGTGGGGCCAGGTTAGGTTTAGGTTAGTTTAGGTTAGGATTGTTGAAGATGTGTATGTGTTGCTGAAAGGAAGAATTTACACTGTTAAGAAACTAAGCTTATGAACCAATACTGAAACCGTTATGCTCTGTAAGAAATAAAGATCTCTTGTTGTTGAGCTAAGAAAATATCGTCGTTCTTTTGCTCCAGCGAGTTATATAGGCTCTTGAGGAGGGGAACTCAGGGAAAGGACAAAACTAACCTGAAAGGCGATAGTTTGTGTCTTGGAGTTCCCTCAGGAGGGGCTAGCGGGCGGAAACCCTGGTATTGCCACAGAGTTGCTAAGAGGGCTTAGCCAACTGATATAGCTAGGGGATCTAATAAAGAGAGGCCCCGAACTGTAGGCAAAGGAGAGGTTAACCCCTGAAGCCCAGAGCAGAGGATATAACCGCCACGGCCACTGGACAGGAAAACTCCCGTTACTAAGAAATTCCCAGATTATTAATCAAAGGGAAGGGCAATAACAGACAAACCTCAGAGGGACAGGTGGGGTGCATTGTAATTTGACCCAGAACACCTGATTAAAAATTCACTTAGTAACAAGGGGAGAGTCTGAAGTGGAGGTTCGTCGCATTAATACCAGTAGGCTGCAGGAACAGCTCATCCACTTTGTATGCCAGCAGCATCTTCGTATGTAGTTCTGCTCGTCCACTTTGTATGCCAGCAGCATCTTCGGATATCGTTCTGCGCTTCCAGTAAATGTGAAAAATATTTGGGAAGCACAAGTAGGGAGGAAGGACAACACATTTTACTGGTCTTCATTGATGGCTATGGAATGAAAGGAACCCAAACAAGTAGGCAGAGCCAACAAATTATAGGTTTCTTCCAATCCTCTTTCCTGCTGAGTTCAACAAGAGTAATGCTTGAAAAAATTTTTTTTTAAAAAAATATTTTTTTCCTTCCAGTAGCACCTTAAAGACCAACTAAGTTTGTTCTTGGTATGAGCTTTCGTGTGCATGCACACTTCTTCAGAGCAATGCTGAAACTGAGGAGGAGGAAGCTGACAGTCAGTTCCAAAAGAGAAGGCAGGCAGGTGGGAGCTGCCTGAGGGCAGAATAAGGTCGGTGGGGCAGTGTCCCATTTGCCCTAATGGACCAGCCTCCACTGTTCATCCACCATCTCTTAGAACAGAATAAAACTGAGTAGAAACCCAAATTGAAGTTTAAAAACAAAATCCCACATATCGTCTCCAAAGCCTACAACCAGATGTTTCAGCTGCTGTGGATGGCAATAAGAAGAGCTTGTTGGATCAGGCCCAATGGCCCATGTAGTTCAGCATCCTTTTCTCAGTGGCCAACCAGATGCCCCATGGAGAATCCCACAAAGCAGGACCCCAGTACAAGAGCGTTTTCCCCTCCTGCAATTTCCAGCAGCTGGTATTTGGAAGCATTGCTGCCGCTGGAGGCAGAGAATAGCTAGCACCCATCGATAGCCCTCTCCTCCATGAATTTGTCTAACCCTCTGTAAAAGACATCTGGGTTGGTGGCAAGTTCCGTAGTTTTAACTATGCGCTGCATGCTCACTAGACGACCTTGGGGGCCAGTCGTGAACTCTCAGCCCAACATACCTCTCAGGCTTGTTGTAGGGATTAAATGAAGAGCCATGTATGCTGCCTTTGAGGAAAAGGCAGGGTGCAAAAGTAACAAATATAATACTGCACAATGCTATAAAATTATTGTAATTCTTTTAGAGCCTCCTCCTAGATTTTTTTCCCCTCCTGCAATTTCCAGCAGCTGGTATTTGGAAGCATTGCTGCCGCTGGAGGCAGAGAATAGCTAGCACCCATCGATAGCCCTCTCCTCCATGAATTTGTCTAACCCACTGTAAAAGACATCTGGGTTGGTGGCAAGTTCCGTAGTTTTAACTATGCGCTGCATGCTCACTAGACGACCTTGGGGCCAGTCGTGAACTCTCAGCCCAACATACCTCTCAGGCTTGTTGTAGGGATTAAATGAAGAGCCATGTATGCTGCCTTTGAGGAAAAGGCAGGGTGCAAAAGTAACAAATATAATACTGCACAATGCTATAAAATTATTGTAATTGTTTTAGAGCCTCCTCCTAGATTTTTTTTAAAAAAGTCTGGTTTCTTTTTTTATATATAGAAATTTTATTGGAAGTTCTTTTAGCATTTTAAAGACTAAAAATCATACTCATTTATAAAAAAATGATTATCTCTAAAAAGAAAAATGAAGAAAAAATAAATAAAACGATCTTTACAAAACACAATCGAATTTTTAAAACGCTGGTTTCTACATTGAAAGATTGTTTTGTTTTATATATGTGTGATTTTTTTTTTGCTTAACATATTTTAAGTTGCTATGGCAGAAAAACACCGCCTAATAAATTTAATAAATAATAGTAACAATGCTATATAATGTACAATGCTATATAATGTATTGCCACCTCATAAATAAACAAAACAATTTGTAGACAGCACGTGCTAATAACAAAGCAATACTAATAATATTCGATGGTGCGAGTGAGAGAAACCGCCCGCCCGCCCGCCCGCCTGCATTTTCCGAGGGAGCTTCGCCGCACTCGTTGATCCCGGCGGGGGAAACAAAAAAGAATCCCTTCCATCCACGGGGGTGGAAGCCGCGCAGGCGCAATGAGATCATCTTAATCTTCCCCGCCTCCTCTTCTCCTTAAACTCGCTTCCATCTGTCGGTTCACCTTCATCCCAACAATATCCCACAGCGTGCTGCGCGCCGGCCCTCCAAACAAACAGATAAAGACAAAAAAACCCTCTTTCTCCTTCCTCAAAGGCTGCTGCGTCGAAACACGTGAGCCTGTTGTGAGCACGTGATCCGCCAGCGTCGCTGGCGTGCGCGCGCGTTCCCCTATCAAGCCCCGCCCCTCGCTTTCCCTCCTCTCCCCCCCCCCCGCGCTGCCCGAGGACGAGCGCGGTCTCGCCTTCGGAGTTGGTCGTTGGCCGCCCGTTCCCCCTCACACACCTCGGCCAGCGCCGCCGCCGCGTCCTCGTCGTCGTAGCCATCGGTCATGAGGCCCGCCCGCCGTCGCTGGAGCGCGGCCCAGCTGCTGCCGCTGCGGTTTGTGTGGCGCGGCTGCCGCTGAGGCGTCTCCGCCCGGGCGGAGGGGGTTCCCTTCTTCGCCTCTCAGCCGCCGCCGCCGCCGCCGAGGCCGCCATGTTGGGCCGGGAACCGCAGCGGGGCCGCCGCTGAGCCCTCTGAGAAGGGGAGAGGGATCCAGGAGGACACGACGAAGACGACGACGGGAAGGACGAGGAGGGAGAGGAGCGGCCGGCGCCGGCGCCATGGCGGAGCAGACCTACTCCTGGTGAGGAGGCGCCGCTGCTGCTAGGCCTCTCCCGAGTGGGGGAGCCTCTCTCTGTCTGCCTGTGGAGGGGCTTCCATGGAATGCCCATCACCGCCGCTTCGGCCTCTTCCCTCCCGCCATGGGAGCGAGAGCTCTCGGCCTCAAAAGCAGGCTCCGGCCCTTGGCTGAAGGGAAGAAGAGAGAGCGGGGCAGGTCTTTTCCCCCATAGGAATAGTTTCCTCCCCACACCCCCCTGAGCGAGGTGGCTCTATATTCTACTACTACTGCTGTTAAAGGCACAGGAATAAAGGCCCGTGGGGAAGTTGGCATCTAGCAGTCGCCATCCCTCCTTTCTCTCTCTTTCTCCCCCCTCCTTTTCCTGACCTAGCCCGCTTTAAACCTACCAGCTGGACCCGAAGGATGCCTCCTACAGTGGACGTTCATTGCTGTGTGCATGAGGGGATAGGACGTAAACAAGCAGGAAAGATCTGCCCAGGGGAAAGGCCGAGCTGCAGCAACCTGTTGAGAGGTTGGCAGCCTTGCCACCCCCACCCCCAAGTTTATTTCGTCCAAACTTGACACTGTGTCAGAGAGAGAGAGAGAGAGAGAGCAGTGGGATCTGTAGGTACCTGGCAAAGCAGCCCTTGCTGGTTTCTGGAGTGGCTTGACAACCTCACTTGCTCCTTTTGCTGCTTTTTGGGCTGTTTGTGTTTTGGAAGTATCAAAGCATACTATGGGGGTGGGATTCATTCATAGTTGTCTCCTAATTCCCAAGTTCTTGAAAGGTAGCTATGTGATAATGATCTTTTGATAACTTGGAACATTTTACAAATTAATGTGAAGAGCCTTCTGATTCAGATGCATGAAGTAAGTAGGCAGTGGTGTATGGCTGGTGTGTATTCAGTATGTGTACATGCATCTTGCAAAATCTGATTCTCATACCATGAAAAAATTTATAAGTGTATGTATACACTAGTTTCACTCCTCCCCGCGGTGCTTGCTACAGAAGATCCTGTTACAATAAACTACTTTGGTTTTAAGGCACCACAAAATCCCAGATGCACAACATTGGGGTGGTGATGTATTTCACCACTTGCTAGGCTGAATTAGAGACACCTGCCTATATGGTGCAATCTGTTTTGCCATCAACCAGTTATTTAGAAGCCTGGTAGTGAAAGAGCACAAATGTATCTCTGAGAAGATAATTTCTTATATTAAAAATGCAGAAGTGTAGAAGCATCTTTCTCAGGGTCCAGGTGCAGTGTACCTGGATTAAAGGAAGAAGACAAATGCTATAAGCTTACATTGTCTTGATGATGTGGTGGTTATGATTTGCTTGGTTATGGTGGCAACTCCAATATCAGCTTTTGGCGAGGGGGTGTGTGTTGTGAAATATTCTCTAGTTTGACACACACCTTGCAGATGTGGTCATGTCCTGATGTCTCCCTGCTGTAATATAAGAGATTGTGTTTGAAAAAAGGCATTCCTATTTCTTTGCATATTTACTGAAAAGTAAGCAT